>NC_064866.1:36164561-36470811 GCF_024139225.1 Suncus etruscus
CTTCTTGAAAAAGAGACTAAGTTTAGGGAATTCAGTATTTAAATGATCTCTAGGTCTCTGAATGGAGAACTGTGTTCCTAGCGGGGGTAGGCATTTAAACACATGCAGATGGAAGTTCTCAATTCCCCTTTGAGCACTGTAGGTGTGGCAGAGGAACTTGAGGAAACTGGTATTCAGGCACGGAGGGAAGCCTGGTGTGCCCAATCCTTTGAATCCATTGGCATCTGTGTTTCTCATTCTCTGAAAAGAAGCTGTGCTGCTTTGAATAAACCTTCAATTTCTCGGCCCACTTCATTTTCTGACCTTTTCTATGAATTAAAAAGTCATCATGGTCGACATTATTGCCATTAGTTGCCCAGACAACTCTACAACTCTAGGAACACTCAAAAATCTAGTCCCTCCTCTTTATGTCTGGTCAGATTGTATTCCAACAATGTCTGTACATTATGTTATTCTGTTAATAATTAAATTTTATCTGATTAAAAATTAAAATTTTAGTACACACCTAGTGATGATCAGGGACTCTGCTCTGTGCTCAGGAATCATTTCTGACAGTTGACCAGGTGCAAGGCAAGCGGCCTACCCACTGTACTCTCCAGCCCCCAATTTAGAAGCTTGTTTCTGTTTTGTTTATTTTTATATTTTACAAGTGAAATAGCATTTTTAATTGAAAGCTTTGTGGTTTACAGAGTTATTCATAGTTAAGTTTTAGACATATATTTTATCACTAATTCCACCGCAATGCCAACCTCCCTCCACCAATGGTCTCAAGAATCCATCCCCTACGACCCCTTCTCCCCTTTCCCATCCCAGCCTGAGGGGTTCCATCATAATAGGGACCTTTTTGAGTTTGGTTGCTACAGTTTGGGTCTCATGATTTCATTGTTGTTGGTTTGTATATTTAGTTCTGTCCTTTCTTTTTTTTTTTTTTTTTTTGGTTTTTGGGCCACACCCTGTGATGCTCAGGGGTTACTCCTGGCTATGCGCTCAGAAGTTGCTCCTGGCTTCTTGGGGGACCATATGGGACGCCGGGGGATCGAACCGTGGTCCGTCCTAGGCTAGCGCAGGCACCTTACCTCCAGTGCCACCGCCCGGCCCCTTTTTTTTTTTTTTTTTTTTTTTAATTTTTTTAAATTTAAGCTCCATGTTACAAGGTTGTTCATATATAGTTTTTTTCCACAGATAAGGTTGTTCATGATTGAGTTACAGTCATAGAATGCACTTCACCAGTGTGTATTTCCCACCACCAATGCCAACAGTTTCCCTTTCATCCTTCCTGATGCTCTCTCACCTTCCCACTTACCCTCTCCATCAAGGCTCTGGGAAAGGCATTTTACCTCTCTCTCTCTCTCTCTCTCTCTCTCTCTCTCTCTCTCTCTGACATTGTGGTTTGTGCAAATGATGCGGTGCCATGAATGTCCTTTCCATATAAGAACTTCTCTACTCTTACTGCACTCTCTTCTCTTGGTGGCAAGCATGGTCCTCTTGATTTTCATTTTTATTGTTTCTGGATATCATGCCCACACTGTTTTTTATTTTTCTTATATCCCAATGATGAGTGAAATTATTTTATATTTATCTCTCTCCCTCCGGATCATTTTGCTCAGCATAATACTCGTTATGTCCATCCATATGTAAGCAAAATTCAAGACTTAATTTTTTCTGTTTTGTTTATTTTTTTGCTTGCTTTCATTTGGGGGCCACTCCCTGAGATGCTCAGAAATTACTCTGAGAGACCATACGAGATGCCAGGGATCAAACCTATGTTGGCTTCTTAAAAGGCAAATGTCCTACCTGATTAATGGCTTTCTTTGTTTTTCCTGTTCGCTTGTTTGTTTGCTTTGTGAGTCATATCAGGTGATGCTTAGGGGTTACTCCTGGCTCTAATCTTGGTGATAATAGGGGACCATATGGAATGCCAAGGATTGAACTTGGGTTGGCATGTGTGAAGCAAGCATTGTACCCACTGTGCTATTGTTTTGGTCCCTAATTTGGGATATTTTAAAATTTTTATATTATTGAAACCATTGTGATTTACAGAAATACAATGAATCAGGGCCAATTCTACCAATGTTGACTTCCCTCCACCAATTTTCCCAGAGGGCATCCCATACCACCAGCTCCTGCCCCCAACCTGCCAGCATAACAGGCCCATTTTAAGTTTTCTTATTTTGGGGTCACACCCAGCAGCGCTCAGGGGTTACTCCTGGTTCTGTGCTCAGAAATCGCTCCTGGCAGGCTCAGAGAACCATATGGGATGCTGGGATTCAAACCACCGTCCTTCTGCATGCAAGGCAAATGCCCTATCTCCATGCTATCTCTCCGGCCCCATAGTTCTGTCCTTTTTTAACACCACCAATGAACTTGAGACAACTTGACCCCTACCCCTCCTCCTTTCATATTTGTGTTTTTTTCTCTTCCACTCAGTTTCTTTCATTCTTCTCTCTATACTCTGGGGCCAAGGGTGTTTGAGGCAACTCTGATTGGGATTTTTAAACACACATGTGTGCAGGGAAGATTTTTATGATATGCTTTTTATTGGATGTCTTATTTTAGGCTACTTCCTTTCTTGAAAGCACACTACTGAATGATTTGGAGGAGTATTTGGGTCACACCCAGCATTTCTTAGGCCTTACTCCTGGATTTATACTCTGGAGTCACTTCTGGCAGGGCTTGGCCAATGATAATATGGTTCAGGGGGTCAAACCTGGGTCCACTGCTTGCAAGGCAAGTTCTTTACCTACTGTTCTCCCCCTGTCCCCTTCTCTCTCTCTCTCTCTCTCTCTCTCTCTCTCTCTCTCTCTCTCTCTCTCTCTCTCTCTCTCTCACTCTCTCTCACACACACACAAACACACACACACAAATACACACACATACCCTAAATGATTTTTTTTTAAGTCATGTTCTTTAAATCTGTTTATCAAGTCAAAAAAAATCATACTCAAAACCAGTTCCCTGGTTGTCGAGAATGAAAGTTCCTAATAGTTTCCATGAACATATTTCTACAGAGAATCCTTCCCTTCTTGGAAAGAGAATTTGGACACATTCTCAGCAGGATTATTGAGTCAAAAGGCAGTTTTATGACTCTTGACCCATATTGTGAAATCACATTAAAATTACCTTGTTTGTGTTGCCACCGTCACTGCACGGCCAGTGCCAACTCCACCTCGGCCTCCTCAACACAAGGTATTATTAGCTCTGAAAAAAAAATCATAATCCAGTAGATGCAAAATGGCCTCTTTTAAATTTGTACTTTCTTATCCTTAATGAGGCCAAACTTTTTTCCCCCCCCTTCATTGGCCTGTTTACCAACTCTCTTTGGGAATGCTGATTTTGGCTGCTTCTGCAGCCAAGTTTGTGACTTTCCATGTGGAGGCCTTCAGTGGGAGCCAATTGCAAAGCAGTCTTTACTTCAAGTGAGTGAGTGAGCTTCAAAATTGAGCCTTTGTGCGGAAGGGTGATTAGCACCTTGGCTCCTGAGGTTGGAAGCCAGGATTCAAGCCCGCCGCCTCGTCGCCTGGTCGCTTGCTCACATCTCGGCTTACTGCATGAAATCTGAACCGGGCCTTGCCTTCATGGCTTCCATCTTCACACTCGTCCCCTAGATTCATCTGAGCAACAAAGCAGAGTTTTTCTTCAGAAAGTTTGAGACATAACACTTTCAACTCTTTGGGGGGCTTTCTAGCAAGGGGGAAAAAAAAAGAAAAGAAGAAAAACCTCTGTGTGTTCCTGTGAAGTCTCAATTCTTGGTGCTGTTTGCATTTCTAGAAGCTTTCTTTGATTTTTCTCTCACAACTCTACATCACCACATCCTGATGGGTTGGAAGGCTCACCCTGTTGATGTCTATCTTCCTGCCTCTCTGTCAAATGCTTGGAGCTTCTCATTTTCCTCCTGGAACTGAAAAACTGCAAGGCTGAGTCAAATTGGGAGAGACCAGAGTGGGTTTTACAGACCTTTGCTTTCACTGAAAAAGTGCTGGAACGTTTTTTTGTCTTTGAATTTTCTAGAAAACTCTTCTCAGGAGGGAGTGACTGCATAGGACTCTGAATTTGAATTTAGGCACACGGAAACGTAGGGTGGAAAGGAACCCATAAGTCTTTTCTTCCTATCTCAGGAGTCCTCCCAGTAGTGCCTTTACAAGCTGCTTGTGCACATACACTCCCCACATGCATGATCGGGAACCTGTACACAAACATACATTCACACATTTACACACTCGCACACCACAAGCTGTGAAAGCGATGCCCTCCTTGGTGAATAAACTCATTCTCAGCGATGCTTAATGATAATGAAATGATGTGAGGTCTGGCAAGCGTGGGCTGAGGCTAGACTGCAGGTCTGACTGTTAGCAGGACCATAGGGATTTAAATATGACTCATGTGACCTGGGAAAGCACATGGACCCTCACTCTACTCCCTCTCTCATAGGGATATGGAGCTGCCTTTCAGGATATGAGGTCCTCGAGGACCCCTCTAGTTCAGAGCAAGAGTATGCTGAAGACTAGTGGCACAAGGAGATTCCTCATATAGATTCCTGTATCTATATCCTCTATCCTTCCTTGGCAGGCTGACCTGTGACTAGCAGTCCCCATTCTTGGCTAGATTATTTACTTGAGGTCATCTGAAATTATTTTCATGAGAAGATAAGTTGTTGTCTTCTGGTTTTCTGTCTAGGGCAGTGGTCCTCAAACGATGGCCCTCGGGCCACATACTGTATTTGTATCTGTTTTGTTTCTTCATTGCAAAATAAGATATATGCAGTGTGCATAAGAATTCGTTCATAAGTTTTGTTTTTACTATAGTCAACTGGCCCCCTGTTTAAAAAGTTTGAGGACCCCTGGTCTAGGGAGATGCAAACTTGCTGCTTATGGGCCTACTTTAGATACTCATGGAAACAGACCAGTGCCTTTGTGTGTGTGTATGAGATGCCTGGAAGTTTCTGGAAATTCTGGCCAGGAAGGGTCTGTTTTCTACTGAGTCCTCTATTGCTCTCATTTATGCACCAAGGGTCCCTTTATGCCTCGAGACTCTCTCTTGGGCAGTTTCAGTCCATCTCCTAGAACTGAACCAGGTGAGACTCTCTCAGTTTAGGGAAATGGAGGAGAGCCATGGTCCTTTCGTCTGAGATTGCATCCTGCATGCAATGCCTCCTTACAAATATAGTGAAGTTTTACTTATGAGAACATGTAGGCATCCAAGGAGAATTTTGGGTCAAGAGTCTAGTAACTCTGCTCTCGAGTCTGCAAGTGTTCGAGTCTTGCTACCTACCCTTGAGCATGTAACCATGGCGCAGGCACCTGGTGGCCCAATCTTTGAACTCATGCCTGTGGGTGAGGCTCAGCCTCGTGTGCTACCCTTAACTGTTGGTTGGATGTCAGTTCTGTTCCGTAATTTATTGAGGCTTCTTGTTTTGCCTTAGTTAATAAGAAAGGGCCACTGAGAACCCCCTTTCACCACAGACATTTTTGTGCAGGTATTCAGATATCTTTTACATGAGCATGGTGAGGGTTCTGATGGAATTACAGCCTCCTCACCTTCTTAACCTCTATTCCAATTCCCTCTTAGCTCCATAGCAGGAGCCTCACAGAAAGTGCTCGGCAAGGTGGGATGACCCTGGAACATTTGGGTTAAGGCCTGTGACTTTGGGTTGTTATCTACCTACTCAGCTCACTCTTCAGGCACTTACTTGGTATAGATGAGTGTCTCAACCTTTTCCCGACTCTGCCTCTCTTCAGACCTTGTTCCCTTTTTGAGTTCCTTTTGTGCTCTAGGTTGGCTTCTCCACTGTGTCATGCTTTGGCTCCCCATTCACTCGGTTTTTACAGTTTTTACCTGTGGCCCCTTTGGAATATCCTGGGGGGCCCAGTTGAGAAGCATAAGCATAGATGCTCAGTTCTTAGGCTCTCTGCTTGTCTTGTCTTGTCTTGTCTTGTCTTGTGGGTTCATTCTATGGAATCCTGGTCACGCAGAAAGGAAGTGGCGGCACTTCACTCAGCAGCCAAGCTTAGACTCTGAGTTTCACTGCATCTCTCAGACTTGTGACCTTCAACCTGACATCCAGTATTAGCATGGCCCTAAAGGTCAGTTCTTTGAACTGTCACTCTGCCTGCCAGGGCGAATAATCCTGGCATTTGTTCTTCTAGATGCTCCTTTCTCAGGGATGTGTAGTAATAGGCCAAAGACATGTGTATTTTCTAGAATACACTGTACTACTTAACAAACAGTCTCAGTGACGTCCCTTGTTTCGTAATTCTTCTGAGTAAACTTTATCCCTTCCCATTGTCCTCATCCCTTACACAAACACCGGGCTCCTGTTCATTCACCTTTCTCTCAACACTCCTGTTTTCATGGGCATCTCTGTGGCTCGGGTTTGTGGGTGAGTATGGCGCTTGGGCTTTCTATACAACCACCTTGAGGTTGGTAGGTACCACCAGGGAGTCACTCTTGAGTGTGTTTCACTAGGACACATTGCAGTGTGATAGCTAAGAGACTGAACTCAGGGTCTGGGTTTCTCTATTATTAATTTTGTCTTTTGAAACTGGGGTTTCCCGGCTCTTCCAAGTTATAGGAATATGAACCTCTCCTAGACCGACCACTGAAGGGATGCACTGTTTAAAACGTCTTGCGTCAGGGGCCTGGAGAGATAATACAGCAGCTAGTGTGATGATTGCTTTGCTTCTGATCCTTAGCACCCCAAATGATGTCCCGAGTCTATTGGAAGTGATGCCTGAGCATAGAGCCAGAAGTAAGCTATGAGCACTGCTGAATAAGGCCCCAAAACAACAACCCCCCAAAATTGTCTTTCATCTCCTTTGAAGCTTGGGTTGTCACCTGTTATCTACCACTCTTTTCCGTGAACTCAATGGCTTCCTGTTACTGTGGGATTGTGTCTCACCTGCAGTTTGATCTTCAGCACCTTTTGCTCTCTGAACCCTCCCCTGGTAATGGAGAGGTTGTTGTACACATTCAGTCACAGACATGCTGGTTCCACAAGGCTTTCCCAGTCTTCTTCACCAGGCTGCCACATCAGCCGTGGCTAGGGGAATTTTTCAAGGGGTTCTGAGGAGCAGAGTCAGGACCCAGATTGCTCCCACCAAGGTCTCATTTCTCATGCTTCCTCACCTTTCTTTTCTCCTTCATTTCTTTCAACTCAATGAGCCCCAGTAACCTTTTCCAGAAAGTTCTCCATGAGTGGCTCAGTTGCCTTCTACATCCTTCCTAAAAATGGGAAGCTACAGCACATGATTTCCACTTACATATCATCATAATCTTTCACGTATTATCTACCTGCTGTAGAAATACTACCTTGTTCAGCCTAATGCATCTGTCTCTCAGTCTAATCACTCAACAGACATGTGACCAAGTTATGTTTCCAAATGGAGTAAGAGCAGAACAGAGACGAAAATAAGTGTCTGCCTTAAGGATCTGGGCAATCACACATAAAACCACTGCTGTGCTGTCTCACCAGTCAGGGCCCTGGGCTCAGTCTTTTGGCCCCGATCAGCATGGGCTTCAAAGAGATAGATACTCTGGGGAAGAGGCCTTTTGGTCTTAGAGCCTTCATCATGCTGGCACATGGTCTAAGCTCCCTCTGTCATCACTCCCACAACCTTCAAGGTGTAGGTTGGGTTCCCTGGGAAGTAGAAGCAGGGATCTAGATAAATAAGAGGCTGTCTTTAGTGGGGTGCTTCTGGGGTACATTGAGGGGATAGAGATCAGGAATAGTCAGAAGTGTGACAATCGGTGACAGTCAGTGTTCCAACAAGGCTCCAGCCTGGGAGCCCTGAGTTAGAACAGTCCTAACGTTTACCATAACTTCCATGGAGGCAGATGAGCCATTGCTTGTGTGTGCCTCCCTCCTCCCCCAATTCCAGCCATTGATCCACTAAGATGTGTGACTTTGAGCAGTTAATGGTCCTTCACCCAGGCAGATCTTCACAGGTCCTTCTGGCAGCACTTTCAGCAACTGCTTGAGTGATAACTGGATGAGGGAACATCTGCTTCACTTCCCATTTATTCTCACTGCCGAGGACAATAGGCATCCAGTGTCTTGGCCAATGAAATTACAGAGCCTTTATGGAAGCTATGTGATAAATGCATTCAGCAGTGCAGCCCGCTAGAGATGGTGATCTTCACCCCCATGATATGCTGGGCTTTATTGCTGCTCTCACAGCAGTTAGAATTTTGGGTGGGTTTCGGCTTCCTGGAAGTGGGGGGGCCCTTTTGCTCTGAGTGTGCCCAGTCTAGTGAGGCTCTCTAGAGGTTGTATTGAGTGCAGCATGCATGGCTGAGGAAGGTTTTTCTCAGGGAGGGGACTCTCCCTACAGCCCACCTTTCGGTGCACCTGTCCCCAATGGGAGATCCCCTTACGTTCGCTGATGGTTGAACTCTTGGCACCCTGGAACTTCCCTGGGGTGTCCATTGGTGCCCCCCTGATCTTGACATCATTTGAGTCATCGCCCAATGGAGGGAATCTCTCTCCAGCATTCAATGGAAATATGCATTTTTCTCCGCTGTGAGTCACCGAAAACTACAGCACTGCTACGCAGTGGCTCTTTCCCCTGTATGTAAATGAGTTACCCTGACCCTTCAGGAAGTGGAGATTCTCAGCAGGCAGGAGTCCGTGAAGCTCGACCTGAGAAGCAAAAAAGATCTCAGGGGTCTAAGCCCTTCCTTTGTAAGAATCCCCCAGGGAGGAAGGGGCTGTGGAGGCTGGGAAAGGGCTGGTAGTGACTCAGTATTGTCACTTCAGCCACTCAGTTTCTCACAGCCCACAATCTACCCACAGTGTATGGAGGCGTGCACCTCACCCAGCATGTGTGTGTGTGTGTCTGTGTGTGTCTGTGTGTGTGTGTGTGTTGGTTTTGTGCGTGTCACCTGAGAAGTCTAACAGGCTCTTACCGAAAACAATGATAAGCACAGGGCAGTAAAGAAAGTTTTTGGTGTTTGTTGGAGAAATGAAGTAGAAATGAAATACCTTTGATTTGACTTCATTTTTACCCACTGCAGTGGGGGGAGTGCCCCCCAGGAGGTTACCTATATAAGCCTATATTACCCATATAAGTATATATAAACCTATATTCTATCTGTTAAGTTAGACACCCCAGAAACCTGTGTCTTCCTTTGGTCCCACAGCAGGATGGATGCCCCTTCTGGTTCACGGCATGACCACAGCCTTCAGCTCCTACTGTTTACAGAATGGCCAGTGTCACATGTTTGTCTGGCTCATGCAAGCAGAATAGACTAGAACTAGACCCCAGTAATATCCATTAGTCCTGAGCTTGGTGGGAGGGTATGGTTCCTCAGTGTCCCCTTGGGGAAAGCAGAGATTGAGAGCCAGGTGTCCACCTACCCTGACAAGCTTCCCCTTTCCCACCATTTCATGCCATAATTTTACGAGCTGTAAAAACCAGGACTAATCCACGTGCCAGGTCATCTTGCATGTTGCTGTGGACAGTAAGTAATTGGTGTGGCTCCCCATAGATTTTGGAGCTGAGTTGATGACTCGAGCTTTTCCACACTGAGTCTCCTTAGCTTCTCTGGGCTCTCTTTTGCTTCCATTCTCTCCTGGTGACCCAGTTTACTACACTCTCAGTTTAATGGGCTCTGCTGAATCCTTGGGACCTTGGATCCTCCTCCTCTGTACCCCTTTCCCTGCCCCTCTCACCTCTGCCACAGAAGGGTTGTGAGTGACAGGTGTGTGGCAGCGATGCAGCAACACATAGCCCAACTTGCTCATGCTTCATCTACAGGAACTGGGGCCAATTCTTCCTCTGAAGTGTTTGAAAACAAAACAAAACAAAACAAAAATTGGGAACTTACATATATAGTTAAGTTGTTTACTCACTAAAAGGTTATGTAACATTCCATATTACCGGGCATGACAAATATATTACTGGACTGTATTACATGACTAATGTGTTTATATAACACTATAGTGTTGTAACTTATATTATATGTACTGTATTGTGGCCTTTTTTGAGGGAGGAGTTGGGCCATACCCAGCAGCGCTCATGGATTATTCCTGGCTCTGCCCTCAGAAATTACTCCTGGCAGGCTTGGCTGTGGGGGAACCATATGACATGCTGAGGATCAAATCCCAGATTGGCTGTGTGCAAGGCAAACGCTCTACCTGCTGTGTTATCACTCCGGCTCCACTATGTTGAATTCTATAGTATGTGATATAGTTTATCTATCACCCATCTCTCTGTGGAAGTCCTTGTTCCAATGACCAGGCTCATACACTGCACACATATTTGGCTCACATATTTAGGTCACGGAGCTAAGGCGGCCGTGCTCACAAATGTGACAATTTCACTCGTTGACCTCTGCACACCCTCTTGACTTAAGTGAGCTTGTGTTGCTGTTCACCAGACAAGCACCCTCATTTATGGTTGTGATGGTTGCTGGAAGCCTGTGGTGCTCATGTAAGCATTCACCACAGGTAGAGAGCTTCCTGGCCAAGATGTTCCCATTTACACTTAATTTTGGTTGCAGTGCTCAGTAGAATCACCCCCTTTTTTTGGGGGGGGGGCACACCCAGTGACTTTCAGGGGTTATTCCTGGCAATGTGCTTAGAAATTACTCCTGGGCCCGGAGAGATAGCACAGTGGCGTTTGCCTTGCAAGCAGCCGATCCAGGACCAAAGATGGTTGGTTCGAATCCCGGTGTCTCATATGGTCTCCCGTGCCTGCCAGGAGCTATTTCTGAGCAGACAGCCAGGAGTAACCCCTGAGCACTGCCGGGTGTGGCCCAAAAACCAAAAAAAAAAAAAAAAAGAAATTACTCCTGGCTTGGGGGACCATATGGGACACCGGAGGAATCAAACGGTGGTCCGTCCTAGGCTAGCACACGCAAGGCAAACGCCCTACTGCTCGTGCCACCACTCCAGCCCCAAGAATAGCCCCTTTTTATGGTGCTCTCATGCATTTGATTTCAGTATGACCAGGAATCCCTAGCAGTGCTGGTCATGGAAGACAACAGAGCCCCTAAAGTCACTCTCAGTGCATCATGTGGGAACACTTTCATACTCATACCAGGTAGGCACACTCAACCCCTTTGCTCAAATCAATTAAAGTTTTTGATTTTTTTTTTTCCTCACTGAATAGTCTCACCCATTCCTACCCCAGATTCGTTTCTTCTCACCAAGGACACTGCTGCTTCAGCTTATTGTTTGTCTGCACTTTGTTGATGGTACTGGAAAAGAAATAAGTCAGTGAGGGGGTAAATGCAGTGCAGAGCAGATCCTGGGTCCAAGGCTGGCAGCAAGGGTCCGAGGACCAAGGGCAGTGCAAGATGGCACTGGGACCATGTAACTTCTTGCTGCTACAACTTTAGCTTTTAAGAGAGCTGGGACGTCAGGGTGTTGGGGCTTGGTGCTGTGAGCTTCTTTGGCCAACAGAGGCCAGAGGAATCCTGGCCTATACTTGCATACTCATCATCTTCCACCTTCAAGTCAAAGAGTCTTCTTTGTTTTTGGTTTTTGTTTTGTTTTTGGACCACACCCGGTGACCCTCAGGGGTTACTGGCTATGTGCTCAGAAATCATGGGACGCTGGCGGATCGAACTAAGGTCCATCCTAGATCAGCTGTGTACAAGGCAAATGACCTTCAGCTTCCTAAAGTTCTCAGAGTACAGAAATCTGCCTTGGCTGTAGCAACTGTCCTTTGTTCCATCTGTCCATTGACCTTGATTCTTTCTCCTTGTCCAAGACCAGACTGGACGTACGAGCACTGAGCTGACCTTAGTAAAAGCTGCCTCCTTTATTCTTTCTTCTTGTTGGGAGGAGATGGGCATATCATGTGGAATACTTTTTGGCCTTTGGATTTCCGGCACCGTCAGTAGTAGCATTTGTATTTTAGTGGCCATGGGCTTTATGAGGAAGGCTTGCTTCTGTTTGTGCCTGCGTGCATGGTTGGTCTTCAGCCCTTACTACCTGTTTCTGCTTCCTGCTCCTGGGCTTTTCCTCTTTTATTTATTTATTTTTTTGTTTGGATATGATTTCAAACGAGCAGAAAAGATGACGTGGATAACACAAAGAATATCAGTACACATGGATCCCCCAGTATCTGACTCATCCCCTTCCCTGCAACACAAAAAACACATAGAATTCTAATTCTAGAATTACTGAAGAGTGAGCTACAGACATGACATTTTTTTTTCAAACTTTGCAGAAAACAAGGACATTCTGTTACATAATCTCTGGGTAACGATCGCACACAGTTCAGCAATGCTACAGTTGTGCTGTCCCATCGCGGGTTACACAGAATCTCATCATTTGTCCCCATAAGGACCTTGAGGACTTTCTGCACCCTCCCTGCCAAGTGCAGCTTTCCAGGGTAACTAGTGGGCCTGTCCCTTGATATGTTGGAAGAGTTCCTGGTTGTTCTTATTGACCTTGACATTTGCAGACTTCAGGGTCAGTTGTTATGTTGACTGTCACTCAGTTTGAAGCCCAGGAAAGGGAGGGGGCACCTTTACTACTCTTGAAATAAAGGCATGCTTTACTACTCTTCCTTCCCAACATGCCCTGTCATTTTTGTTGGTTCCACATGGCTAGTGGTGCCCACGTTTCTCAGTGTAAGAGAACTGAGGCATGGGGAGAGGAGGAGACCAGTGCACAGTCACACACATTCCTGGGAGATGGCAAAGCTGGGATTTGCATGCAGGCCTTTCTGTTCAGTTGGCCTGCAATAGCACTAGGAGGAAAGGGGCTGTTCTACGCCGGAACAAATCAAGGGCTCTTGCTGGCACTTATCCCTGAGCTAGGTGCCAGCTAAGACATCTGTGGCTACTATAGCGTGTCCCCAAGCCAACCTTGGAAGTGGCTGCTCTTGGCCATCAGGATCAGAGAGCTTTAGTAGGCCACCCAGAGTGCATGGCTTTTATTTGGGCGTTTTCGAAGTTTGGGTGTGGGGGTCACAGCTGGAGATGCTGAGGCTATTCCTAGTGCATTGCTTAGGAGGTTGCACCCTAGAATCAAACCCAAGGCCTTCCACTTGCTAAACAAGTAGCCTATCCCCTTTGAGCTGTCTCTCTGGCCTTCTGAGTACTCCTCACTCTGCTTACTGGTGGGGACAAACTCAGGTCCAGGACAGCATGTGTTTTGAGTCTGAAACACTGCCCTGTATTCACTGCCTGCATAGCCTGCAAATACAGCTTGTAGCTGGAGCTGCCAGGCCAGGGCCAGCAGGGAGGGAGCTAGGCTGGACCCTCTCCCACTTTGCAGAAACTTCAGGATATCCTGGAGGAAACCATATTGCCCCGAGCTCTTGGCAACACTGCTGCGTCTGCCCAGGCATCCCTGTGCCCTGGCTCATTTCACCGCCAACTCACACCTGCTGATTTGCCCAGGGGTGGGCGCAGGATGATGGCTGCCATCAGCCTGCTCACTTCATCCCTTTGCCTAGACAGCATCTGTGTGGCATTTAGGCCTCTGGGGTGTGGTGGCCTTGCTGAGAGCAGAATGGGTGGTTAATTATTCAGGACTTCTTCATTGGTGACGGGAATGTTGCACTGGTGATGGGTGATGTTCTTTACATGACTGAAACCCAAACACAATCATGTATGTAATAAAGTTGGTTAAGAAGGAAATTATTCAGGACTTCTGTCACACTCTGCAAGCTTCACCTTCTTCTTTACAGTGGGAAAATAAACTGGTGGCCCTGCCTGCTGGCTGTGCAGAGATGGGGGAACCCTGAGTCTGATGTTCTTGGATTCCTGCTAGCCACAGCCACAGGCACCCATGACCAAGGGGGCAGGCATGCAGCCTGCCTGTCACCATGGGACCCCTGGGGTCACTTAAGTTCTCGGGCTCCTTCCCTAGGGCCTCACACTGTGATCTGGTCCATCACAGGGGCTGTTAGGACATGGTAGGACACCTCCAGCTCCGAGAAGGCTACAACCTATCTTGGGACCGGCTCAGCCAGAGGGCCTGAAATAGTAGCCTCTGAATCCTGTATCCTCTGGCCCAGGTTTGGAGACAGACTTTCTGGGAGCCTTCCTCTGAACTCCCTCATCTTTTGTTGGGGGTGGTTGGGATGTTTAAGGATCAATGACTGGATTAGCCCTATGTCCCTATGCATGTTACTAGTATGTGTGTACCTGCGTATGCACTTACCTTATCACCTCCCCACTCTGGCTAGGCGAGGGCCTTTTACCTGCCTGTCCTGGCTGCCAGCACTGGAAAAAAAAGCACAGATTTTTAGTGTCTCCATTTCCACGGACCATTGCTCCTTATGGGTTGCTTCAAGCACTAATTAAAACCATTAATTAGGGTCTGGGAGAAGACGTGTGTATTCCATGCACAGAACCCTCAGCTTGATCCTCAGTAAGGCATGTCTCATTCTCCCCCTTCAGCGCTGAAGGGTGGGGTATCCCATGCCCCGATGCAGGGTGCAAGCAGTGCGTTGTTTGTCCCAGTTGGCCCAGTTGGCCAGGAGTGATCCCTGGTGCCCCAAACATAGCCTGGCTGCTTGGGAAAGAACCTTTATTTGCACAGGGGCTGGCGCTGTGCCTGCCTGTGTTCCCTGTCCCTGAGGTCAAGGAGGAGTGAATCTTGTACACAACCGCTGTGGCCTCTCTGAGCTGCATTGTTCATGGCGGTCACACAGCATCTTCAGTCTGCTCTTGTCACTGTCTTGAGAATGCATCATGGGACATGCAATGAGCACCTGGGAGGAGGTGCTTGCTCTGGGCTGCCGCCTCCACCAGCCTCTTAAGTACATTCCTCTGGGCCCCTACCTTTGTGCAGAGACCCTCCGTGTGTACCATCTCTGGGGACAGGTGAGCATTATTCTCCTCAGCACATGTGGAGCCGCTGAGAAGTTGAAAAGTGAATGAACACCTCTGCCACACCCACCACCTTTCACTCAAGCCCTCACCTTTTTTTTTTTTTTTTTTTTTGGTTTTTGGGTCACACCCGGCGGTGTTCAGGGGTTACTCCTGGCTGTCTGCTCAGAAATAGCTCCTGGCAGGCACCGGGGACCATATGGGACACTGGGATTTGAACCAACCACCTTAGGTTCTGGATCAGCTGCTTACAAGGCAAGCACCGCTGTGCTATCTCTCCAGGCCCAAGCCCTCACCTTTGACTTGACTTCCATAAGCGCCTCTTGTTCCAATAGCCCTGTATGCTGAACCCCTACGCTGAATAGATCGTTCTGGAGAGATGGAACCAGGAAACAACTTTTGCCACACTTACAGGGAGGAGACTAAGAAGTTTAGGCCAAATTTTTTTTTTTGGGGGGGGGGGAACACACCCTTTAATACTCAGGGGTTACTCCTGGCTATGCTCTCAGAAATCTCTCCTGAACCATATGGGACGCCAGGGGATTGAACTTCAGTCCATCCTGGGTCAGTCGCGTGCAAGGGAAATGCCCTACAGCTGTGCCACCACTCTGGCCCCCTGTTCTGATTGATTTTTGAAAACCACCCCCGGCAGTCAATGCTTAGGGCGAACTCCTGGCTCTGCCCTTAGGAATTGACTCCTGGTGGTTCTTGGGGGACCATGTGAGATGCCAGAGATTGAACCCAGGTCATCCAGGACAAAGACCAATGCACTATGCTCTCGTACTATCACTCTAGCCTCAAATCTGTTCTTTTGTGTTGACATCTGTAAACATTTTTTCATGGGCCAGGCTAAGATTCCTGTTTCATTCAGAATAGACCTTGGTGAGTGAAATAGAGGACATGAGAGCTCAGAGAGGGTAACTATCTTGCTCAGGCCACCCCCACCCCAAATCCTTTTATTTATTTATTTATTTATTTATTTATTTATTTATTTATTTATTTATTTAATTTTGGTAAAAATAGCTCTACAGGGACCAGAGAAAAATAACATGGCGGTTAAGGCACTGGCCTGGCATTTAGCTGACCCTCATTCAATCCCTGGCACTGGATATGGCTTTTTGAACACTGTCAGGATTGATCCTGGAATAATCCTGGGACAAGGCATTGGTGGCAGGGTTTGCCAGACCTCCATCCTCTGCAGTTATTTCTCCAGCAGTTTCCAGATGTGAAGGCACATTTTCCCTTGAGAACTCAATAACTTCCTCTCCTGTGCATTTGTGCTGAAGATGGAGAAGGTGGAGTTTCATCTTCTCCAGGATTTGGCTGCCAAAGAGGTTGATGGGGTTTGGAGAAGGACCCCTAATGCTGCCTTTTCTTTTGGGGGGGGGGTACGACACTCACTATCTCTTGAAGAGGAGACAACTAGAGTCCCAGTTTCTCAACTCGAACCTTCAGTCCTGCTTTGGACATCTGAGGATAGTTTCCTCAGGCTGATGCAGTCAGAGGCCCCTGGCTCCATCCCCCAACAGCCCCAATCCTTTTGGTCATCTCCTATAAAGCTGTCTTGATGATCAGTTAGGATAAGACTCTCTGGTCAGGCTACATATTTTCAGCCCTTGAGTCATGCTTTATGTCCGGCGATCACATGGTACTTACTGCACGGTGGTGTGGAGCTCAGATCAAGTCGTCAACAAAGTTTATCTGATGTAGCAGCAGCAGCAGCATCCGTGTGTGGCTTGCACACCCAGGGCAGATTGTTCTCAGAATGAAGTGGTCAGGTGTGGTTATTGTGTCTCTCCACTAGAATGTCTGGAATTATTGGAAGGAATGGCTTTAGCGGAGAAGGGGGGCTGTGGTGATTGAGCAGGGAGCTACCAGGTATGATGGGAAGACCTGTGGTGGCCTGGACACTTTTGTGAGTGACTTCTAGAGGACATGGATCTATTAAAACTGATCTTAGGGATACAATGATTTCCCTGGATTTAATTCCATGGTTGAATGTTTTCATAATAGTTGTTTGATTAGGGGCTGGAGATGTGACACAGGCAGTAGGGCTTTTGCCTTACACGTGTTAACCTAGGATGGATCATGGTTAGATTCCCTGGTGTCCTATATGGTCCCCCAAGCCAGGAGTGATTTCTGAGTGCGTAGCCAGGAGTAACCCCTGAGCATCACCGGATGTTGCCCCCAAACACACACACACACACACACACACACACACACACACACACACACACACACACACACACACACACACACGTTGTTTGATTAATGGCTACCCTCTGAGGTGCCCTTCAGCACAGAGTGACTGATTTTCCAAACTCAGGAAACACCTTATTATGCTGATATGTATCTCATTTTTTTTTATATACTTCTAGAATCCTGTTATGCCAGAGATTTGGATGCTTTCATTTGGAATAAAATTACGTGTGTCCATTCAGCATTCCAGAGGAACTTGAGAATCATCTTCTCTGAACTAAGTGGGTTATTCTGAGGTTGATAGAATGAAGGTAAGGGATTTTCTGCTTTTGAATCTTATGGGACCAACTGGGCCAAAAGCATTGGAAGTGGGTAGTCTCTCTCTCTTTTCTGGTGGGAGGAGGGCACATCCAGCAGTATTTAAGGCTTACTCCTGGCTCTGTACCAGGATCACTCCTGGCAGTCAGTACTCAAGGGACCATATGGGATGTGGGTTGGCCATGTGCATGCAGTAGCACCCGTTGTGCTGTCACTCTGGTTCTCAAAGGGGTGATGCTTTGCACTTTGGAGGGGTGCTGCCCTGGCTTTCTAAGTTGTCCAATATAGGGGGATTCAGAGAACCTAATTCTGTGTATGTGTGCCTGGAGGCGTGGCTAGGGTGGGCTCCTAGGTCCATATGGGGAGATGCCGGAGAATGAAGTTAGGTCAGTCACTTGCAAGGCAAGCACCTTACCTGCTGTACTATGGCCATGGCCCCCAAGGCTGACTTTATTGACCTTTCGTATGAACTGCATGAGGGACTCTCTTCCCCCACATGCATTTCCTAGTGCCATAGTCTTAGGAGGAGGTACTTGGGGGAGGAGAGGGGTCTGTGAGAGAGACACCCACAGTAGTGTCTCTCTCTCTCCGTTTCTTTGTATATCTCTGTTTCTCTCTCTGTTTTCTCTCTTTTTTTTTCTTTTTTATCCTCTTCTTATTTTTCTCCTCTCTCTTTTCTCTCTCTGCTTCTCTCTCTGCTTCTCTCTCTGCTTCTCATCTCTCTCTGTTCTCTCTCTCTGTTTCACTCTCTCTCTCTCTGTTTTCTCTCTCTCTCTGTTTCTCTCTCTCCTCTCCTCTCTCTCTCTCTCTCTCTCTCTCGTCTCGTTCTCTGTCTCTGTCTCTCTCCTCTCCCAGAAATGAGGTTCCAAGAAGAAGGGCCTTCCACAAACCATCAACCCAACTGCTCAGCAGGTCCTTAGTCAGGGACTCGGTAGTTGTTATGCATCAGGTCTATGTCATCTGCTAGAGTAGACTGAGCAAGGCGCATGTGTTGTTTAGGTGTAATAAATGGGAGACTCGAGAATTGTGTTTGCATCAACTTCCCCCTCCAGTGGTGAGAGATCTCCGATCTGAGTGTTCCAAAGACAGGTGCTATTGCCTACCCTGACTATAGGTGCTGTATGGCATTTTCTCCCTTGTAACCCTCATTGCTGTGACATGTGTCTCCCCATCTCGTCCTCCCTTCCCTTCTTTATCCCTTCTCTCTTCTTTCTTCTCTCTCCCCATCTGCTCCTCTCACTCCTCTGTTCTCCCTTCTCTCTCCTTTCCCTCCCTCTCTTCCTACCCTTCTCTCCACTTTCTCTGCCCTCTCCCCCACTTTCCATCTCCTCCCCTCCTCTCCACTCACCTCTTTTGTAATCCCTTTGTTGGTAGAGACCTTGGATTGGTTTTCATATTGCCTTCTAATTGGTTCCTTTGGTTTGCATGTTAAAAAGATGTTTCCCTATTACCTCCTCATTTGACTTTTCCCCCTTTCTTTGGGGGGGGTGGGCTTCGTTTTTCCCAATAAATGTTACTATTCAGGCAGCCTGGAGGGGCTGCTGCCATCTTGGCTTGTGGTTCCACTTGGTGGAGCGATGGCTTGTGGGTGAACAGCTTGCGGTGTTAGTTTCTGGCCTGCTATGTGGATTATTTCCTGCATCGGAATTGCTGCTGGATCTACATCTCTTGTCCTACCCAGACTTGAGGCATGGGGATCCTTTTCCCTCTCTGGGGATTGTGGGGATGCACAACCCACCATTCAACATCCCTTCTCTCCCTTTTCTTCCCCTCTCCCTCTTCCTCGCTTCTCCACTTTCCTCTCTCTCTGTCTCTTTGCCTCTTTACTGGCTCTTTCTTTGGGAGGTGAGGAACTTGCTTACAGTGTCTTTTTGTGGGAGGATGCTGATCATGTGGCTAGACTTGGGCTGTCACCTAAGTTGTAATTTACCTTACCTGCTTTAGCACTCTGGCACCTGTTGGACAGCTTGCAAGGTGCAAGGCTTATGTCTCCCCAGTCCTGCTTTTCCACTATATGTTTGGTGCTGCCCCAAGAAATGGGGAGATAGCTGAGTATGCAAACAGTCTTCATCTTTCAAGACTTTCACACACACACAGGGAACACCATGTGTTCAGAGCAGTTATATTTACATAGCATTAGGAACTGGAGGTTTGTGGCCCCGTCTTTATGCTGAAACTCTGTCACACGACCGCATGTAAATTTGGGGGATACTTAAAATTAGATGAGGTCACAAGGCGTCCTGCACTAATGAAATGAATGGAAGAGACACAGAAGGCTTGCTCTTTCCATTCTCCACCACTTGACAAAACAGCAAGAGGGTGCTGTGTGTAATTCGGAAAGAGCCTTCATTAGACTGCAAGCTCACTGGCCCATAGAGCTCTCAGAAAATAACCTTGTGGGGCATGGCATGCAGACTCTGGAGACAAGAGGTTTGGGGAGCACATTTCTTTTTTTTTTTTTTTTTTTTGGTTTTTGGGCCACACCCGGCGTTTGCTCAGGGGTTACTCCTGGCTGTCTGCTCAGAAATAGCTCCTGGCAGGCACGGGGGACCATATGGGACACCCGGGATTCGAACCAACCACCTTTGGTCCTGGATCGCTGTTTGCAAGGCAAACACCGCTGTGCTATCTCTCCGGGCCCAGGGGGAGCACATTTCAGGCCATTGCCATGTCCTGTTGATTCCTATTGGGAACCTTTTAACACTTAAAACTCCATCTTTTTACTTATTTTCTTACTTATTCGTTTATTTATTTTTGGGACCACACCCAGTGATGTTCAGGGGTTATACTCAGCTCTGTGCTTAGAAATTATTCCCAACAGGTTTGGGAACCATATAGGATGCCAGAGATTAAATCTAGGTTGGCAGAATGCAAGGCAAATACCCTGCCTGCTGGACTATTGCTCCAGCCCCAACATAGACCCATCTGTTTTTGTTTGTTTGTTTTGGGGCCACACTCAGTGGTGCTCAGGTGTTACTTCCTGGCTCTGTGCTCAGAAATCACTCCTGGTAGCCTTGGGGGACCATAAGGAGTGCTGGAGATTTAATGTGTGTCAATTGTGTGCAAAGCTAACACTCTATCCACCGTATTATCACTCCACCCCCCTATATTTTAGCCACTGGAAGACATCTGGTTTATAACCTACACCTGCAGGTTGACTGACAGTTGAATCTCATGGACTAGAGCACTTGCTTTGCGTGCCAGAGCCCTGAACTGCACCTTTACCTGAGTAGCTTCCAAACAAAACAAACCCAAGGTAGGTGCCTCAGAATTCAATAGATATAAGACAGCAGGTAGAGCACTTGCCTTGCACCTGGTTGACTGGGGTTCGATCTCTGGCATCCTAAATGATCCTCTGAGTGATCCTGAGCACAGCCAGCAGTAAGCTCTGAGCATCACCGAATGGGGCCCCCACATCTCTAAACTAAACAAGGAGCCTGAAACATAGAGCTGTAAGAGCTGATCTCTCCTGTCTGTCCTGATCTCTAGACTCCATTATTCACCACTCCCTCTTTTTATTTCCAGGGATCTCAGCATCCAGCTCTTGGATGTAGCTACTGCTTTGAATTCCAGGTCTTGTTCTTCGGGAGTCCCCTGGTCTATTCCCCTCTCAATCTGCACTTCCTCTCTTTTCCTTCTTTTACAGGAATCTGCTCCTGTAAAAGAAGTAGATTCTTTTTGCTCCTTTCTTCAGTCACCAGTGCATTCATTTACTCAGTCACTCAGTCCTTCAGTTGGCCTTCCAAGGGATCACTACTTCAGGAATCCTAAAAGCTGCTATTTGGCACCAGAAACCAGTTACTTTCCTTACAAAGGAGAGCTGGTGGCGGTGATGAAAATACTACAGCTAATACTGCCCACATGCTGGTAACATCATTGCGATGTACTAGTCATCATTTTCCAGCATTTTACATTTGTGACCTGCTTTTCTCTTCAGCACCTCTCAGAGCCTGGGGGAGAGGCAGCGTGGCCAGACAGGAATCTTCTCATGGAAAGTATGTGAAGCACATACCAGTGCCATGTGCTGCTGCATAATTGCGAGCTTTGTCCTTTTCTTAAGCTATAAATGAACATTTAGTAGCTTTTACTAATGTGAGAACATTTGCCCCATTGATGTCAGTGCCACAGAGCAGGAGCTCCACCCAGGTACGCTGCTTCCTGCCCCTTCCCATCCTGCCTCCCTCCGCCATCTCCTGGCAAGTCTCTAGGACTCTATCCAGTGTTTCCTCTTCCCACTCAGCTCTCCCAGATTCATCTGGGGAGCTGGAAACATTTAAGACTCAATAGGTTTTATCCTGGGTGATAATAGAATTGGTGATGAAGGTCTGTGCCACCGGCTCTCTTGGTCCATTTTCCTCCAGGTCCCTGTCCACATTGGGTTATACCTGGTGGTGCTAGAAGGCATTTATCAGCTCCATGTTTGGTGCTCCTGGCAGTGGTTGGGATATCCTGTGGTTCTAAGGGCTACTGTGAGAACTGAGCTACTCAGACTCCCATTTCACACGAGATCAAATGGGAGCAGTTTAAAAATATTGGACTGCTGCATCATATTCCATCGTGTATATGTGCCACAGTTTCTTTAGCCCTTCATCTATTGAAGGACATCTTGGTTGTTTCCGAGTCTGGCTATTGTAAATAGTGCTGCGATGAATACAGGTGTGAGGAAGGGGTTTTTGTATCGTATTTTTGTGTTCCTAGGGTAAATCCCTAGGAGTAGAATAGCTGGATCACCTGGGAGTTCAATTTTCAGTTTTTTGAGGAATCTCCATATTGTTATTATGCAGCTGTCAGGAAAGATGAAGTCTATTATGCTGAGTGAGATAAGTTAGAGGGAGAGAGATAGACCCAGAATAGTCTAATCATCCATGGGTTTTAAGAAAAATTAAAGACATTACTGTAACAAGGCCCAGGGACAATAGAGTGAAGGACTGGAAGGGCTGGAAGGACTGGCTCACAATTTGAAGCTCACCACAAAGGATGGTGAACGCTGTTAGGGAAATAACTACACTAACAAGTAGCATGACAATGTTAAAGAATGAGAGAAGTAGAATGCCTGTCACAAATATAGGCTGGGGCAGAGGAGGAGAGGGGAGCATTGGTGGTGGTAATGTTGCACTGGTGAAGGGGGTGTATTCTGTTTATGACTGAAACCCAACTACAAACATGCTTGTAGTCATGGTGCTTAAATAAAGATTTATATATTAAATAAAATATTGGACTAAAGAAATATGCCATTAAAAGGGAGATAGTATAGAAATTAGGGCATCTGCCTTACATGCATCCGACTTCAGTTTAAACCCTGATACCATATGCTTTCAGTACCATATGCTCCCCAGGTACCACATATGTGAACCTAGAGGCCCCTAGTACCTCCAGAGTAGTCCTGTTGATCCCTAGCATGGGCCAGGGGACCAACAGGACTACCGTCACTGCATCCTCATGCCCTGGTACTAAACCATTGATCAGAGACTCCAGAAGTAATTGTCAGGGCCCCCGGACCACCAACAGTAGCAGAAAAGAAAAAAGTCATAAAGAACTTTGTGGGGTGGGTTGGAGAGATAATACAATAGATAAGACTTGAGCACAGATCGGGCCGGGAAGGTGGCGCTAGAGGTAAGGTGTCTGCCTTGCAAGTGCTAGCGTAGGACAGACCTCAGTTCGATCCCCCGGCGTCCCATATGGTCCCCCCAAGCCAGGGGCGATTTCTGAGTGCATAGCCAGGAGTAACCCCTGAGCGTCAAACGGGTGTGGCCCCCCCAAAAAAAAGACTTGAGCACAGATCCAGGAGTTAATATCATTGGGGGTGGCCCCCCAAATGGAAAAAATACAAAAATGTACAGCTTATTTAAGAGGCTACTTCTCTAAGCAGGTTACTTCAACCTTGCCTTTGATGGAGATGAAGGGAACTGATGAAACAGGTTGTGCAGATGATTTGGTGGGGACGGGGTGAAGAAGGGAAGAGAAGGATGGGGGAAGAAGGTGGTAGTCAGGTGTGATGGGCTGGGCTTCCCCTGGATTGAGCCATGAGCTCTGATCTGCCACCAGCCCTGCATTGGAGTAAGGGCCTGGGCATTCTGAGTCTTGCTTTCACCAGTGTATCAACCACACAGTGCTGTTGTTTGACTCCTTGAAGACAATGAAAAAATGCTTCTTAATGGGCCCTGAGCCACGACATTTGTCATCCATTTGCTTAAGGTTGTTGAGCCTACAGAGCACTGGGTGGCTGCCCATCGCCTCTCTTCACTTTCCTCTACACACTAATGCCTGCTTCCCAACCCATTTTTCTAGATAGAGGGATTAGCACTTGCTCATCATCATCATGAAAAAAAAGAACATGGGCCCGGAGAGATAGCACAGCAGCGTTTGCCTTGCAAGCAGCCAATCCAGGACCAAAGGTGGTTGGTTCGAATCCCAGTGTCCCATATGGTCCCCCGTGCCTGCCAGGAGCTATTTCTGAGCAGACAGCCAGGAGTAACCCCTGAGCACCGCTA
Organism: Suncus etruscus; assembly: GCF_024139225.1. Taxonomy (NCBI): domain Eukaryota; kingdom Metazoa; phylum Chordata; class Mammalia; order Eulipotyphla; family Soricidae; genus Suncus; species Suncus etruscus. The sequence goes on from NC_064866.1 coordinate 36,188,360, forward strand.
GGTGTGGCCCAAAAACCAAAAACCAAAAACCAAAACAAAAAAGAACAAAAATTAAATGATCTATTCCAATTTCATAATTTTGAATGTATATTCTTTACACTGCCATCACCCTGCCCATTAAAATATCTTTCACAAACTTAAAAACAAACTTGCTTAGAGCTATTGACATTACAACATATAGGGTGCTTGCTTTGCAGGCATTCGACACAGGTTCCATTCCTGATATCTTTTATGGTCCTTGAACACTGCCAGGCATGATCCAGTGCAGAGCCAGGAGTAAGCCCTGAGCACCACTGGATGTGGTCCAAAAAACAAAAAACAAAAACAAAGTAAATTTGACTTTTGGAACTGTTTTATATTTTAAGCAGATATGAATTTATTTCAGAACAGTTCCATATACCCCTTCTTAGTTTTTCATAAGGCATGGACCCTTTATGTATGTTGCTTTGGTTGCTACATCTACATTATTATGAGTTGTAGTTTGTCCTTTCTGACCCCATCTCCAGATTTCCTTAGTTTTCACCCACTGTCCTTTTTCTATCAAGAAACCCATCCAGAGCCCATATCATATTTACTTGTTGTATCTCCTTTGAGTCTTCTTGGTTGGAGTTTCTCAGACATCCATTGTTCCGAATGAGCTTGACAGGTTGTTTATTTTCTTTTTAATTAAAATGATGTTTTGAGTTTTGGGGCCATACCTGGCAGAGCTTACTTAGAGGCTCTATTTTCTGAAATTCCCTCCTAATGAAGTTCAGAGAATATATCATATTTATGTCAAGATTAGGGGATCCATCCAGGGCCCAACACATTGCAAGTCTAGCATTTAACTCCCTGTACTATCTCGTGAACCCTGACCTTTAAGATTTTTGAAAGGTTGGGGCTGGAGTGATAGCACAGCTGTATGGCATTTGCCTTGCATGCGGCTGATCCAGGGCAGACCTCGGGTGGATCCCCGGCGTCCCATATGGTCCCCCAGCTAGGAGCAATTTCTGAGCACATAGCCAGGTGTCTGTGGGATTTTTTTTTCTCTGTGTTGAAAGTTGGCATTTGCCTGAGACTGGGATGAATTGTGGGAGTCAGCAGAGGTCCTGAATGAAAAGGTTCTAAAGCCTTCCTGGGTAGAGTTCACTGCACTTTCTCTTGGGATGTGGTCTGGGCGCAGAATTCGAGATGAATTGGAGAGGACACAGCTGGATAGGAACCCGGAATGAGGACCACTCATTACACTGTCTGGCTGGGATGCTGTCCAGTCCGAGGGCACACGGCCGGTCTATCCCTGACTTGGCTGTGTGCAGTTTTAGATGCTTGCATAGCGAAAGGGGAACAATGGACAGTCTGGCCTGGGAGTTCTTTAGATTCAGTGTGGCTAGAGGTGAGAGCAGGAGTTGTTTTCCCCTCCCTATTATCACTGGTCAGACATTCTCCCAGCCAACATTGCTGCCCTTGACAGCATGGCTAGGTATTGGTGCCTAGCTTGCAAGGATTTTTTTGTGGAGCTCAGTGGGAGGAGCTGACCTTTTCAGGGGGTGGGTATCATATCAGACCCTGCTCAGAGTTTACTCTTAGCTCTGTGTTTAGAGAGTACTCCTGGAGGGGATCAGAAGACCGACTATATGTTTACCCAGGTGTGAAACGGGGTCTGTGATGCCCAAGCCTTATCTCATGCACTATCTCTCCAGGCCCTATTAAGACTTTCAATCCTGTCCTCTGGGAACTTGCTTCCCTTCCTTGCTTGTGGTAATCTAGGCATGACACCTCCCAGTCTGTGGGGCCTCCCCTTCTCCTCAGCTTCCCCTCTGGAAGGGACATTCGTCCCCCCAGCAGCCACCAGGTGCTCCTGGACTTCCTCCCACTTTGCCTTTTTAATAACTTTTTACTTGAAATTCTGCCCACTCAAGCAACCTCTTGTTACCTCTTTCCCTGCACAACCTGCTTCATCCACAGGGTGTATCTATTTCCTACCCCCTGTGTCCTGCATTGAGCGAACTTTCAAGAGGGTTTCCAAGTTGTTTTTTACATGAAAGCTTGGCATGCCACTGCCTGGTGCCTGGAAGCCCTGTGTCTCTCTTCCCCCACTTACTATCTTCACTGCAGCCACCAGCAGCCCCCATTTCTCTGGCCTGCTGCTCACAGAGCTGAGACTGTGGGTTTTCCACGATGATCACTGGTGGGGTTAGGATGGGGGTTACCAGGGGTGCTTCTCTGAATCTCCAGGCCATGTCTGCCCAGGCTGGGCGGGGGGGAACATTTTTTTTTTTGAAATCAGACAGGGCTGGGCAGTCATGGGGAAGTGAGGCTGGTCTGGGGAGAAAGTGTGGGTTGTGTGATTCTTGGGGGCTTTCCTCCATGGGGTGCCCTACTAAGGCTGATTTGGGCATATTTCCTGTGACCCTTTACTCTCACCGTGGTCCCTTGGGACCAAAACAAAGTCTTGCTTCTTCTTTTTCTTTCTTTCTTTTTTTTTTAATTACTTTATTGAAACACCATGGTTTGCTTCTTTTTTACTTGGAGTGGGAGGGCTAAGCCACACCTGGGGGGATGCTCAGGGCTTGCTCCTGCTCAGGGGTCAATATTGTTGGGCTCTAGGGGCAGTACGGGATGCCGAGAATTAATTCGAGTTTGCTGCATGCAAGGCAGGTGCCTTACCTGCTGTATTTTCTCTCCAGTCTCTTTCACTCTTGCTCGTGTTGAAGCACTTCCCAAGGATAACACTTCCAAGGCTAGAGCAGCTCTTTCTGCCCTTATTTCTGCATAGCACAGTCACATGTGGGAATTCATACTTTTCCCCCACATGACCCAGGTGACTCTGGTGCTGAGATGTGGTATCAGGTACCATGTGACTGGCTGCAGACATTCTTTGAGGACTCCTCAGAGCCCAGTGCTGAGAGGAGCCACAGCATCAGCATTCTGTCAGTGGCCTTTCATGGGCCGCACTTTGCATTATATCCGGTGTTCCATGACCCAGTGACCCAGGGTCACATGGGTGGGCTGGGCAGTGTCTCTGTGTGCTAAGGCAAAACATCATCAAGGCAGCTCAGAACCAGAGACATGTACTTCCTTTGGAAAAAAAGGATTATTGTCTTCAATATATAACATATTCAGTATATATTATTATTACTTTCTCCCTAAGAATTCCCAGTGCTGAAGAATGAGAACACTGGAAAGCAGGCTGGAAACAGTGAGCACTCAGTCAAGTGTTGAGTCAGTGGTTCAAAAACGTTGGGAAAGAATGGAGAGCGAGAAGAAGAGGGAGAGAGAGGGAGGAGACCACTCTATCTAGTGTCCGTTTTTGTTTGTTTGATTTTGGGCCACACCTAGTTATGCTTAGGAATTACTCATGGCTCTGCACCTAGGGATCACTCCTGGCTATGCTCTGAGGACCATATGGGATGCTAGGGATCAAACCTGAGTTGGCCTCATGAAAGGCAAACAACCCTACCTGCTGTGCTATTGGCCTCACATCTGTGTCTTCTTAAAAATGCACTAGCCCAGGGCCGGAAAGATAGCATGGAGGTAGGGAGTTTGCCTTGCATGCAGAAGGATGGTGGTTCGAATCCCGGCATCCCATTTGGTCCCCTGAGCCTGCCAGGAGCGATTTCTGAGTGTAGAGCCAGGAGTAACCCCTGAGCGCTGCTGGGTGTGACCCAAAAACAAAAACAAAAACAAAAAATAAAGCACTAGCCCCATTGGATCATGGCTCTGCCCCAGTCACCCCCTTTAACCTCACTATCTCTTCACATATAGTCACACAATGGTTTAGAAACATCCCCTTCCAAATAGATTTGGGGGTATGTGTTTGGGGGCCTATACCTAACAGGGCTCAGTCAGAGTTTACTCTGGACTCTGTACTCAGAAATTACCTCAAGGAACTATATTCAGTACCAGGGATCGAACCCAGGTCACCTGTATGCAAGGCCCTCAGATTCTGAATGAAGCTTCGGAATCTTCAAAATCCAGCCAAGCACACGGGAGACCCGAGCCTTGAGCCCCTGATTAAGTGACTTCCACACTTTCAGTTTCTGTTCTTTGTTACCTTTGAAGGTAACACAATACTTCCCCCCCCACATGTGGTGACAGGAAACAGATTATAAAATCAACTCAAAGATTGGAGCTAACCATGAACCAGTTAAGCAGGGAAGCTTTATAAGGACAGTTTGCCTCGTTTTAGACTTTGAAGCAAGTCCGGAGCTGAATCCAAATGAGAATTGGTCCAAGTTCAAGCTCTTGACTTGCTCCCAAATGTCAAACTCTTGCAATTATGTTCCAGTCTCATCTTTTCTCTGCTGTCCTCTCTTCCTGTGCCTACATTTGACTTCAGCTTGATCTAAAGTCCTGGACCTGGAAAACTCAGAAAACCTGTTTAAGTCTACATGGCCTTATGCTCCCAGTTCAACTGGAGCTTGCAGACCTCACTCTATCTGCCCAGGTGCTGATGTCATGCAGTTGGCTTCCTTCTCCTGCATCAGGCCTTCTGCTGCAGTGGAGCAAAGAATGTTGGCAGTAGAAAATGGGTAGACTTTTCTGGGTTGGTCATGCAGCTGATGAACTGGACCAGCTTTGGTGAAGGGATGGTTGGCACCACCTCACCAAGGGTACAGTGCGTGCAGCTTTGGTCTTGCTATCTCTTCTGTTAAAAAATTACGAAAAATAAAATAAAAAATTAAAATAAAAAAAAAACAATAGGATAGGGCTGGAGGATAGCATAGTGATAGAGTGTTTGTCTTGCACACAGCCATCCAGGATGGATGGTCTTTCGAATCCCGGCATCCCATATGGTTCCTAGCTTGCCTATCAGGAGCAATTGATTTCTGAGCACAGAGCCAGGAGTAACCCTGAGCGATGCTGGGTGTGACCCCAAAACAAAAACAAACAAAAAAAGAAAATAATAAAACAAGTTTCCAATGATAGTTGTGTTATAGCCTGGGTCAAACAACAGAATCTGGAAGACAACCTTGCTCTTCTCCAGGTTAGATCACTATCTCAAGATCAAGTGATAGCATCAGCCCTGGAGCATATTTAATAGGTGGTCCTGTTAGCCTTCCTGGCTGGCTTGATCCTTGATCTCTTGAGAATGATATTGGACAAGTTTCTCCTCTACTATAAAGTTACTATTCCCCTATTTTTGAGTAATCAAAGATGGTATGAAATAATCAGAAGACTCATTTCTTCATCCTTTTGAATTTTAGCATCCCTTGAACATTCCTGTTCAAAGCTTCAGTGTTGTCTATTTCACCCCTTTTTCTACATTTATCAATTTGGAGAGCTTTCTTCCTCTCTTATCAAAATATCTATGATAAAACAAATTTATTTATGCTGCAACCAGAGGTCTATGACCCGAATTTAGTAATAGGGAAATATTAGACCAACCCAAATTAAGGAACATTTTTACAAAATAACTGGTGAGTACTTTCCAAAAATGAAACATAAACTGCGGATCAAGTCAGAATAAAGGACATTGAAGAACAGGGCAGCGAATGCAGTATGGGATCTTGGATTGGGTTCTAGATTTGAAAATGACATTATTGTTTTTTGTTTTTGTTTTTGTTTTTTGTTTTGGTTTTTTTTTTGGGGGGGGGTCACACCCAGCAGTGCTCAGGGGTTATTCCTGGCTCCAGGCTCAGAAATTGCTCCTGGCAGGCACGGGGGACCATATGGGACGCCGGGATTCAAACCGATGACCTCCTGCATGAAAGGCAAATGCTTTACCTCCATGCTATCTCTCCGGCCCCATGACATTATTGTTAACAGTTGGGTAACATCTTTGGGCTAACTCATAAATTATATTATTGTTGATTTCCTGTTATTATTTGATATGGATATCAATATGAGAGATTGAAAGGCTATAGCATTATATCTTAAGAACTTCTTTTAAGTGCAAAATTATTTAAAAGTGAAACTACAAAAAGTCAAGTTTCATACACTAATACAGAAAGGGGTTCACATTCAATTTTAAAAAAGAAGGGGTACTTTTCTTGTATAGAATTAGTCCTCTTTTGTAAAAACAGAACAGAACAATACAACACATACACACATTTATCTAACCATGAGAGAAATTCTGAGAACAGTGTATTTCCTGTGAAAGGACATTTCTAGAAAATGCGATTGGAAGGTGCAATACAGTGGAAGCTTTTACTTTGTGGGCTATTAAAATTTTAAAGAGCACATGTTTTAAGCGGGAAAGTAGAAAGTTAGCATGTGGTCTATATGTCTGCAAGTGTTTCTGTTCATGTATGGTTAGTTTCTTCACTAGTATGGGCATCAGATTTGGTTGTATTTTCCTGCACCAGCGAGGCCATGCCATGCAGAATTCTTTCCCAGTAGGCTTTCATCTAGTTTTCACTCCATTATCTGTTTTCCCACTTCTGATCATTTACAAAGTCTATAACATGCAGAGTGAATGAGATCCTGCTGGTTCACCTGTTTATTTAGGGTCTCCTTCATACAGGGTTCCAACACCACACCCTCCACCCACATGTCTGCTTCCCTCCCACCCTTTGGGTGAGCTCCCTTTTGTGATTGCCTTCACCCATTCTGCACTTTTCTTTTTTTTTCTTTAATTTTGAAGTCTTTCTTATTTTGTTTTTGGATTATACCTTGTGGTGCTAGCTCTGCACACAGGAATTTCTCTTGACAGGTTTGAGAAACTATATGGGATGCTGAGCATTTAACCCAGGTCTGGCAATGTGCAAGGCAATTGCCCTACCAGCTGTGCTCTCTATCTCTAGCCCCTGCATTATTTTGTACTGATTGATTTCCATGCCATACCCAGTTGTGCTCAGGATTTACTACTGGCTCTGTATTCAGGGATCATTCCTGTTGGTACTAACGGTGAAACCAAATATGTGCTATGGGGGAATCAAATTAGTGTCAGACATGTGCAAGGACCTTGTGCCATCTTTTTTGCCCTTCTGCATTACTTTTAATGCCCTGGGTCTTTCATTATACCCCTTTTGCTGTCCATCTATAGCCATCTCTTTGAATAAGAAAATGTATCTTCATTCCCCCTTGTACCTTGTGCTTCATGGATGCATCCATTGGTCTCAGGACAAGCAGAACAACATTAGAAAGCAGCTGTCCAATGGCATCCATCTTGACACAAATCCATCAAGCCAGGGCTATCAGTACACATGGGTTGGAGCCAGTCAGTGACTACACATTAGCTGAATAACTGTTCAGTGAAAAAAAGGGAATGAAGAATTCCCAGGGGCTATTCTCACTGTCAGTTTAAGGGATTATCTTTTATTTTCTCTTTCCCTCTGGTGAGTTGTGGTGAACTGGGTCACACACACTTGGATTTGGCGCTCACTCATCTAGTGGTTGTGTTTGCTAGGGGTTATGCTCATTGAATCCTGTGCTCACACAATAGCTGCCTAGTTTCACTGACTTCCTTGCACATGGGAAGTTTGAGGCGAAAGCACTTGTGACACCAGGGTATCCAGATTGTAGGGTTGCTGAATTGTGCTGAGAGGGTGTTGTGGCACTGAGTTTAGACCTCACAACCACTTGCTTAAAGGCAGATTCTTTAGCCATGGAGCCATTTTTAGGCCCCCTCAAGGATCATCTAATTTCTTGTTTTTACTACTAGGCTTATCCAGTCCCTGCCTGATCCACTAGAAATGCATATAGCATGTGAAAAGAGAAACTAACTTTTTGTAAAATAATTTTTATGTTGACCAAAGTGGATGACAGATCTTTCACAGTAATATTTTAGGTACATAATGACATTGAATCAGGCGCATTCCCACCACCAATGTTGTTCTCCTTCCAACCCTGTGAATATAACTAACTTTTATCTGGGCGTTTATCCTCATTGGTAAATAGATCTGCTGGCTCTATTGAAACTCTTCGTCGCGGCCCACCTTCTAAATTCCTGTTAATGGCTCGGAAACAGTGCTCCCTCACTGGGACAGACTGAATCAATCACCACCTTGTGATTTCCTTAGAGTCTTGCTATTGCTAGAAGCTGACTAATTGTGAACAGAGAAGTGAGGGTTCTGAAATGCCTCTTTGTACACATCTGGCCCTGCTGTCAGATCCTGCACTCATTTCTGATAACTCCTTGGGCTTCTGAGTAGCATTCTGTCTGTATGGGTTGTGGACAGGGTTTATAATGAAACAGACTGAGAAAGCGGACTGGATACTTGGCTGGGAGAATGGTGAAGATGAGTTTCTTTGTTTGTTTGTTTTTCTGGGCTGTTTGTTTTTTTGGAGGACACTTATGGTAGTGTTCAGGGCTTATTCCTGACTTTGTGCTCTGGGATCGCTCTTGACAGGCTCTGAAAGCATATGTGAAGTCGAGAGGTGAATGTTAGATGGCATCTTGCAAGACAAGTGCCTTCCGTACTGTACCATCTCTCCAGACCCTGAGCTTATATTTGTCATTTGTTTGACCTATTTCAAACATAGAAGAAGGATTTAAGAGTGGTCATTGCACTGGTGAAGAGGGAGGAGGAGATTCTGTTTATGACTGAAACCCAACTACGACATGCTTGTAATCATGGTGCTTAAATAAAGATTTATATATTTTATTTATTTATTTGGTTTTTGGGTCACACCCAGCAGCGCTCAGGGGTTACTCCTGGCTCTACGCTCTGAAATCGCTCCTGACAAGCTCAGAGGACCATATGAGAAAGCTGGATTCAATCCACCATCCTTTTGCATGCAAGGCAAACACCCTACCTCCATGCTATCTCTCCAGCCCCAAGATTTATATATATATATATATATATATATATATATATATATATAATATATATATATATATATATATATTTTTTTTTTTTTTTTAAAAAGAATGGTCATTCTTTTGGCATATTTATTCAATTTCTGCTGAAAATGAAATTCTAGGTGACTGGAAACTTGTCAAGAAGAAGTGAACATGAACAGGAAAGATCACATGATCAAAGCAACCAAGTCCTTACTAGAATGCTTTTTACTTTGCAGAGTATTTCCTCTAATCCCCTTTTTCATTTGGACCTTCAGTCCTTCAAGAGCTCTTAGGAATTCGGAAAAGACATTTGCACTCTTAAATTCATTGCAATATTGTTCACAATTGCTAAAAGTCTTTTAGCATAGGCACAAGTGAAATTAGGTATAAGAGCACAGCTCCTTGTGACAGGGATATGCCTACAACCTGTGTTGGTTTTTCTACTTGTTTCTTTTTCCCTCTTCATTTTGGTAGCTACCCTCAAGTAGCGTGGAGATTCAAGAGCCCCATTGATGATCCTTGGCAACACAGCCTGTGGTTTAGTACAAGGCCCAAAACTGTAATGCTACTTTGACCCTGTGGTGCCCAGGATTATTCTGGTCATACCCTGGGTGCAAGGTGGCCTCTAGTGCTGAAGCCAGCTATGATAGTGCCAGGGATCAGACCCAGATCTGGTGTATGCCCACCTAATGACTATACTATTGCTCAGCCCACACCACCAGATTTTAAGGGTTCTTTCCAATTGAATAGCTGAGGTTTCTTTCTTGTGTATTTTTCCTTCCCCAACAACTTTGCAAGCTCCATCACTGATGGCAGGATTGGCATTTGGGGATGGGATTAGGAAGAGAGGGTAATCTTCTTGTGTCTTCCCAGTGTTTATTTACCCAGCATGGTGGATGAACTGGCAAGATCACACAGGCCCAGTCACAATGAACAGTGTCTTGCTTTCCCTTTTCATGTGAGTCTCCTGAGCTCTAAGTCAACTTTGTAAGAGGGATTTGGTTTAAGTGTTTATGAAGGGACTTGGTATGGAGTACCACTGAGCAAATGACCATTTCCTGGAAAAGAAAGGCCACTTTGGATGTCTTCACATTCATCAAAGCCAGATCCTGTCTTGTATTGGTCACCCAAGTAAGGGGCTCACAGGATCCCCATCCTTTGAAGATTCTGAGTTCTGCACCTCAGGAAGGAATAGGAGATGACCCCAACTTTTCTTATGGCCTCACCTTGAGGGTTCCCAAATAGGACATGTTCTATGCCAGATCCACATCCACCCAGAGTTCAGAGTATTGATTGGTCGCAACAGTTTCCCCAAGGAAGTCACCATGCGTGAGTGTTTGCATTTGCATGTGTGTGTGTGTGTGTGTGTGTGTGTGTGTGTGTGTGTGTGTGTGTGTGTGTGTGTGTGTGTGTGTGTAGTTGGAGGTATAGAGACTGAGATGTTGGGAGAAATGATGAAAGCTAGTCAAGTGGTTTATCTTCATTGGTTAGAGTCAAATTCTATATAGAGGCTAATTCTGAATAGTCTGTGGAATTATCGACCGCAGGGAAATTTAGCATTGGACTCCTGGGGCTCTCAGGCCATGTTTTCATCCACTGATAGATGCGTAGCCTTATGTTTCTGTCTAATGAGACATATATATTGTTGACTTCTAAGCATTGGACTCCTGGCTTGAGCCACTGGACTTACAGCTGAAAGAAGCTTATCCAACAGTCTTCTCTTGTCATCTACACAGAACTGCGTATGTTCTCTTGGGCTGGGGACACCGCACTCCGTTAGTATTGTGCACAAGGAGTATTTTGGGTAGCAAAATCGACCAACAGTCACAGTGGACCATATGGGATTCTGGGATTCGAACCACCATTCATCCTGAATCGGCTGTGTGCAAGGCAAATGCCATACCACTGAGCCTGCACTAGAGGAAAACATGGCTCTGAACATGGCCGAAGATTTCTACAGTCTGAGAGCTGAATCAAGGAGCCGAGTGTTGCCTTGCTTGATGTGAACTTGGAATATGCATATTGGGCATCTTTAAGAAATGTTTTTTTTTTCTTTTCCCCTCTGTTATTTTTGTTTTGATTTGTTTTGCTTTTTGTTTTTGGATCACACCCGGTGGCACTCAGGGGTTACTCCTGGCTCTGCACTCAGAAATCATCACTGGCAGGCACAGGGGACCATATGGGATGCCAGGATTAAAACCACCATTTGTCCTGAATCTGCTGTGTACAAGGCAAATGCCATACCACTGAGCTATCTCTCTGACCCTTTCCCTCTGTTATTTCTGGGATGACCAGGGATGACACCCACTGGTTAAGGAGTTTGCACATTGCTTGCTCACTGAGGCTTGCCTCCTTTGCTGTACTTGCTGAATAATGAACCTTGGTATCATCCTCAGGCATATAGGGCAGAACTGTCTTAAAGCTTGCAAACCAGAGCAGTTGCTTTAATGCTATTCTGATCCCAGTTAGATCCTGAGAAGCCCAGGTTTTGCTGCTCTGAATAGGTCTGAGGAAGATTGTGGAAATCCCTCAAGTTAGGGGTTGCCAATAAATTATAGGGTGGGCCCTCACCCATCCCAAACCTATAAGAGTCATCTCTGAATGTGAAAACCAATGTAAGAAGTAGAACTGAGGCAAGCTGTGTCTCTGAGGATCGTATCTTACAGAGCTTCCTGGAGAAAATGCTGCCTTAGTTGGCTTCAGCAGACCTGTGCAAAGGCCAGAGAAAAAATATTCCAGGATTTGTGGCTTCTGCGGTAGCTGAACTCTGCCATAGCAGTCTATGCCATGGACAGTCCCTTACATGGGCCTGTCTGTGTACCCATAAACCTTCATTCTTGTGCTGTGAAATATGAAATTCAGAGTTTAATGTGTCCCTAAATGCCCTCTGTTTTTTTGATTATCTCTCCCATTAAAAAAATATTAAAATCTGGGGCCGGGAAGGTGGCGCTAGAGGTAAGGTGTCTTACCTTGCAAGCGCTAGCGTAGGATGGACCGCGGTTCAATCCCCCGGTGTCCCATATGGTCCTCCCAAGCCAGGGGCGATTTCTGAGCGCATAGCCAGGAGTAACCCCTGAGTGTCAAACGGGTGTGGCCCAAAAACCAAAAAAAAAAATTAAAATCTAAGCTCTGGAGCAATAGATAGTACAGTAAAGAGGGGACTTGTCTTACACTGAGCTGACCGAGGTTCTATCCCTGGCATCCTTTATGATCCCCTGAGCCTACTAGGAATAATTCCTGAGTGTAGAGCCAGGAGTAACCCCTAAACACAGCTGGGTGATCCCAAACCAATAAAATAAAATTTTAAAACTATTCTTAGCTCAAACATAAGCAGATGGTGGCCAGATTTGGCTCAGAGGTCAGTCAGTTGGCTGCCTCAGACACGGTCTCGTAGACTGCTTATTCTTTATGAAAAAAGAGGGACTGTATAGCAAGTATGGTGTTTGCTTGTCTTTTGTACAGCAACCTGTGTTCAATCTTGGTAACTCTTATGGTCTCCTGAGCCCCATCACGAGTTAGAAAAGGTTGAGATATAATGTTAAAAAAATCCAGTGGAGAGGGTTGTTGCCTTGCACACAACCGGTCTGGACTCAATCACCTGCATTCCTTATAATCCTCCAAGCCCACCGGGAATAATTCCTGAATGCAGAGCCAAGAGTGACCCCTGAGCATCATTGGGTATAACTAAGAAAAAAAATTACCCCAAATCTCAAGACCCTAGGGGTTTCTATAAAAGGCACACATTTAGGGACCATGGACACCCAGAAACTTGAAGAACTCTATGTCCCTTTCTTCCCCATTTTTGGGGGTAGGGTTGCAACTACAGCAACCAGGCTCAGGGTTTACTCTCGAGTTTGCTCATGGATCACACTTGGCAGTGTTCAGGACCAGATGCATTGCCAGCGGCTGAACCTGGTTGGCACTGCAAGGCAAGAAACTTTCTGACTGTCCTTAGCTTTCTTGTTTTCTAATTTTTTTTAATTTCAGACTTTTTTTTTTTCTCTGCTCTTGGGCTACTCCCACTGTTTCACAGGACTTATTTCTGACTCTGAGCTCAGGGCTCACTCCTAAAGTGAGGTTCAGGGGATCATATTGGGTGCTGGGGATCGAATCCAGGCCAGTCATTTGCAAGACAAATGCCCTATTTATGTCTCTGACGGTACTATCTGCACTATCTCTGTATTATCTCCCTGGCTTCAACTTTCTTTCCAAAGTAAAATAGGTTTACTTAAAGATATCTACTTAGAGAAATATGATGAGAGTGGCCAGGGAGTAATTTAGAAGAGAATATGGGCTCAACCCCCCATATGCCTTTACAAAATGAAATGCCTTTACAAAAGTAGTTTTATGACACAGATTTTTATTTTTCTGTTTTGTTTTCGGATCACACCCAGCAGAGCTCAGGGGCCACTCCTTTCTCTACACTCAGAAATTGCTCCTGGCAGGCTCGAGGGACCATATGAGATGCCCAGATTCGAACCACCATCCTTCTCTATGCTATCTCCATGCTATCTCTCTGGCCCCTTGAGATTTTTTTATAATGATATTTTTATTTAAGCACCTTGATTACAGACATAATTGTAGTGGGGTATAAGTTATATAATGAACACCCCCTTCACCAGTGCAACATTCCCACTATCCTGGGCTTTTCTATGGGCAGTATCTTAATTAAAAAACATTTTCTGGTCTCTCAAACCAAGATCAGGGGACATGGAGGCCACTCTTCTTGATAAAGGACCTGGATGATTTGGTGTTCGATCCAGGCAATGCTGAGGTTAACAGGGCTACTCTGGCAATTGTTTGGGGGAATCTGTGTGATTTCAGTAATTGAACCTGGGGTTTTCACATCCCAGGCATGTACTCCAGCCATTTGAGCTCTCTCTGTGACCCAGATCTGTCATTACTGTATCGCCTGGAGATCCATAGTTCCATCTTTCTGTAGAAATAAGGATTCTTCAACCTTCTGTAAGCTAACTCGCCCCTTTTTGACTGGGCCTTGAGTCTCAGTAACTTGACTTATGTTGGTGCCTTTGATTGTGGCGGAGGCACAGTGTATAGTGTAGACATTCTCATTCCACCGCTAATGCTAGTAGAGAGATAGAGATGAGCCATGCTGTGCCCTGCTTGTAGAACACTTTCTGGGCCTGGGAATCAGAGCTCCAGGGCTCTTGAGCTGTAAAAGGGTCTTAACATTCGGTCCAGGTATAGAGAACCAAGCTCCCTCTCCTGGCCAGCAGCTGCTTTCTGTGGTTTCCATAGCATCATAGGGATCAGAATTGGGACATCAAGGCTCATCTGGTTATCCCCCATCCACTGACAGATGGAAACATAATCTTAAAGGGAGGCCAGAGGGCTTGCAGAGGCCGAGTGTCCAGCCAACTAATGTGGAATCTGGGTGTTCTGAGTGAACTCCTCTTGACCTTCCAGCAAGTCCTGGCTTTCCACACTTTGCATTTGGATGACTCCTGGTCTATGTCAAACAGACATCTCTTCCTATGTTTCAGGACAGTGGCGACTGTTGGAGAGGGAATGGGTAGGTTCCCCAGACACTCAAAGTTTTGCCATCTGGTACAAGAGACAGTATGAATTGTGTTGTCCGCACAAATCACAGTGTCAGCTGCCTCCACCTTCAGGTCTAGCCTGAACTCTCTTCTTTCTCTACATGAACTCTCTTCTTTCTCTTGGTAGCTATTCCCAGTCAGTAATACAACTGGCAGGAGCCTGGTCTCTCAGCTAGTGTCATTGAGCTCTGAATCAGAGTGGATTCGCATTTTCTTCAGTCAGGCAAACTACTTAATGTGCTTTCATATTTTGTGGCCACTAAAGATAAGGAGGAAGCCGTAGAACTAACTAACTCAAGGGCCGGAGCCCATGGCTGGTATGTGTGACACCTTGATTCAGTCATAATGCTGCGTACTTCCCCTTCCCTAAAACCCCCACTTCCGGCCTCACCTGGTATAGTGATGTCCCCTCTGCATTTGCTGGGCCTGAGCACCAGATCAGCCAGCAATAGGGAGCTGAGTATAACCCAGAATTTTCAGAAATGTGTCCCCATCCCCTGAATAGATTTCTTCCACATGTACTTTTCAGAAGTACATGTGCACAAAGATGGCAGCTGTTTCAGTATTTCTTACAGTCGTGTTGATGTCATTCATGCCAGTGTGGTGAAAGGAACTCGAGACATGCAAAGAAATCATTATCCTGCCATTTAAACGTGACCTTGTTGGGGACAACTTCCTGGGAATGAAGGACCAGATGTAAGTTGTACACCTGGCAGGGTGATGTGATGTGGAAAACCAAGAACCACAAAATGCCTGGCAAAGGTCGGGGTGAAATGGCCAGAGGTCAGTTGTCTTATTGTGATTAGATGCAAAGGCCAGGGTGTAGGTGAGAGAAGGACACCCCAGGTAAAGGGGCAGTTATCAATCTCGAACTCTCTCTGTGCTCCACAAGGCTTCTGGAAGCCCTGAGCTGACCTTTCTCGCCATCGTGTGTCATGCTCCATGTATAAGCAGTCACTGTGGCAAGCAGTGGAGATGTATGTGGAAGGTGGAGGAAAAGTTAGAGAATTGTTCCAGGTTAAACATCTCTGATTCTGGTGATAGCAGCTGAAGGACCTAGGGAGGCCCTGTAGGCTCAGATCGTCAATGGCCCCTCCTTCCTGCAACCTGCTGGATAGGAGCTCAACATTCACTAGACTGGAGAATGGGATGAGGGCCAGAATGGATGTGTTCCCTGAGCATTACGCATGAGAAAGTTTCATCTCCCCTGGATGAGTGGTGGGGGTCCCTCCCTCAATAAAATCATTTGGATCTGGATCTGACAAGCATCAGGGAAGGGCTGCCTGGGAGCACAGAACTGGCAGGGCCTTGAGAAACGCCTTGTTCTTGACCATTTTTGCATGATTCATCATGTTGGGAGCAGATGAACTTTCTGGCCCAGGCTGCAGCTAATAGAGCCCTTTTCCCAATGAGGCATATCCAGCCTTCTGGATGCCTTCTGGGGGGTCTCCGACTCGGCTGTCCAGCCCTGTTTGGTTCCCAGAAGTGTAGCTATTGAGGAAGAAGCAGATTTAGAGTTCCCTGGGCAGCAGTGGCCATCTCCAGTACATCAAGATTTTGCCTTCCATATGGAAGAGTGCTCGTTGTTGCGCACTTCTTATTAGGGAAATGCAGATCAGAACAACAGTGGTACACTATCTCTCATGAGCATGGCAAAGACTGGAAACCAGTTTTGGAAGGGTTACAGTTAGAAAAAAAATCCATCTTTCATTTCATGTTGGATGTGAATGTCCTTTGGTTCAGCCTCTATGTAATGGAGTATGAATGCCTCTCGAAGTCAGAGGAGAACTTACATATGAATCAGAGATCCCAGCTTCAAGAACACCTATTCCCCATTATATAAAAACATTCATTGAAACATCTGCATACCCATGCAGATAGATACAAGAGCCAGTATTATAGAAACAACCGAAATGCTTACCTGTGGAGGAATGGGTCAAGAGATTGTGGTATATATACACAGTGGAATACTGTGCAGCTGTAAGAAGAATAAAACCATGCATTTAGTTGGCCACTACATGAATGAATCTGGAGAGAATTTGACTAAACTGAAGTTAGGAGAGGTGTAGATAGTGCAAATATAGAGTGATTTCACTCTTAGTTGGGAAGGAATGATTGTCAACAAATGGCCAAAGGTAACACATAGAAAATTGGTTGACAGAACTAAGTTTTGCTGGGGAGAAGGTGTGAGTTGAAGGACATTTGTGGAGAGAAGTGGGGATTTTGGTAGTGGATGTGGTGTAGGAATCATATATGCATGACAACAGTCATGAAACATTATTGCAAAATCAAAAGCACCTCGATTTTTTAGAAAAGGTACTGTGCAGTTAGATAGTTAGAATCAGAAGCAGTCTTGGATGCTGTCCCACTGAGATGGGTGGACAGCATAGTGGTCCTTGTTTTTCATTCATTATCTTCTTTTCGATGACTGGGTTGGCACATGTGCTTGCTGAAAGTATCTGATATTCTAAAGTCGAGGATACATGGGCAAGAACTGGAAGGAAGCATCTAGTGAGGAGGGGGTCCTTTTCTACCCATCAGCAAAGAAATGGACCCTCAATTCTGTAACAGGCTTGGGCCAACAGCCTGAAGGAGCATTTTGGGAAAGGACAACAATGTGAATGAATGAGGTTGGATAAGGGTCCTTTCCATCCTTTTAAGAGTATTCAGCTGACTCTACCTTGCATTTAATTGGAAACCAGGTGCCACCAGCCAGCAGAGCTGGCATACACTTGTGGCATTGGAATTGCAGAAAACTATGTGGGTGTGCTGAAAAAAAATATTAAATATGCAAAGATCACCACTGAAGACAAATATAGAACCCTAGTATTGGAATCACAGTTTTGAGTGTCTTGCTGCTTACTGACTTCTCAGTGTTATCATTTTCCCCAAGATCATCGACTCCATGGTGTCTCTTTATCACCCATTTCTGGCTGTTGGGACTATTCCCATCTTCAAAAAAGTTCATTTCTCATTCTTTTCTCTGGTTCACTCCTGACTCAGGGATCACTTATGGTGAAGCTCAGAGGGTCATATATGGTGCTGAGGATAAAATTCAGGTTGTCCTTGTGCAAGTCAAGTAGTGTCTTACATGCTGTATTATCCAGTTTCTCTCTCCCTCCCTCTCTCTTTCCTCCCCCCCCACACCCTTTCTCCTCTTCCTTTCTAACTGTCCCCTCCATTTTTCCCTTTCCCTAGGTAGAATGGGAACAACCCCACCCCAGCCAGCCTGACCCGAAAGTTCATCTCTCCCAGGGCCTCAGCAGTCACTCCTGGGTGGATTCACTACACTACCATCTGGGGTTCAGCTGTCACTTCTGCTCCCCTACCCCCGATGCTGTCATGGCTTCCTAAGGGATCTCCCCAGATCCAAGCCTGTGTATTTCCCAGCTGCTCTCCATGCTGCTGCCAGATGCATCCTTTTCCAGGCAGCTTTTGGCTGCTGCCATCCCGCCCCAGCCACACACATCTCTGTGGGTTTTTCTCTTTCTGTAGTATCCAGTGCAAAGGCCCCCCCCCCCCCCCACTTAGGATCTACAGGCCCTGCGTATGGCAGGTGTGTGCCTCTCTGACCCAATTTCTCAAGGGCATTTGCACATAATCTCAGAATTCCCCAGCAGCATGTGTCCAAGCTTGCCCATCCTGGTGAACCTTGCCCAGTGCCTGCAAGGAGTTTGCAGCAATGCTGCTACTGAGGTGTCCTGTACCCCACTCCAATCAGATGACCCGCTTTCCTGGAGCCTCTTCTCCCACCAGCCCTTTATACAGACCTGTAGATCTGTGACAACTGAGTCACAGGATGGCTAGAATGAAAGAGCCATGAAACAATAAGGCCTGGCCATGAGATACAGCAAACTGCTGATAGCCACTCACAAAAAATAGCTTTATAGGAGTGGACTCTTTTGTTTGCTTTTCTGGGGCCATAGCTAGAGATACTCAGAGGCTTCTCCCTAAGCACTGCTCAAAGACCCCCATGTATGGCTGGAGATCGAAGCCTGACCTTCAGCATGCAGTGCATTTGCTTCAGCTCTCTGAGTTATCTCCCTCTCTTCCATTAGCTTTTTTTTTCTGCACTATATATATATATTTTTTTTTAATTTTAATTTTTTACAGTGCCAGAGATCAAACCCAGAGTTTCACATAAGCACAGTTCGTGTTCCACATTCTCAGGCTGTTTGCAGAGTTTTAAATGGGTGCCTGAGAGATTTGGAAACATCTCAGAAGTATTTTCCCATGACACAAGCATTTCTGTATGTAGCGACTGCTACTAAGTTTGAAGAGGGTCCAAATTGGGGTGAACAATATTTTACTACTTATAATAGTTTTACTCTCACTTGATGAGAATACCTAATGTATCTCTCGATGTGCATTAGATCATTTCAGCCATACAACGAGTGCTTTGGGTTGGGTAGATTCCTTTGTTTTTGTTTTTGTTTTGGGCCACACCCGGCAGTGCTCAGGGCTTACTCCTGGCTGTCTGCTCAGAAATAGCTCCTGGCAGGCACAGGGGACCATATGGGGACACCAGGATTCGAACCAACCACCTTTGGTCCTGGATCAGCTGCTTGCAAGGCAAACACCGCTGTGCTATCTCTCCGGGCCCCGGGTAGATTCCTGTTTACCACTCATACATGGAAAAGGGGGCATGAGAGGTTTTAGGGAAGCTGCTCAAACCTAGATGTGAGTCATGGAGTTGAGGGCTTAGCATGCCCTCGTTGTAACCATGTTTCTCTTCATCTACCATTTTGTCCCCTCATCAGAATGTGAGCAATTCCCTTGATATTCCAATATGGTCCAATAGCATTTGTGTTAGCCATGTTGTCATAGTTGGTTTTTAGCATTTATTTTGACCGTCTTATTTGTTTTTACTGTTTTATTTTATGACATGTAGTATTTTCAATTGTTATTCCCCCCTTTTTTGGTGAGGCTTTCCAAACAGTGCCCAAGGACTCAAGGGCTGCTTGTGATGCTTGGGACTGATGGTGCTGAGGTCACTGGGGTTGCACCCACTGGTGCTCAGGTATTGCGTGCGTGTGTGTGTGTTGTGTGTGTGTGTGTGTGTGTGTGTGTGTGTGTGTGTGTGTTCTGTCTGTCTGTCTGTATTGTCTGTCTGTCTTTCTGTCTGTCATGTGGGGACTCAGTAGTGTTCAGTTTTCTGAACATGGTTTCTGGCTCTGTATTCAGAAATACTGCTGCTACTATTGCCTAGGATTTGAACTGGGCTGGGATGCATTCTAGGCGAGCAACGCTCCATCACCCCCTTTCCTCTCATCTCTCTCTGGCCCCATCGCTCCACTGTTTCAGGAGAGTCATAGGGCTATATGGCTCTCCTCCCTCCTCTCCTGATGTGACAAGGATACTTGTTCTTGACAGTGTCCTAGAAAGAAGAGCAAGTTAAGGATCACAAACTCACCTAAATCCCCTGAGTATAAGCGAAATTCTCTTCCTGCTATGAGACCTCTGACTCTCCTACCCTTCCCTACATCCACCGTTCCTTGCCACTCAAAGGAGATCTACCTGGAAATATAATCAGGCCTTCTATAGAAAAGAATATAATATATATATATATAGTATACATATATATATGTGTATATATATAAAATATATCTTTAAGCTGGGTTTTAGTTATAAAAAGAATACCCCCCCCTTCACCAGTGGCAACATTCCCACCACCAATATCCCCCAATTCCCCATTCTCACCCCTCCCATTCTGTGGGTGGCATTTGTATCCACTGTTTCCTTTGAGGTGCAGAAGCTTCTCAGCCTAATATAGTCCCATCAGTTTATCTCCTTGTTATCTACTTGCTATCAGTTATCTATTTGTTTGGAGGAGTGCTGTTTCCCTCCTTGAAGATGCCTTTTGTCTCAGTGTCATGGAGTGTTTTCACCTAAGTGTTCTTCTAAGGTTCCCTTGTGGTTCCGAGCTTGATATCAAGGTCTTTAATCCATTTGGATTTGACCTTTGTGCCTGATGTTAGATGGCAGAGAGTGAAAAGGGTTGGTAGTAGTTCCTCTTGAAAGATTTGAAAGAATTCATTAGTGAATTTAATTGGGCCTGGGCTTTTGTTGTTGGGGAAAAATTTTGGATACCATTTTAATTTTCTCATAGTAATGGGTTTGTTTAGATATGCTAGATTGTCTTGTTCAACTGTGGATGATTATAAGAGTCCAAGAATTTATCCAGAAAAGATATGATATTTTCTTAACATTTTTTTTCTTAGTCTCTGGGATGTTTGTTTGTTTGTTTGTTTCAGCAACACCTGGCAGTGCTCTGGGGTTACTCCATGCTCAGGTATCATTTCTGGTGGGCTTGGAGGACTATATGGGATGCTGGGGATCAAACCAAGGTTGACTGCATGCAAAGTAAGTGCCCTTCTCACTGTGACTTTATTTTATTTTTGTTTGGTTGTTTGTTTTTATGCCACAACCAGCAGTGCTCAGGGGTTATTCTTGGCTCCGTACTTAGAAATCATTCTTCCCATGCTCAGGGGACCTTTTTGGATACTGGGGATCAAACCTGGTTTTGTCACAGGTTGACCATGTGAGACAAACTCTCTACCAACGTGCCATCACTCTGGCTTTAAAAAAATTTTTATATGATTTTCAAAAAATATATTTGTTGTCTTTTTCATTTGTTTTTAGAGCACACCCAGTGATGCTCAGGACATATTTCTGGCTTGATGCTCAGGGATTAGTCTTCCCAGGCTCAGAGCACCATATGGGATGCCACGGATGGGATTCCATTCAACCATGTGCAAGAGAAGTAGTTCTACTATATTATCTCTTCAGCCTCCATGTATGAGTTCTGCGTGTGGAAGGTCAGCACCCTGTTTTTCTCCTCCTGCTTCTCATCTGCGCTGAAGAAACATGGGAAGTGAAACTCATCTTTCCATAGTCCATCTTAAGATGTGGCCAAAACATCCATCCTACTGAACTGCTGGACTTCCATCCTCAAAAGCCAGGCTTGTAACATGCAGCCTGGGGATCTTGTGGTAGCCCTGAGCCTGAACGGTTGCTGTGGCCTGACCCTGCCCTGGAATGTGCCTTCAAAGAACATAGCAGCTCCTTGGCTCCCAGATGCCCCTGCTGCTGGGAAGTAACGTATTTCCTATTCCCAGTCCTGTCCCACCCCCTCATTACTTTTAATAACTGCACAGGAAGTTCCGTTCTCTCTACTCGAAGAAGACGGCGACGTGGTCATCATAGTTTTCCAGCTTGGATGTCGACATTTTTTGACTCCCTGTGAGTTTTGACACAGGAGTGTGAAAGCATTGCAGAGATCAGAGACTAGAGAGACAGGGCTGAAGTGCAAATGCAGGGCTGAGCCAGGCACCCGCTGTGTGTGGCAGGCATGCATGTATGGGTTCCTTCTCTAACCTTTCTAGGACTCTGCCAGGCTGTGCCTGGGTGAGTGTTCCCCTGCATACTTGTTCTTTGCCTGGATGCACCCCCGAAAAATAATAATGTGACCATGCCTTTCCCATCGAAAGGCGACAGAGGGCCATCCAGGTCACACCTGACCCTGATTTGATCCCTGGCGCACCATATGAGATTCCCCCCAGCTCTGAACTAGAAATAACTCCTTGGCATTATCAGGTGTGGCCCAAACCATATTACCACCATCACCAACACACTCACGCACACAAAAGAACAACAAAAAACACTGATCTTGCTTAGATCACCTTTGCTCTAAAATGCTGGGTACAGAGCAGACTCAAAAATTGTTTGGTTTTGGCCTTCTGTGTTGTACTCTGGCAGTGCTCAGAGACTCTTAGTAGTGCCGAGGATTATACCTAGACCACAGGCCAGGCCAGCATCCTACTATGCTGTCTCATCTTTCCAGCCCATCCAGTGGTCCTCAAACTATGGCCCGCGGGCCACATATTGTATTTGTATCTGTTTTGTTTCTTCATCGCAAAATAAGATATATGCAATGTGCATAAGAATTGGTTCCTAAGTTTTGTTTTTACTATAGTCAGACCCTCCAATGGTCTGAGGGACAGTAAACTGGCCCCCTGTTTAAAAAGTTTGAGGAACCCTGCCAGTCCTCTCATATTTATAAGACTTTTTGGGGTCAGCACTAGTTTGTCCTAACACACCCACACTCCATGACTTGTTTGTTCTAGGACTGAACTTCTCTAGGTCTCACTTTCACTCATGGCAAGGCATGGATGTGATCGTGCGAACTTGGAGCTTCACACTAGGCCAATGTGAGAAGTGCTGGTTAGCGGCTCTGCTTCCCCTCCCTCCTGCTGTGACATCTTCATAGGACCATGCCCTGGCATTTGTTTCTCTCCATTTCCCTGCAGAAATAGGAGTGCTCTCTAGTCTGTGACTTGCTTGTGCTCTTGTAGGGCACTGAGTGACCGTCCTGTTGTATTCCTTCAGGCAGAGTTAAAGGGATGGGCCGAAAATGAGATCCAAGGAATCCTGACAGAACTCAAGGCTTACTTTCTTCTCACTCTGATCAAGGGACCATATGGGATGCTGGGGTTTGATCCCAGGTTTGACCACTCTCAAGGTGAGAGTCCTGCCCACTGTACTATGTATCTACTCCCATTTGCAGACTTTTTTTTAAGTTATCTTTATTGAAGCACCATGAGTTTTAGTTATAAAAAAAATAACACCGCCCTTCACCAGTGCAACATTCCCACCACCAATGCCCTCCATCTCCCTACTCCCCCACCCCTTGCCTGTATTTGAGACAGGCATTCTACTTCTGTCACTCGCTACCATTATCATGATAGTTGTCAGTGTAGTTATGTCTCTTAATTGGCCTCACCACTCTTTGTGGTAAGCTTCATCCTGTGGGCCAATCTATGTATTATTACAATAACACCTTTTATTTTTCTTAAATCCTGTAGATGAGTGAGACCATTCTGTGTCCATCTCTCTCCCTCTGACTTATTTTATTCAGCATAATAGTTTCCATGTCCATCCATAGATAGGAAAATTTCATAACTTTTATTTTTTTTTCTGACAGCTGCATAGTATTCCATTGTGTATACGGACCAAAGTTTCTTTAAGCCACTCAGCTGATTTTGGGCATCTGGGTTGTTTCCAAATTCTGGCTATTATAAATAGAGCTGCAGTGAATATAGGTGTGCAGAAGGCGTTTTTGTATTTTGTTTCTGCGTTCCTAGGGTATATCCCTAGGAGTGGTATTGCTGGTTCATATGGGAGCTCAATTTCCAGGTTTTTATTTTTAATGAATAATCCGTATTGTTTACCAGAAAGGCTGGACTAGACAGCATTTCCACCAGCAGTGGTGGGAGTTTTTTTTCTTCCCAAATCCCTGCCAACACTGGTTGTTCTTTGTGATGTGTGCCATTCTATGTGGCATAAGATGATACTTTATTGTTTTGATTTGCATCTCTCTGATAATTAGTGATAAGGAGCATTTTTATATGCCTTTTGGCCATTTGTATTTCTTCTTTGCGGAAGTGTCTGTTCATTTCTTTCCATATTCTGGTATATGGAACTTGTATATCTTAGATATTATCCCCTTATGAGATGTGTATTGGGTTAATTGTTTCTCTCATTCTGTGGGTGGCCTTTGTATCCTAGGCACTGTTTCCTTTGAGGTGCAGAAGCTTCTCAGCTTAATATAGTCCCAATTGTTTATCTCTGTTTCCACTTGTTTAGAGAGTGCTGTTTCCTTCTTGAAGATGCTTTTAGTCTCAATGTCATGAAGTATTTTACCTACATGTTCTTCTATATGTCTTATGGTTACAGGTCTGATATCAAGGTATTTAATCCATTTCGATTTGGCCTTTGTGTATGGTGTTAGATGGAGGTCCAAGTCTGCTTTTTTGCATGTGGCTGACCTGTTGTCCCAGCACCACTTGTTGAAGAGGCTTTCCTTGCTCCAGTGTTGCATTTCTTGCCCCTTTATCAAAGATTAATTGATTATATGTCTGGGGAACATGCTCTGAATATTCAAGCTTATTCCACTAATCTGAGGGTCTATCTTTATTCCAATACTATGCCATTTTAATGACTTTTGTTTTGTAGTACAATTTAAAGATGGGCATCTTTTGCAGACTTTTCTATAGTAACCCATGCATCACAGTCAATGGCTCTGACTCAGAGGTTGGGTATCCACTTGGATCCCTGCTGTTCTTTTCTTTTCTTTTTTTTTTTTTTTTTTTTTGGTTTTTGGGCCACATCCGGCGGTACTCAGGGGTTACTCCTGGCTGTCTGCTCAGAAATAGCTCCTGGCAGGCACGGGGGACCATATGGGACACCGGGATTCGAACCAACCACCTTTGGTCCTGGATCGGCTGCTTGCAAGGCAAACGCCGCTATGCTATCTCTCTGAGCCCCTGTCTGTTCTTTTCTTTCTGGTCTGAACCCAGCAGCCAGCAGATCTACAGCTTTTGGTTTATTGTGAACACTCCTTGAAAGAGGGTTATTTGGGGGTGGAAAGAACTGGGGTGGGTCATTTCTTATGCAGGCGTGGCTTGACCTTTCTCCTGGATTTATGGAGCTTGGAAATGCAGGGAAGATTACATTCCTTTCCAGAGAACTGCTTAATTCATACTCATTCTCCCAAGTAGGGTTGTGGATGGCTTCATTGCCTGAACTTCTTGCTGTTTGCTCTCATTCTGTTGGGAGGTAAGGTAGAACATTTGATGGCCAAAGCTTTTGTTCTCAGCCAGCGAGACCAGTTCATTCTTCAGGAGGTAGGTGTTTCCTTATACGCATGAATCTTTCCCCAACCTCCTATTACTTGAGAGGTACTAACTTATTCCCTGGCATGCTATCCACAGCATTGTGCTGACTGTGCTGCTATTTGAGAAATTAGCTCTCCTTGAACCCTTGGCTAAGGTATCAGAGGTCTAGAGCCTGGCACAAGCGAGATCCCGACTGAGATGCCAGCTTGGTACTTGTATAAGTAACATGGTGGTATGTAGTTCCCTAGAAGAACAGTGGGGCACATTGGGGGGATAGGAAGGGTCCAGCTCTTCGTTGTTTTGTCTGAGACTACACTCAGATTTAGAACCTGCCTGATCCAGTGGTATCTCAAAAAGTCACACTGCATGCTGAGCTTTACAGAGGTGTTTCTATCTGCACAACTGGATCTTTTATTTCTCCTAAGAGAAGGTGAACCCCCTTTCCACACTAGCCTTCTGGCCCCTAGAGAAGTAGAGTGGCAGAGAACAATTTTAAGGAATGTGCATTATTCTTGTTGAAACCAGGCTGAGACTGGGGAAAGGGCAATTTTTTTGTCTTTCAGTGAACCTGGCTAAGAGCATCAGAGCTGCCAGTCTGGCCATCTAGACATTTGGGCATTGGGGTTTTCTTTATTTATTTTTCTTTTTAGCTTTTATGGGGGGGACACACATGGTGATGCTCAGGGGTTACTCTTGACTCTGTGCTCAGAAATTGCTCCTGGCTTGGGAGAGCATATGGGATGCTGGGGATTGAACCCGTGTCCATCTTGGGTCAGCCAAGTGCCAGGCAAATGCACTACCACTGTGGTTTTGTGAGGCAGTGGGGCAGTGCTAAGCAGAATAAGAACATCAGTAATCAGTTAGCTGATGATACCTGCAAAGCAGGGCTGCCTTGCACTGAATGCGTCCTCCATAGCATCAAATTCTGGTGGGATGATCCAAGAAATCCATAAAAATCAGATGACCTTTCTGTGAACTCTGGCTGCCCGTTGCTGGCTGTCTGTGCTAGGACATGTCTGATTGTTTGGGCTCACTGCCATTCCCTGTGTAGGTTTTCTACCAGCTGAGGTATCATTTGCTGGATGTGCAGTGGCAGTGTGTGTGTGTGTGTGTGTGTGTGTGTGTGTGAGAGAGAGAGAGAGAGAGAGAGAGAGAGAGAGTGAGAGAGAGAGAGTGAGAGAGAGAGAGAGAGTGAGAGAGAGAGAGAGAGAGAGAGAGAGAGAGAGAATGAATATGAATATCAGTGTATCCCTGTATATTTGTTGGGGAGCAGGGAAGGTGATCTCTTAGCCATGAGAAACGACAAGGTAAGGACCTCACTGTTAATTCTCTGAGTACTTTGTCACTACACCCCAAGGCAGGCCTATGAGACTTGGGGAGAGGGAACCACTGCAGTTACAGCTCGGAAAGGAGCAGGTGGGATTTCTATGTCCAGGGCTGCCTGAAACTAAGAGCGTCTTTTTATGCCCTATTTCTATAGGACTCTCAGCAGATATCCAGGCCAAACCCTTCATTGTGTCCCTATGGAAATCCCACCCAAAGAAGTCCAGGATCCCTTATCCATGGCTTTTGAGTCCCCCAGCACCCCTGGGTGAGGCTGGTTAACCCTTGGGGTCCCCAAGGCTTGGCTGAAATGCCATGATTTGTTTCCCTAGGACATTCTGAACTTTCTGTATTCTATGCTGGCTCCTTAAACAGTACTCCATGGATCACTCCCCACCTGACCTCTGCTTCCAATGGTGCTGCTTCCAACCAGCTACCTGCCAGCGGGGGCAGACAAACACCCCCATTCCAGCCCCAACCAGCCTGCCACCCTGCAGCCAGCTCAACAGGGAGAGCCTGTGCCATGCAGGTTACTGGGCCTCGGCTCAGTGCTGGCCACAGGGCAGGAGGAGGAGTGAATGGCAGGCAGAAGCCATGCTTGGCCAGTCGCCCTAGGCACCTGCCATCCTCCTGTTTGCTCAGCGCCAGGAGAGGAAGTGCGGTGCTTTCCATTGGACCCTGGGCGTTCCGGGCCTCGGGGGCCAGCTGCTGGGGCTGGCAGCTTCTCCCAGGAGTTTTCTCTCTCTCTCCCTTTCAACCACCAAGCAGGCAGGTCTTATCCATCACCTAATATAACCCTAGGAGAAGGCAGGAAGAGGCTGAGCTCAAAAGCACAGAGCAAATACAGGTGGAAGCTTGAGACAAGGGCACCAGGAAATTTAGATCGTGAATGAGAAGAGTGAATCCCCCACCCGCAATCTTCCCCACACACCCCTGAATGTCCTGCCTGGGGTACACACACACACACACACACACACACACACACACCCCAAAATTCTAGCTCCACAACTTTTTGTTTGAGCTGTGGCAGTGATGGTTCCAAGGTTATGGCTTTCAGTAGAGACTCTCTGTCATGCTAAAACAGCATTTTAAACTTTCTGGTTTATACAGCATTTCACCTGCATTAGTTTCCTTGGAATCTCCACAGCCTCAGTGTGAACAAAACAATATTCCTGGCTTCCTTTAACAGGTTTGGTCCCCGAGGCCAAGAGAACTTGAGTTAATTTGTCTAGGGTCTTACAGGGAGAATAAATACCAGTGTAAAGACCAGAAGCCAGATATTTTTCTGAAAATTCAGGCGGCTTTTTTCCTTCACCCTTTGATAGACGTGAACTTCAACGATGTGGGTTTGCCGACCAAGGGCGTTGTACTACTGAAGGTCAAAAATAAAGGAATGATTTTCCCGAGGTGACTTTTGCTTCAACCCCACCTTGTGTGTTTTCTTAGTTTATCTTTTTGTGTGTGGCCAAGTGCCCTATTTCTGAGCAACACCCTTCACCCTCTATGAATCCTTTCTAGGAATTAGTTCAGATATGGTCCTTTTTCTGACCTAACTTTTACTGTGCCTCAGTTTCCCTGTCAGTGAGTGGGAAGAACAGAATATGTAGTCCTTGGGCATTCTGTAAGCTCCACATGTGCTTTCTGTGGATCTTACATGTAGATTCTGTGGGAGGAGGGAGCTGTGATTCTCTTGTTCCCAAATACCCTTGTTGGCAAGTAAGAGATGGAAGTTCTGGCAGAGAGGCAGAGAGTGATGGAGTGAATGGGGTCTAGGATTCTGGCCTTCCACCCTGTCCTGCTTCTAATAGCCTCTCTACTCCCCTCTATTGCTTCCAGCTCTCCTGTGGTACTTAATCACCAGCTGCTGTGCATTTTCACCCCCCACCCCCTGGCCCCAAGTTCCCTGTGTGCAAGGAGGTAGAGTTAGGGCTCCATGTCAGTGGGATCCCAGTTCTACCTTCTGTGTATCCATGAGGGTTTTTTCTTCCCTGGTCCTAGAATTATCTGCCTCACCCTTCCCAACTCATTGTCTTCCCTTGCACAAAATATGTAAGCCACATGCTGTTAGGCCCTGAGACTGTGGGCTGCAGTAGAAGAGAATTCCCTAGGAAGCAGGTGGGAGTCTTGAATCACCTTGGGATCACTTCTACTATAGCCAGAGACAGTGACAAAGTTTGGGTTCAGGCTAAACGGAGAGGGTTCAGGCAGTCTGTCTGCTGCTTCCACAACGATATTCTTTGATCCATGGAGCTCCCTCCTGCCCCAGGTTCTGAGGGACTGTCAGCATGCCCAGTGTACAGGCAGAGACCCTGCATAGCCTCAAGAGGTTCCTGAATGTCTCACTGAGGAGAGGTGAACAGGGGCACACAGTTGAGATGGCCTGAATGAATTCTGAGAACTGTAGAGCTGAGTTTTTGGGGTTCCTCACACCTGGCCAATCACCCCTGGCCAAGTCCAGCCCTGGAGCCCATGGAAAGGGCCTCACCTGAGACCTCAACAGGCTGCCCCTTCTTGCTGCTGGCACCTTCCCTAGCCCACTGCAGCCCTTCCCGCCCTGGGTCCCGCCACAGCCTGCCAGGCCAGTGCACAACGGCCTTCTTTTGTTCTCCTCAGCCAGCCCAGCCCAACCCAGTCCCCCAGCTTGCTTCTTACACCCCTTTGAAGTCTTGACAGGCAGCCAAAGAAACTGGCCCCTGTGCCTACAGCCTGGGGCCTGTGTCAGAGACCGGCAGCCACTTTCCGCCTTGCTGGTTCCTCTGACCTGGCTGTTCCGGGGCCCAGTCACCTGGGGATAGCAGTGCCCGGATGCTCACCTCACATGGTATGACAGTTCATCCAGGGGGCTTCTGACTAGCCTATTCTGAAAGCTTAGTGTATTCTTCAGCCTCCCCTGGAGAGAAAACCTATGCGAAAGCCACCTCCTTGGCTCCCAGAGGAGAGTACCTGCAGTGGGAATAAGATATGAAATCTCAGGAGAGACAGACCTTCTCCTAGGGCTGGGCAGAGGTGAAATGGAGCAGCTCTATGCCACAGTTTCCCTTTCTGACAATAAGGAAGGTAGAACCTGCACTTCATGGCCCAGCAAACTAAAGGTATGGGGCTGATTTTCACTGTGTAGGCATTGTGACTTGCTCGGAATCTCAGCTCCAGGAAGAGTAAAAAAGAGTTTATGGACCCAGCTTTGTCCCCAGAGGCCCAGTCTCTTACATTGTACCACCACAGCCCATGAAACTTGTGTTAAAATTTCATGTGAGGGGCCCAGGAGACAGCTAACAAGGCTAGAGTGTGTTCCAATTTCTGACACTGCATAAAACTCTAACTCCCAAAGCTGGTCCTCAGTGCTCCTGAGCCTGAGCAGCCCCACATATCTAGACCTGAGCACTGAATTGTCCAGCCCCGTTGAACATGTATGACCAGGACTGAGCCCCAGGCTTCCCTGAGCATTGCTTGGTAAAGTTCCCTAAAGCAAAACCAAAAATAAATGTAAAGAGAAGTCTTGTCATCTAATTTTATCTTTGCACTATTTGAGGGCAGGTAACACAGAAAATGCTTCATGGCAGGCACATCCTCTAACACATGTGGACAAGGATTGAAGGGCCTAATCCTGATTTATCAAATTTCTGGCTCAGCACCAACCTCCAGCAGGTGGTACTTGGAGAGAAGATCTTTGGGAGGTGATTTGGGTTAGAGGACATAGGTTGAATCTTCTGAGAGGCATTCTAGACCTTCGGAAAAGAGGAAAATTGGGGCTAAAGTGATGGTACAGCAGTAGGGTGTTTGCCTTGCATCTGGCTGACCCAGGATCATGATTCGATTTCCCCAGCGTCCCATATATTCCCCCAAGCCAGGAGTGATTTCTGAGTGCATAGCCAGGAGTAACCCCTGAGCGTCATTGGGTATGGCCCCAAAACAAAAAAAACGGGGGGGGGGGAGGAAAATACTCTCATTTCCCCATGAGAGCACAGAAGAGAGGACATGAGGAGCAGCAGCAAGATGGTGGCTCACTGGGGACAAAGTTGGGTTTGCCAACCTCAGAAACTGTGAGCAGTAAATCTGCTGTTCTAATCTCCTAGTGTGTGAGCTTTTCTTTCTTTCTTTTTCTTTTTTTTTTTTTTTTTGTTTAGGGTTTACTCCTGGCTATGAACTCAGAAATAGCTCCTGGCTTGGGGACCATACGGGATGCTGAGGCATTGAACCATAGTCCATCCTAGGTTTGCATGCACAAGGCAGACGCCTTACTGCTTGCAGCACTGCTCTAGCCCCAATGTGTGAGCTCTTGTGGTAGCCTGAGCTGAGAGAAAGCACGTTCAACTTGTTTGTACTCACAATTCTTGCCTGTACATTTATGTATGGGAAGTAAACTCTCTCTTGCCACTTTTTTGTCATCTCACCTGATCTGTGCTATTTATTTTCCTGGAAATGATTTCTTTAGGGTGATATTTAAAGGCATTGGAGTAGGGCTTCATGGAAATGGATTGAACCCATTACACAGATGAGAACAAAGTCTCTGAGCAGCAAAGACAAGTTCTCTGCAAATGACCACCAGCAGCTTGGGGGACAGGTGAATCCTGGCCTCTTCTTAGGAAGAGTTTGGCTTCAGGATAAAGGGAACCCCTGACTGCCACCAGCCTTTCCCAGCTGGGAAAAGCTCTATTTTCAGTCACTGAGTCAAAACTCAGTTCCAGCCTCTTGCCCCAAGCTCACGGTCACCTTCAGCATCTTTCCACGTGGCCCTCCTGAGCTGGTTGCCCTTCAGCCAAGGCCATGTCTGCTTCGCTCAGAAGCCCTCGGCCCAAGTCCAAGACTGGGCAGGTGCTGGGCCATTGAACAGTAAATTGTGGACGCAGGGCGCCCGCCGTTCTGGCTTCCAGACACTGCCCTCCCTTCTGGCTCCCCTGAACCCTTTGTACCACATGCAGAGGTTATGTTCCCCAGACCTACAGCCTTGCCAGCCAACTGCCTGGCCATCCATGGGTCCGGCGGCCACTTGGATATCAGCCTCTTTGGGTCACATCTGGGGTTGGCACACCTGGCTTCTGGAACAGTCCTCACGGCTGAGGGTTAAGTAACACCTGGAGGACTTTTGAGGCCAAGCACCTCCTTTTCATGAATCTCCTGGGCTGCGTGGCCGGTGGCGGGTAGCTGGCAGGGGAGGGACCCTTGGCATGGCTGCTCCCTGAATCTGTTGCCAGGGAGGCCTCTGATACCCGCAGGGACTGCCTGCCCAGCTGAGTGCATTGTAGCAGACAAAAGCTGCAAAAAGTAGTGCAAATAAAATGAAAATGCCCCCGGAACTGCCAGGGCACTTCGTAGTCAGCTTCCTGGTAGTGGGTATCAGTGTGGGAAGGCCTCTGAGAGCTTTTCTGAAACTTGGGTGGGGGCTAAACAATGGCATGACCCCTGGGGTGTAAACAGTCTTCACTCCAAAGCTAGGCGGTTTCCTTTGCTTGTCTATACAATGACATTCTCTTCCAGAAAGCTCCCAGGAGCCAAACATCTTAGAATTCTTGAAGGATTTGAGGAGAAGCGATACTGGAGTGCTGATGAGGTGGTTGTCAAATAACTAATTGCAGCTGATTCTGAGTGTTGACTGTGTGCCAAATACTGTTGAGTTTTGCGTGTCTTGAATCATTTGCTTTCAATAATGCTAATGGAAACAACAGCCAATCCTATCCTTTCCTTTTGTCATCACTGAACCTCAGAAATGTTAAGGGGGTGTTCTAAGATGGCACAATTTGTCACAGTCCCATCTCATGACACTGGTGGTTGCATCCATGTGCATAAACATCTCTAGTCCCATTTTCCTTTTTTTCATTTATCTCTCCCATTTTTAAACATGTTATTAAAACAGTTGTGATCTACAGAGTCCTTCATTTGACTTTCAGATATACAGTGAATCAGGAACAGGCCCACCACCAGTGTCATCCTCTCTACACTAATGGACCCATAGTACGTCACATCCTATACCACCACCCTTTGCTCCATAGCCTGCAGTATAGACCCATTTTTAGTTTAGATTGATAAGTTGAGGTACCTTGATTCTACTGTCGTTGACTCTGGCTTGGATATTTAATTCTATCTTTATTTTTTTTTTTCTCTTCACCATCTCACCTGAAACCTCCTGGCTCCTAGTTCCCACCTTTCTTTATTCCTTCTTCTTAGTTTTATAGAAAAATGCAGGAATATATGGTAAAAAAAACAACAACGACAAAAAAAAAAAAACAAGCTAATTCATGTCCCAAGGTTCTAGGAAAAAGGCAGGAGCTCCTACCTAAAAGATAAGGAATAAAAAAAAAAAAAAAGAAAAAAACATGTGTGTGTGTGTGTGTGTGTGTGTGTGTGTGTGTGATTTTGTTTTTCATAGGCACAATAAAAGATAAGGAAAATAGGAAAGAAAAAATTGGTTGTTGGCCTAAAAACAGGGAGACCTTATCCATGAAGCATCTTGTCATAAGACCAAACTACAGGTTCCAGGCATACTAATTTGTCTAACCTAAAAGTCCTTTATTTTAATATTTAAATTTTTAATATCTTTATTTAAGCACCATGATGACAAGCATGTTTGTAGTTGGGCTTTAGTTATTAAAAAAAAAATCCCCCTTCTCCAGTACAATGTTCCCACCACCAATGCCCTCTATCTCCTTCTTCCTTCACCCCTTGCCTGTATACACGACAGGCAGTCTATTTCTCTCACTACCATTGTCATGGTAGTTGTCAGTGCAAGTCCAAGTCTTTCTTTGTGGGGCTGGAGCAGTGGCACAAGCTGTAGGGTGCTTGCCTTGCACGTGCTAACCTAGGATGGACTGCGGTTCTATCCTTCGGTGTCCCATATGGTCCCCAAAGCCAGGAGCGATTTCTAAGTGTATAGCCAGGAGTAACCTGAGTGTCACCGGGTGTGGCCCTCAAACCAAAAAAAAAAGTCTTTCTTTGTGATCCAGTAAAAGTTCTTTTCAATCATGGTTGTCACAGTCAGGTTTCTGTAGTTAGAGATTCTGGTTTTTGTATAGATCCTATGTCGAAGTCAGAGTGACACGGAGTGTCTTCCGGTTTCATCTCACTATTAGGTAGCAATGCATAGAACCCTGCCCTGAAAGCAAGTTGTTGTTACTATGTCATCATAGTGGCATAGAAACCCACTCTGGAACAAGTTGGTCTCAGAGCAGCATTAGAACCTTCCTTGGAGAAGTCCAATTACTGAAGCTGATGCAGGAAAATCTCGCTGGTTCCATAGAATCCAAGGTTCAGGGGTGAATGGCTAATGTCTGGTCTTCTGAAGCCTAAGCCAAGTCACTATGACAAGAGTTCAGAGTGTAAAGGAACCTCTGCAATATAAAATTTATGTGTTCCTATCCCTATTAGATAGGAACATTTTTTTTTTTTTTTGGTGATTTTTGGGTCACACCCAGCAGTGCTCAGGGGTTATTCCTGGCTCCAGGCTCAGAAATTGCTCCTGGCAGGCACGGGGGACCATATGGGACGCCGGGATTTGAACCGATGACCTCCTAGCATGAAAGTCAAATGCCTTACCTCCATGCTATCTCTCCGGCCCAGATAGGAACATTTTTAAAAATTTTTTTATTTAAACAAATTTATTAAATACATGATTGTGTTTGGGTTTCAGTCATGTAAAGAACACCATCCATCACCAGTGCAACATTTTTATATACATAACATTTCCCCAGTTTAAATGCTTATGCAAAAAAGGGGCCCGGAGAGATGGCACAGCGGCGTTTGCCTTGCAAGCAGCCGATCCAGGACCAAAGGTGGTTGGTTCGAATCCCGGTGTCCCATATGGTCCCCGTGCCTGCCAGGAGCTATTTCTGAGCAGACAGCCAGGAGTAACCCCTGAGCACCGCCTGGTGTGACCCAAAAAAAAAATAAATAAAATAAAAAAAATGCTTATGCAAAAAAGGAGCAATGCCACACGATACCACTGGTGCATATGAGGGTAAAAATAACAAGCTAAAAATCCTGATAACTTGGTTTAAACATGAACTCGGAACCCAAGAGAAACTTACCTACTAGAATTTTCTACTAAATAGATTGAACAACAATAGGGGGGTGGAGGAACTGCCACTACATAAGGAAATAGACAATAAGAATTATACTTATTAAGGAAATATATCTAAAGACATGTCCCCTTTACGTTTTAAAATAGTCTGGGGAGTTGGGGCTGGAGAGATAGCACAGCAGTAGGATGTTTGCCTTGCACCTAGCAGACCCGGGACAGATGGTGGTTCGAATCTCGTCATCCCATATGGTCCCCCGAGCCTGCCAAGAGTGATTTCTGAGTGCAGAGCCAGGAGTAACCCCTGAGTGCGTGTGACCCAAAAGGTATGACCCAAAAGAACAACAACAACAACAACAGCAACAACAACAACAAATTTCTGGGGGCGGGGAGGATAAAATCCAGAGCACAGATTTAGCCTGTGACATGATCTTGTGGAGTCTGAAAAATGGCTGCCAACAGTCACATTATCAGGAAATGTCCTCGATTTGGGAATTTCTCAAAAACTAAATCTGGTACCAATCAAACAGTCTACAGCTGATAGAGGTGAGAGAAAAAGGGCTCACTTCCATATCTGATACTCAGGGCTGGAGTGATAGTATAGAAGGTAGGGCACTTGGCTTGCACAGTCAATCTGGGTTTGATCCCCAGGACTCTATATGGTCTCCTAATCCTCTTCAGTTCTGAGTGCAAAACAGAGAGTAACTCTTGAGTTTTGTCAGGTGAGGCCTCAAAATGAGAACAACAACAAAAATCTGATTCTCAGAGCAAGCATAGAAAGCAGGAGGATCTGAGAAAACTCAAGACTTCAGGAGCCAACTGCAGCCAGAGACAAGTGAGTTAGGAGGCCACGGAATGTGGCTCTGAATGTTGATGGCATGGATGGCAATGTTAAGCATTGGATTTCTAGATCCATCCTGGTGATCCCTCCAGATCTATCAGAGGAGGGTGTAGAGGCCACCTTGATATTCTGCCTGACAGCTCAGTTCTTGGCCTGTCCCTGTTCTGCACAGCTCTTTCATCCTGCAGTGATATCCTTAGACCCAGAGAGAAAAGTGTTGGCATCACAGAGCCCCTTCACCGACACTGGCTTATCTCAGTCTCCACGTGGCCTTCAGAGGTCCCTGTTATTATTACTACTGTCATCGTATGCATGGTATCAAGGATTTATTGCTGAGTAATGCTGGGTAAGAAGCACTAACAGGATCTCAATGGCTTTCCATAATAAGTGTTTTTTGTTCATGCACCTGGGGTACTTGGCCAAGCCGCTTCTGCTGGTCTTGGCTAGATTCCCCCCATGTCTGGGACTTGGCAGCCCTTGGCTGATGGGGTAGATCTGGTGGGTTTTTAACTCTGCTCTGTGCCTCTTTTATCTGCTCCTAGGAGGTACAGAAGATGGGAATGAACAAATGTCCTCCTCAGAATCAGGGCAGTCAGCAGGAATGATAACCCACTACATCCTGTCGAGCCTTTACTAGCTTCCCAGGGATCTTGCAGGAAAATGAGGATTATGATTCTCATAGTAGGAGAGGGGCTAAAGGGGGTGAGGACTTCCTCAGAGTGACCCCATGGACACCCAACTGTCATTCTGATAGCTAACTTTCAGATTGTTTCATGTGTTTGTGTGTGTGTGTGTGTGTGTGTGTGTGTGTGTGAATGAATAAGCATTTGGTTGTGAATGTACGTGCACAAGTGATTGTTGATGAGTGGTGAGTATGTGTGAATGTGAGTATGAATGTTTGTACGAGTGTGTGTGTGTTAAAGAGATAGAGAGAAAGAGACAGAGACAGACAGACAGACAGAACCTGGAGCCTGTTTCCAGGTCAAGCTTTGGGCATATTCCAGCCAATTCTCACCCACTGAGGAACGCACGTGGTTTCTCAACAGGGCGATAGAGCAAGGAGGAAGAGACTGTGGACTGACAACACCCTGACCTAGCCTTCCAAGAGTGTCCAGGGCCACCAGGTTCCCAAAAGTGTCCCTATGGGTGGCCCCCACCAGAGGCTAGACCATGGGCCAGAAGATTTCTGAGGAACCTCAAAGAAGCCTTGAGAAAGTTGGTTATGCAAAACTAAAACACCATGGGCCCTCCTGAGGAGCCAAGGAAAATTGGGGCTCTGATTTCCAAAGCGGTCTCAAAGTGATTTCTCAGAGTATTGCGGGAGCTTTCTCCACCTCCTTCACCCCGCTTCCCTTGTGACTTAGCCCCGAGGATGGAGCACTCTAACTTCTGCACTGTTCTCTGTCCACTTGTTGTAGCCACTTTGGCTATGTGCCGAATGATTTCCCAAAGCAGGACTTCGCATCAGAGGCTGAGGATCTGATGGTTTTCTGCTTGGTAAACCCCACTCCCACACCTGCTGAGCTAAACACATTAAGGCTGCAGCATCTGCACCTCTCTGGTCTGATCAACAAAGTAGGATGCTTTGAGTACAAAGATAGAAACATGAGATTTGTTTCTCTTTTTCCTCCTCTTGTCTGTGCTCCCTCCATCTTTGCCAAACAGCTGCTAAGCTACAAGCTGTCTTCCCAGTATGCCAAGGTGGAGGAGGATGGTGTTCTCAGCAAGAACAGGAGTTCTAGTCCTCTCGGGGAAAATATCCCTTTTCCTGTGTCCAGCCCCAGAGCGAAAGGACCGAGTATTGTTCAGTTTTAGATTGTTCCCAACTAGTGATTTCAGACAGTTACTGCCGTCCCTTGCCTCTATTTCCTCAACTGCACCATGAATGTAGCAAGAGTGACTTGGCTTGGCTTGGCAAGTATTGTCTGTAAAGCTCCGGTGTGAGCTGTGACTGATTATTCCTGTGTTACAATGACCTTTTCTCCAAGAAGACCCTGTTTTAATGTCACAGAGTGGGAGCTGAAAGAAGAGGAATATGTGTAGCAGGAACAACTGTCCTTTGGTGGAGTTTTGAGCTTTGTTTCTATTTTCTTTTGGGCTCAGTTTACTTTCTTGCAGGAAAATGCCTTCATGGGGTGAGGAGACACAGTTGTAAAACCTTTGGCTATGCTTGTACTCCAACCAGCCCTAATTCCCAGGAATTCTACAGGAAATGAACTGCTTGGGGCTGGCTGACCCGCTGTGCAGACAGCAGCTGCACCGGGAACACACAGGGGCAAGCAAACATGCTCCGCACTGGGGATTCCCATTCCTGAGCTCTGAAGATGCTGACACCTTACAGTTCAGAAATGCTGCCAGTAGACAAGCATCTGCTGCTTGGGCTTCATCCAGCTCCCTTTGTGTCAGGGCCTCAGACTGGATGAATGAGCTTGAGAATTAAGCTTCCTCCTTGGACCCCTTCCCTACCATCTCTTCTGCATTCGTGGGGCATCTTCTGTAAGTCAGGAACCATACTGGGGTATACAGAGTATATAGGTACCATCGACTAATGCAAGAGTCAGCTAAAACATGCCACTTCCTCCCTCCAAACCTATCTACAGCTTATGCTTAGAACCTGCATACCTTGCTGGAGTGATAGCACATTGGTAGAGTGTTTGCTTTGCATGAAGCTCACCCAGATTGGACATGGGTTCAATCCCCAGCATCCCATATCCCCAAGCCTGGAGTGATTTCTGAGTGCATAGCCAGGAGTAACCCTTGAGAGTCACTGGGTGTGGCCAGAAACCAAAACAAAACAAAAGAACCTTGAGATGAGAGACACTTCCTAAGCTGACCTGTTGAACTCGATGTCATCACAAGTGTCCCTAGGGAAGAGAGGACAGAGGACATTTGAGGATAAGGGTTGAAGGCCGTGCAAGTGTAGAAGCAGTGACTGGAGAGATGTATAGCCAGGAGCAGAGGCCTGCCTGCCCACAATCTGTGGAAGTACAAGGAGCACAGCGAGCTGTGCATTTGCTTTTGAGCATCCTCACTGTTACCGAAGTCTCCTGCCATTTTGTAATACACAAGAATCCCCAAACATGGCTTATGAGCTGCTTAGGAACATAGAGAAGTTCATCTGTCAATGTGATCTACTCTTGCTATATACTCATTGGTTGAGGCTCCTTCCCCGACACAAGGGATCTTGAGGCTACTCCGCTCTGTGTTGCAGAAATGCTATTGACATTCTCACTTGGTTGAAATTGCCTGGACAGAAAAGAGCCCCGGCAGTAGAGGAAATACTCATGTCTCCAGCATTTTACGGCTTTAAGACCTAATGACCCTGTAGATACCCTCCCTCTCTGCCTTTAGAGATCAGGATCCACATCAAAGATCATACTTTAATCTGTCTTGTCAGTCTGTGATTGATTTATGCTATTTTCTCCTTTAACATCACATGTATATTTGGAGAGGAGCAATCATTCTTACTGTTTGACGTATGGGGAAGCTGAGTAAGGAAAGGCTAAGAGGTGGTCACAGAGGATGGAGAGATAATACAGCAGGTATGGCTCTTGCCTTGCGTTCAACCAACCCGGTTTGGTTCTGGGCACCAACTGTATTTCCCTGACCCCACCAGGAGTGATTCCTGAACGCAGAGCCAGGAGCAACCTCTGAATACTACCGGATGTAGCCTCAAACCAAAAGAAAAGAGGTGATTACAGATGTGATTGAAATGTCAGCCCTCACGTTTATGATTGAACTGAGGGAAAAAGAAAGGCTGGGTTGGGTTTGGTTGGAAGCCCCCATCCCATGCTGTAGTAGAAGCACATGTGCCTTGGTTACCTTCATAGGAAGTTGTCATTATCTACATTCCAAGGTCTTGTCACAGGATGTGGAGAGCAAATGGACAGATAGCCTGCGTCCATCATTGGGGAAGTTCATCAGAGATTAAATCTTCCAGCGCTTTTGCATCAATAACACACTCATGGGCAGAGGGACCCCCCCCCAGATATTCTAGACTTCTCTGCCCTCCCCCAAAAGTCAGTCATCTTACTCCCATGTGCTTCACATCCAAGTAACACCTTCTTTACTCTGAAAGATTCTGCTGGGGCTCTTTGTGGCTTCCTGATAGATCAAGAATCTCTACACCCTCTGCTGAGCAGACATTTCACCTTTTGTTTTCTCAGAAAAGTCAATCCTGAGTCTGGGGTGCTGACTCTTGACGCACTAAAGGACAGTAGAGCCAGGATTCCCTCTGAGCCCTGAAGTTTCTTTAGTCCCATCTCTACTAACAGTTAGCATCTTGCTAATGGGATCAGCTCTTCAGCCACATACAGGGAAGTTAGAATAATGGAAACTGCCATGGATCTCGCCTTCTCATGATTTTCCATGGGGAAACAATAGAAACGTCACCAGGTGTGGTCATAATGAGTCTGTAGGACCACAGGGTGATGAGTTGCTGCCTCTGACACCCGATCCAAGGCTTATCATGAGCACAGTTAACTTGGTGCACAGAACCCTGCAGAGCGCCTCCAATATTCACTCATGAAACTCACTTCGCAAGTTAATTCTAAAGGGATGATTTAAAGGAATTAAAGATTACAACTTTTCTTTTTTTTTTTTTTTTTTTTTTTTGGTTTTTGGGCCACACCCGGCGATGCTCAGGGGTAACTCCTGGCTGTCTGCTCAGAAATCGCTCCTGGCAGGCACGGGGGACCATATGGGACACCGGGATTCAAACCAACCACCTTTGGTCCTGGATCGGCTGCTTGCAAGGCAAACGCCGCTGTGCTATCTCTCCGGGCCCAGATTACAACTTTTCTGCAAATGCCTTTTTGCAGAAAAATTTAATTTAATCTTGTTATTTAAAACTTCTGGCAAATTGGGGGCCGGCGAGGTGGCGCTAGAGGTAAGGTGTCTGTCTTGCAAGTGCTAGCCAAGAAGGACCGCGGTTTGATCCCCTGGCGTCCCATATGGTCCCCCCAAGCAAGGGTAATTTCTGAGCGCTTAGCCAGGAGTAACCCCTGAGCATCAAACGGGTGTGGCCCGAAAAACAACAACAACAACAAAAAACTTCTGGCAAATTGGGGTGGGAGAGGTAGCATGAAGATAAAGCACTTGCCTTGCATGCAGAAGGACAGTGGTTCAAGTCCCGACATCCCATATGGTCCGCCAAGCCTGCCAGGAGCGATTTCTGAGCGTAGAGCCAGAAGTAACCCCTGAGCGCTGCCGGGTGTGACCAAAAAACTAAAAAACAAAACAAAACAAAACAAAAAACTTCTGGCAAATTTCAAGCATCCAGTAAAGTAGAGGAAATAACATACTGCATAGGATAATCGTTGAAGAGTGTGCTCTATTTCAACACGCACGGCTACATTTTGGGTTTAGGTATACCGAGCTTTTATGATTTTTGCCCAACTGAGCCTGGGGTTCAGTACGAGAGCCTGAAGATATAGTGCTCTGTGAGTCCTGTGGTCCCCGGACCCCAGGTCACAGTAAAGAAGGTTAGCTGGCAATTTTAGGTAACTTCTAACAAGTGGGGAACCAAGAGACAGGCAAGACCCATGAAGACAAGAGCTGCATAGCTTTACAGAGGATGAGACATGGCAGTGTCAGGAGCAGAAAGACTGGCAGCAGCATTGGGAAGTGTGGGTAGAGGAGCAGAGATTGCTCAGCAGGCTTGGAGATAAAGGCAGTGAGAGAAGAAAATCTCAGGGCCAGAGTGATAGCACAGTGGGTAAGGTATTTTCCTTGCATGTGACTAGCATGGGTTGGATGCTTGGCATTGCAGATGATCCCACGAGCACCTCCAGGAATGACACATGAGGGGGAAAAGTCCTTAGTTTGCTGCTTGGAAGAGCGTTGTGTCCTGGTATTGGAGGAAGAGG
Organism: Suncus etruscus; assembly: GCF_024139225.1. Lineage (NCBI taxonomy): Eukaryota > Metazoa > Chordata > Mammalia > Eulipotyphla > Soricidae > Suncus > Suncus etruscus. The sequence continues at coordinate 36,229,343 of NC_064866.1, forward strand.
CCATTGAGAAGTGAGACTGGATCTTCCCAAACCCACAAGGAGGCCATGCTGGGGGAAATCCCTTGTTCTTCAGGCTCTTTTGAGTCTTCTCCAGACTCCTTCAGACAGTATCTCAGAAGGCTGAAGGCACCTGGTGGTGCTCACTTGGTGCTGCAGCCTCAGCAGAGAACAAAAGACACGAGGATGGGCCCGGAGAGATAGCACAGTGGCGTTTGCCTTGCAAGCAGCTGATCCAGGACCAAAGGTGGTTGGTTCGAATCCCGGTGTCCCATATGGTCCCCCGTGCCTGCCAGGAGCTATTTCTGAGCAGACAGCCAGGAGTAACTCCTGAGCACCGCCGGGTGTGGCCCAAAAACCAAAAAAAAAAAGACAAGAGGGTGGGACAGAAAGTCATCACTCTTTGCACTCAGTCAGCCCTTGCACAAGGACCCTGCACTGCATGCTTGCTGCTTTCTGCTCTTGATCCTGGGTGTGTGAACTGCTCAAGCCTGGGCACATTCTTGGATGTTAGTGCCTTACTCTGCACCTGCATAAGCCTCAAGGCCCCCCCATACCCTTCCTTCTCTAACCCTCACTGCCAACTAATGCTTCTTTTCAAATCTAGCTCTGGGTATAATCCAGGATTATGTACCAGCTGCCTCAAGAAGCCTTTGAAAGACACCGGCCCTAGCCTATGCCTCCCACCTTTGGTTCATGCCCTCCTTGCCCTTTGTTCCCCATGATCCTCAGGCGAATGCCCTAATGTCTTCAGAATCCCCGTTTCTTGGGCAAAAAGATGGGCTCTGGGAGGGCACGGAAGATGGAGCACATTCACCAAACCTTCGGGGTTGTCTGAGTAGTGGAGTGAGAGAGTCTCAAGGATGAAATGGTTCATAGGGGATCTAGACCTGAATCTTGCTCTGCGGAGAAGTGAGGTCATTGGAGTTCTCTAAGCAGATCAGCCTTTGTCTGTTCTGGCTTCCTCCAGCAGCTGTGCTGAACATGGCGGTCACGGAGGCAGATGGGCCACTCGTGCTATTGCTATTGCCCACAGTCAGGGAAGAGTGGAGGGTGCCGCTGGTGAGATGTGGTCCACTGTGAATAGAAAAGGCGAAGGCAAAACTTACTGATGGTTTTGGACGAGAATTATTAGGATAAGGCTGACCCCTAGATTGTCTCTTGAAGAGTGGGAGAAAGAAATTGCAAGTATGCAATGAGTAGTGGGGAGTGTCCTGTGGGCAGGAATGGAATTCTATGTTCCAAATGTATGACAGGACATCATAAATGAGAGACACCAAGGAAGCTGCTAGATATGGGAATTGGAACGTGGAGGTTAACTGTGTGCAACCAAATGATTCCCTGTATCCAGGCTTTTGCTGAATTCCCCCATTGGGATGATGCAATATCCACCTTCATACCAGTAGACACTGGGTGAAGCACATTGTCTTTTGTCATGCAGGTGGCTTTACCCAGCTGTTGAATGCTTTAAAAGAAAGACCGAAGTCCTGAGGAAGTGGACATTCTGCTTCCAGACTTCCTTCAGACTTGACTGTGACATCAGCTGTGCCTTGCATCTCCTCATCCTGCTGTCCTACCCAGAAGATTTCAGACTCACCAGCTGCCATCAACGTGTGAGCCAATTCCTCAAAAGAGGTACCTACATCTCTTATCCCCATGCAAACATTCTTTAGGTTCTGCTGCTTTTCTGGAGACTCATGACTCACACATCCCTGGCTAAATTTGTGGGTTCATAGTTAGGAATCTTGATATTTAAGCCTTGACATGAGTTATGATCCCCAAGAGAGCAAGTGTGAAAGAGAAGAGCATTTGACTAATTCAACACAATAGATTCAGAATGAGTGCCTGGGTGTGTAAAATATTTACTGAGTACTTACTTGTTCCAAGCACCTCTCATTACTGCCTCTTCGTGAAGTCAGAACTACCTGCTACCTCTTTTATTGTGGAATTTTGAAGGAGTATCCTAATGGGGGGGTCTCCTCTATATCTGACTCTTGCTTTGCAATAAATACCTATGTCTCAAAACTTATGCTCAGCAGAATGGACCTCAGCCATTCCTTCTCCTCTGTCAGGAATGTCCTCTTTTAGCAGTTTTCTTCTTAGGGAACTCCTACTTCCCTAATCTCCAGCCTTCAAAACCACATGGTGTCTCTTGATAAAATAGTATTCCACTGATTATACCTATGGAGCCTTCTGATGACACTGTTGGTAACAATACCCTTACTTACTAAGAACTGAATCTGTGTAGGTGGATTCTGTTTTTGTTTGTTTGTTTGTTTGTTTGTTTGGCTCACACCCAGTGAAACTCAGGGGTTACTCCTGACTATGTGCTCAAAAATCGCTCCTGGCTTGGGGAACCATATGGGATGCCAAGGATTAAACCTAGGTCTGTCCTGGGTTAGTGACATGTAAGGCAAATGCCCTACTGCTGTGCTATCACTCTGGCCCCCTGTGTAGGTGAATTCTTAGGGAAGTATTGTTCCTCCAGATATGGAAACCATGATGCAGAAAATACTATTGTGCAGGAATCATCCTGATGATTAGGCTAACTGTGGTGCCTGAGATGTCATCACCTGTCTCCTGCGTTGGATTTTACCCTAGAACCATAGTGAATCTTAGAGTCTGGCCCATGGATTACCAACCAGGTCACCTACTTTGCAAGACTATCATTACTTTTATTTTATAGTTTCCTGATGGTTTTATTTTGAAGCAGGAAGTGTGTGTGTGTGTGTGTGTGTGTGTGTGTGTGTGTGTGTTTTAGTTTATGTGAATAGAAAATGAAGGCAAATTAGGAATAGGCAGAGAGAGTTTCATATAGTAAATTATAGAAATACAATGCTCTAAGTTGGAATGATGGTCACACTAAAAAAGAGAACTCCCGGGATGCATGCTGAATTCTGTGAAATGAATAGAACAAAAACTGTGCTCCCTGAGCTAGTGCTCCCTAAAGGGACTGCACCTATTATAATTCTTTTTGAAGTGCCTGAGATCAAATCCTGTACTTCACATGTTCTGGATATGTGCTCAGGGCCACATCCAAGCCCTATGACTACTTTTAAACACGCTGAGATTCATCTGGCAGGAAAAACGGACCCAGGTGTTAGGAAGAAATATTGAATTTTGTTTCTTTCTTTCCCATACTTCTTTATTGTCTTGGAAAGTTGTTCACCTCTTTCTCTGCCATGTCTTCAACTGTGATGAGTTTGGATTAGATGAGCTCAAGGGTGGGACTATGATCTTGGGAGATTTATATTTTATTTTTATTATCTGTTTGTTCTTGGGAGTGATACCTGGCTGTGCATGGAGCTTAGTCCAGACTCTATATTCAGTGATCACCGATTAGGTGTGACTCAGGGGACCTTATTTGATGCCTAGGATTAAACCCAGATTGACTCTGCAAGACAGTGGCTCTATCCTGCCTCTTTTGGCATCCATCTCACTGTTCTTTGTGACTGATTAAAAGCAAAAAAAGTGTTTTAGACTTGCAGGGGTGTGAAGTGTCTTGAATTTTTGACATGGGCAACAAATACAGTATAATTGAAATTCCCCAGGAAGTGAAGCCTGTATGTGCATCGAGCCCCCAGATCCTCTACTTGTGGTGTCCTGTGAATTTTCTCTTATTGTGACAGGATATTACAGAAAGGAGACCTGTCAGGCTCACTGAAGATATTTTTGCCTGCAACTAGCACAACTATTTTCAAGGACTCTAGGAGCAAAATTGGAGTTGAAGACAGGTCACAAAATCCCTGTTGTATGGAGAACAAGAGGGCATGGCCTCCATGTCTTGGGTAGAAGCATTGACTAAGCACTGAGCTGGGGCATCTTCCTTTCTTCCTTCCTTCCTTCCTTCCTTCCTTTCCCTTCCTTCCTTCCTTCCTTCCTTCCTTCCTTCCTTCCTTCCTTCCTTCCCTTCCTTCCTTCCTTCCTTCCTTCCTTCCTTCCTTCCTTTCCTTTCCTTTCCTTTCCTTTCCTTCCTTCCTTCCTTCCTTCCTTCCTTCCTTCCTTCCTTCCTTCCTTCCTTCCTTCCTTCCTTCCTTCCTTCCTTCCTTCCTTCCTTCCTTCCTTCCTTCCTTCCCTCCCTCCCTCCCTCCCTCCCTCCCTCCCCCCTCCTTCCCTCCCTCCCCCCTCCCTCCTCCCTCCTTCCTTCCTTCCTTCCTTCCTTCCTTCCTTCCTTCCTTCCTTCCTTCTTTCTTTCTTTCTTTCTTTTCTTTTCTTTTCTTTTCGGGCCACACCCAGTGATGCTCAGGGGTTACACCTGGCTTTGCTCTCAGAAATTACTCCTGATTTAGAGGACCATATGGGATGCCAGGTGATCAAACCTAAATTAGCGTATGCAAGGCAAATGCCCTACCGCTTGCGCCACTGCTATGGTCCCATGGGTCATCTTTCTGACCTTATACCCCACCAGGTCTGGCTACCAGCCTTGTCACTAGTTCCACAGGTGTTTTGTCTTTCAAACCTGGAAGGAATCAAATATTCAACACATATATTTTTTACTCAACTGTATCTGAAATTATGTGGGCAATATCTGTATATTCGTGTCTCTCATTCTTTTCAATATTCCACACATCCCCATATATTCTTATTAACAGACTTTCTACTTTCCTTTTCTTCCCATACTATATCTGCCTCTCTTGAGTGTCATGTCATAGATTTGGGGGGAAGAGAGGGAAAGTTAGAGCACACATGGGAGTGTTCAGGTCTTACTCCTGGCTCTTTGCTCAAGTATCAGTCCCGGTTATTAAACCAGGACGGGGGTATGGAAGGCAAGAGCCTTAATTCCTATACTATCTCTTAAGCCCATATATTTTTTTTCATTTTTAAGCAGTGATCACTCTGGGAACCGTGGAATACTCTTAGTGGTGCTCAGAGCCATCAGTGCTGGGGAACACGAAGCTTTTTGCCTGGGGATATTTTGTTGACACCTGGAGCCAACTCAGGGCCAACTCATGGAACTCAGGGGTCTATTTAGTCATACCCCTAGTTCTTACAAATAGGTTTTCTTTGGATACCAAATAACTTTATTTTCAATAGTTAATTAAAATACCTTATAGATTTAAAAATACAGTGTACATTCCACGTCTTTTTCCTTATGCCTCTTTCTTTCTTCTTCCTACCTTCCCTCTTGATTCCTTTATCAGTCTATTCATCCCTCTATCCCATTGCCCTAGTGGAAGCAGAGAGGAGAGTTTCTGGAAACAGGTAGGTTGTGCACCAAAGCTCTCTCTGGTCTTCCCCAGTGTGTGGATCTGGGGCTGAATTTCTGTAGATGTGGTTGGCCCTAAGATCAATAGGACCATGTCTATTGCTTCATGAGTCCTACATGGACTATAATGGGCTCCCCATTCATACTTTTGCCCCACTTCGAGAGGATGTGGTTTAAATGGAAAACCCACTGATGACATGGGATGGACCTAGTTCGATTCCCGGCATCCCATATGGTCCCTGCACCTGCCAAAAGTGATTTCTGAGTGCAGAACCAGGAGTAACCCCAGAGTGCTGCTGGGTGTGGCCCAGAAACAAACAAACAAACAAACAAACAAAGGAAAACCCACCACCAAGATTGGGGGTGGAGCTCTGGCCTTGAAAACGGATGACTGCCAGTATGAAGCCATGTTAATGGTTTCCTGTGTTGGTATGGGAGACAATGGAACCTTGAATAAATCTGGAAGCTGGAAGAATACACAAAAGGGTTAGGGCTAGAGCTCAAAGAACTGCTGTGTATCCTAGAAGCCAGAATAATAATATAGCAGATAGGACAGTTGACTTGCACTCAGCTGACCCAGGTTCAATTCCCATCATTCCATATGGTCCCCCAAGCATTGCCAAGAGTTGTTCCCCAATGCAGAGCCAGGAATGACCCTTGAGCATAGCCCAGTGTGGGTCCCTCCCCCAAAAATGAAATGGGGGTTTACCTAGGTTGTATATGACCCAAGTATAATAACTGACACTGCACTCAATCACTTCCAGGGTGTCACCTTGCTGCCCCCACCCCTCAACCAAGGCCTGAGTAGCATCATTCACTGGGCTCTGGAACTGAACCATTTGGCATAGTTGTCAAGCATCACCTGGACCCTCTGAACATTCTTAGGACACCCTCCCAGCCCCTTCAGAAAGAAAGAAAATGGATATAGAACCTTGGGTCTTCCTTTGTTGAGGAAGTAAAGCTGAGAAGGGGAAGAAGTTGGTGTGGCTATTATAGAGAATCAATGAGGAGTAAGGTCTATTTTCCAACTGGGTTGAAATGTGCTTTGTGTTTTCCTTGCAGATACCAAAATTACTTGCCAGACTTTTTCTTTGTTTGTTTGTTTTTGGGGCCACACCCCACTGTGTTACTCCTAGTTCTGCACTCAAGAATTGCTCCTGACAAGCTTTGGGTACATGTGGGGTGCTGGGGATCAAACCTGGGTTAGCCACATAAAATATAGCATCTTCCCTACCTGCTGTGCTATCATTACGTCCCACCTGCTGGAGTTAATCTAAGAAATGTGGCAAACATCAGCCAGACAGTATCACACAGAGCAAGAAGGGGAAGGATTTTCCATAGGCCTAGGGAAAACGGACTTCTGACAGGAAGCAACGTGGTTATGGAGGTCAGACTAAGTCAATTTCCAGGGAAAAATGACTATAAAGAAGATTGTGTTGTGGCTTGAATGTGCTGAGCCTGACTGCAGATCTAAAAGAAGGCTGGCCATTGGAGACGCAAACATTCTGAAGTGGGAGATTTAAGAGAAAAAAAAGAAAGGGCCTAGAGATCCAGCTTTATTGTGAAGACTATGAAATGTTGGTTATGTTAAAATCTGCTTATAGTTGGTCTATGGAGAGGTAAATAAACTTATGCCATGAACAAAGTTCTCCATGTGGAGACATTTGCTTAAAAATATAAAAAGAGGGCCTGGAGAGATAGCACAGCGGCATTTGCCTTGCAAGCAGCCGATCTAGGACCGAAGGTGGTTGGTTCGAATCCTGGTGTCCCATATGGTCCCCCGTGCCTGCCAGGAGCTATTTCTGAGCAGACAGCCAGGAGTAACCCCTGAGCACCGCCGGGTGTGGCCCCAAAACCAATATATATATATATATATATATATATATATATATTTTTTTTTTTATAAAGAGTAAATAAATAAAATGTGTTGTGTGGGCCAGGAGCCCTGTCTGGCTCCCTTTCCTCTGGTTTCCCAGACTTTTAGGTTTTTCCTGCTGGTAATCCCAGCCACGATCTGTAGAGTGTCACCAGCAAGTGTCACCTTTCCTAGAAGGAAAGGAAGAATCAACACAGCAGGTTCAGAACATGGCTTCAGGGCTCCACAAGCCTGTCTGCCCTGGACTGTCTTCATTAGGAAGGGGCTTCTCAAATGCTACTGTATGGATTCTGATGTGAGCAGTTAAATACAGGCTGGGTAGCATATGTGATACGGTTTCTTGTTGGCTCATTCTATTTCTTCAAACTATTCTCTCCTCCAAGGACTGTGGCTTGTGAGCCTTTGGATTCCCGCCCAGAGCTGTGGGGAGAGAACTGAGCATTTGAACACCACTGCCCTGCTTGTTGCTATGCTGTCTGTGTCCAGTCATAGTCTTTCTGAGCCTCGGTTTCCATGTCTGGGCAATGAAGTGAATAATCTTATGTTGAGGATTTTGGAATATTCCCTAGGGTCCTGCCTCATGTCTGTAGACAATCAGTGGTGACTGCGATTTCTGTTGTCATCTCCATTATCATTATTCTTGTCCCATTGTAGCACACAGTCTTTTGTTCATTTTAGCACACAAACTTCCTTGTTTGCCAACATCTTCGTCTCTCCCGAGGGGGTAGATGGCTGCGCCTTTCATCAAGGCAGATGCCTCCTTCCAATCTCATTCTTGGTATGTGAATGATGTGTACTGACTCGATGTGTATCAATGGATGGACTGGGAGTGAATGAATGAACAAATATTTGGGCCAATGGTTGTGGGGGCCCCCAGGCTAGTTGTTTAGGAACTCAGTTTCCTGGAGTCTTATCCCTTGTTGTCAGATTCAGACCAGGACAAACTGTAGGTTGTTCCTTTGTTCCTAGATAAAGTGTGTCCTATCTTAACGTCTTCTCCTGGCAGCCGGTGGCCACACCCTGTCCCTCTCTTATCACTGTCCTCACTGGGACCCCACGGGCTTGATGGCAGCCAGTTGAGAAGAGGGATTTACTGGACTGGATCCTCCTTCTGTTCTAACATTGTTGCAGGACTTTATCTTTCTTTGGAAAGTCTTGGTTTCAGTTGAGGAATGTCTAGAAGACGTTCAATGAAAAATGGCTTCCAGTGTCTAGAGATCCATTTAAAAATTAGAAATTGGGATAGCTTATGATGCTCCATTTAACCCCCAGGTATTAATTTGAAAAATAGAAAGCACAAATTTGGAAAGATACGTGCATGCCTTTGCGCATATAGAATTATATATTATTTATTATTACATGTATATAAAATTATACATTCTTTTGGTTTGGGTTCATATCGCACCTGTCACTCAGCAGTGCTCAGAAATTACTTTAGGCCCTATGCTTACCTCTGATGTCAGCGGACTATATGTGGTTCTAAGGATGGAGCCCAGGTCAGCTGTCTACAATACAAGCATCTTCCCAGCTGTACTATCTCTAGCCAAGATCTGGATATATCGTAAATGCTCTTGGACAGTTGCCTAGATAAAGATGCTGCGGTATAGGTAGTCAATGCAGTACTGCTTAGCTGTTAAAGACATGAACTCGCACCTTTGGTAACATGAATGGAACTTGAGTGCTGCTGCTCAGTGAAATTTGCAGAAAGCAAAAAAAATGATCCTAGATTTTTTTTCTTTTTGTCAGATGTAGATCAACAAAGCAAACACAGCAGAGCGCAACTCACAACAAGAAATTTCATAAACTCTAAGAATAATACTGGTGGGGGCCGGAGAGATAGCATGGAGGTAAGGCGTTTGCCTTTCATGTAGGAGGTCATCGGTTCAAATCCCGGGCGCCCCATATGGTCCCCCGTGCCTGCCAGGAGCAATTTCTGAGCCTGGAGCCAGAAGTAACCCCTGAGCACTGCCGGGTGTGACCCAAAAACCAAAAAAAAGAATAATACTGGGGCAGAAAAAAAGGGGCTGGGGGGTGAGGACAGAGAGCAGGCATGAGGTATGAATTAGATTGTGGGGAAGAAGGGCAGGAGCCCTTGGGGACCAGAGCTACAATGGTGAGACCTGAATCTGTATTCCTGAGACTCAGGTTACGCTACACATTAGTGAGTTTTTAAAAAATCAGTACTTCTCTGTTGGCTTTTCGCAGTGTGACAATACATCGTTTTTGTGACTGCCCCAACTCCTCTTCTTCGATTCCTAAGTCAATTCTTCCCCATACCTGCCTGTTGAAAAGAAGATGGACTCCCAGTCAATAGCTGTTAAGTGAACCCCACCAACTTCCTACGCTTAATTGTTCCTGATCTCAGGACAGGCCCCGCCATGGGGAAATTCCTTAGTCCTCTCTATCTACACTATTTCCAGAAGAGATAGGAGAGATAGGTCACAATGGTAGAAAGCCAGAATAGTTCGTAGTCACTGACCCAGCACACTTTCTCCAAAGGTCTCCATTTATCATGATCCCTGTCACTGCTTAGAGGATGAGGGGAAAAAGAAGCCCTTAGGGGATGCAGGGTGTCACATGGAGCAGCTCTGATGCCTTGTTTCCCTATCCAGTGGAATTTGACTTTATTTTTTTTTGGTGGGGGGGGGGTTTGGGCCACACCCGGCGGTGTTACTCCTGGCTGTCTGCTCAGAAATAGTTCCTGGCAGGCATGGGGGAACCATATGGGACACTGGGATTCGAACCAACCACCTTTGGTCCTGGATCGGCTGCTTGCAAGGCAAACACCGCTGTGCTATCTCTCCGGACCCGGAATTTGACTTTTAGATCAGAGGAACTATCTAAAGGAGGGCTGAATGTTGGAGTCACTGGAGGAATTTAAAGATTATACTGCAGGGGCCAGAGTGGTAGCACAGTGGTAGGGTGTTTGCCTTGCACGCGGCTGACCCAGGATTATTGCAGGTTTAATCCCCAGCATCCCATATGGTCCCGCAAACCAGGGGCGACTTTTGAGTGAAGAGCCAGGAGTAACCCCTGAGCACCATTGGGTGTGGCCCCTCATAAAAACAAAACAAAAAAACCTTCATACTGCTTTTATGATCTTCATCCCTAAAGTCCTTGGTCTGGGGATGAGGGGCAAAATATTCCCAGAGGCTCCATTGAGAATCCCTTTGTTTCAATGCCCTGGTCATGTGGATTTTGGGAAGCTCAAAAGAAGCAGGAACCCCCGCTAAAACCACTACTAGGATTTCATATGGAAGTGCTGGCAAATTTATGGCAAATCTGTGCTGGAAAACATGCTTGTTTTTGCTCAGTTTTAAGACAACAAGCACCTCCTCAAATGTGACAATAATGATAGAGCATGCCAGTGGAGCTGAGTACGGGTGGTAGAACCAAGGGAAAAAGCACATAGGAGCTTCCCCTATGGTCTCTGTAGTAGCAGCCCCAATTCCCTAATAAGAAACCTCCAGAAAACACATCAGTGATATGCTCTTGCTGGGCGGCAGGAGTTCTATAGCCCTGAGCTGGTCCTAGGGCCTCTGCACGAATTCCCAACTCTGTGTGGCTTTGCAGGAGGCTCTAGGGATAAGTACCTGATTGGCTGAGTGTTGTTTTCTTCAATTGCCCCTTGGAAGTGACAAGGAGAGATGGATGTACCCTGCCACTCACTGTTCCTGAGCCTCTGTGATGCCCTGTGGCACCTGGAGGAGAGAGCTAGGCTGCCTGCCCATCCCCTTTTACAGTTTAGTACTACCTAGACTCTAGGTAGTATATGCTGCTGATCCTCTTGGGAAGCTCTTCCTTCTGCCTGAGCATACCTCTCCTTGCAAACTGAGCTCCAGCACCTTCTCTGATTTAAGTGAGAAATATTTCTGGTGCATTCCTCTGTATTCCCAAAGCTCTGGAACTTTCTATCGTTGGTCACCAGCATCACAGCCCATTCCACAATGTTCTCGAGGGAGCACAAATTTCTCCGGGACATGGTCTACAGATGTAGCATCTCTCCTGCATGGGATGACTTTGTAGCTTAAGTCCTACTTTATGTCAGCTGCACACACTCTCTCTTTTCCTTTTATTTTGACACAGTGTTTTTACAATATGTTGACAATAGGGTTTCAGTCATACAGTGTTCCCAACTCCATCCCCCCCTTTCCAAATCATGGCCCCATAGCCCCACTTATGACCTCAGCTTCCCTCTTACTCCCAACCTCATTCCTCGCAAGACACATATTTTAAGTTTAATTTTTGTAGTTTGGGGCTGGAGAGATAGCATGGAGGTAAGGCGTTTGCCTTGCGTGCAGAAGGACAGTGGTTCGAATCCCGGCATCCCATATGGTACCCTGAGCCTGCCAGGAGTAACCCCTGAGCGCTGCTGGGTGTGACCCAAAAACCAAAATAAAGAAATAATTTTTGTAGTTTAGGCCCGATGCTTAAGCAGTGTTGGGCCTAGTGGATTAGCTATGTCTGAATACCTCACTACACCTGAAATCAGGGACCCTTGACCTGATGGTACTTCTAGACCCCTTCTCCCTCACACACACACCACCTTCTAATTTTGTACTTTATCTTTTTGATGATCCAAGAATTTTGTGTCTGAAATGAACACTCTCTTTTTTGTTGTTGTTTAGTTTTGGAACACAATAAATGTCAACTATGCAACTGGGAACTCCAGGCAGCCCTGAATCTGAGCTTTCCAGGCGCCTGGGGCTCCCAATTGCATAGCTGACATTCATTGCGTTTTCCTAGGTTAGACTGTAGGTTAGAGGCATCCTCGTCCCCTCCATGAAGATTTGTTTCTCTCTCGCCTCAGGCTTTCTGCATTCTTGACCTGCTCTGAGAGGCCTAGGTGAAGAAAGGTTGCAAGATTGATTTCTGGGTCAATCCACCAGCGGTCAGGGGATGCAGGACACTGTGGAAGGAGGCCTAAAGTCTGGGCAAATAGAAGGAATTTCTGGGAGTTTCTACAAGGCTTTTACTGGCTTCTCAAGGCACTAAGTCAGGGGAGTTTTCCAGATAAGAAGAGGACGGGGCTTCCATTGCCATTGATGAAAATACGTGACATCGGGTGGAAAAGATGTTGAGTGAGTGTGATGCATTTGTCTTCTAGAAATTCAGGGGTGGGCCAGATGCCTTGAAAAGGATATTGTTTGAAATAGTGATCAGATATATTTCTCTGGGGCCAAAGAGATAGCATGGAGGTGGGGTGTTTGCCTTGTATGCAGAAGGACGGTGGTTCGAATCCCAGCATCCCATATGGTCCCCCAAGCCTGCCAGGAGCGATTTCTGAGCATAGAGCCAGGGGTATGCCCTGAGCGCTGCCGGGTGTGACCCAAAAATCAGATACATTTCTCTGTCTATCTATTAGTCTATTCATCTATTGATATACAATATCTAGAATGTGACCCAAGCTCAAGGAGAAAAAAACCCAGTCATTAGAAAACAGAATAGAATTAAATCCTCAAGATAGGCTCATTCTTGTAGAATCAATAGTTCTAAATAAAATAAATAAATATTTTCGGCATTGGAGAGATAGTTAAGGAACTTGCATGAGGCTGATCCCAGTTTAGTCCCTGGCTTCACTATGGAGTAATCCCTAAGCATGGCCAGGTGTGGGGCCCAAATCCAAATCAATCTATAAGTAAACTTTTTTTTGTTTTCTTTGTTTTTGTTTTTTTTTTGTTTTTTTGGGTCACACCTGGCAGCCCTCAGAGGTTACTCCTGGCTCTATGCTCAGAAATCGCTCCTGGCAGGCTCGGAGGACCAGATGGGATGCTGGGATTCGAACCACCGTCCTTCTGCATGCAAGGCAATGCCTTACCTTCATACTATCTCTCTGGCCCCTGTCAGTAAACTTTTAAGAACAATTTCAAGATCATAGGATTATGAAGTTCTCAACTTGACCATTTGACACCTCTACCACCGGAAGAAGATATTCATTATAGTCATTGAATCTCCAATGTGATATCAACATTCCAAGTTTGCTTTAGGGGTCTCTGTGGATGGTATTCATTCTCTGGTTTGGGCAAATACCTAATAACATTTTCCATCATTGTGGGGTCATGTGGAAGAGCAAAGCAGTGCCTCAAGATTCCTCTGTGCTCCCCCTGTTCATGTATGCCAATGAGATATAATTTTTTTGTGCCTCAGAATAGGACTGATTAGAACATTTGTCTAAATGCTTCATCTGATTAAAGCAGTTGTGTTGCATTCATTAAAGAGAATACAATACAACCGTTTCAAAGGGTCAATGACTTTATGAAGTGCTATGGAATATGCGGGATCAATGCCAACGTTAACTATGCTGACTTGCAAAAAGGCAGGCGTAAAACACACAAAGATACAGCCACTGCTTTCAAGCAGTGTATGTCCTATAAGTCCTGTGTGTCCTGTTATATCCTATGTCTGGATTAGTGTCTCGTATTGTTCCAGAGAAAGCCAGACTTGGTTTGTCTCACAGCATTATAATCTGGCCCAAACCCAGGATTGGATTATTTTATTCTTCCCATCATATCTGTGAGTACATGTTTCCATTTACCTGCCATCCTCCTGGGCTGGAATCTCAGGAGGACCCTCTCCCTCCAGAGTACGCTCCCAGACTATCTTCTTCTCCCTTAAGTTTTTACACCTTTATTTATTTATTTTAATTAATGACTATAACTGAATCATTATGAAATACACAGTTATAAAGTTGTTTCAACTTCCAACCCTTCAAGCCCGTTTTCTGCCACCAAGTCCTCAAATCCCTACTCCCCGCACAACCCCACTTGCCTCTATGGCAGAATCAGCAATCCTGCTCCTGGGAATATACCTAGGGGTCCAAAAACACAATGCAGAAAAGGCATCTGCACTCTTAATATCCTTTGCCGCACTATTCATAAGAGCCAGAATCTGAAGACATCCCTCGAGTTATTAATGTTACACAAGTCTTGCCAGTGTCAGATGCAGCTGATGAGAGCTTCAGATGATAATGTACAACTGATATTGTCCCTTGAATCCAGTAGATCTGACTGAATTGTTTTATTCATTTGTAAGACTCAAACCACCCACCATGTGGGTTAAGCATCTCACTTTGGTGGTGCAGGAGATTCCTAGGAGCCCACTGGTTTTGCATCCTTATGTTCTTGACCACGGTCGCCTGGATTGACCTTGGCCGTGTGACTTCACTTTGCTGAATCTCCATTTCCTGATCTGTAAGGAGGAGGCTCTACATGCTTCTCTGGAGGTTGTCTTGAGGATTAAATGTGATAACATAAGTGAACGTGCCCTTTGAGGAAAGACAAGGTGAAAGTGCTTCTTGTTCCTGGAAAGAAGAGAGCAGCCCCACCCCCTATTGTTCACTTGCGCCTCATCCACCGGAGGGGAAGGAATCCCAACTCTCAGGCCGAAGAGGTTATAATTTGGCTCTTCCTCTTTTATTCAGTGCATTTCTCTCGGCCTCCCAGGGCTTTCAGCTTAAGCAAATAAATTATCCTGCTCCACTGGGCTCTGTGTTCTGCAGCCAGCCATATGTTTGAGCTTGATAGAGATCCTTATCGGACGGGTAATATTACCCAGCAAGGGATGACATTTCTTATCAGAGGCCCTGCGGAATCACAGATAGCAGTCCTTTCTTTTTACCCGCAGCCAGGCCTGGCTGGGAGGAGGAGGAGGAGTGAGGACGGTGGGAGGCCCAGAGTGGGCAGCATGAGCTGTAAGACGCATCTGCTGGCTTGCATCCTTGGAGAAAGCCTGCCCTGTCCAGAAGAGATCCCTTTGAGATGTTTCATTTCCTGGGCTAGAGGCAGGATAGGCCAGCAGAATGAAGGAGGGAAGATGGAAATGCTGGACAAGTGTAGCTTAGAGCGGAGTACTTTCAGGGCCTAGCCTTCATAGCAGGGAGCCAGAGAACCTCCCAGCCACAAATCCAAGGCCAGAAGTATCTTCCCTATGGCTTTGAAAGGAGTGGCAGACAGTGAGGCCTGTGCACCCACTGCCTTAGTTCAGAGAGATAAGGGGGTCCCTATGATCCTCCCAGAGTTCCTTTCATCACGCTTTTCTGGGCCCAGGAGGCTGTCCTGTATGGAAGTGACAGGAGGACTTCCTCGCAGAAGCCTGTGTCCTTTTCTTTAGGAGGCACCAGCAAGGCAGAACGGTGGGTGTCTGATCCAGGCCAGGTCTGCACAGAGGGCCCTGTTTCATAGTTTCAACCCTGGCATCAGCCACTATCAAATAGTAGCCAAGCGCCTGCATTGCGTCACCCTTAACCCTTAATAGTGACACCCACTATTCTTGCCCTCTCTGTCCACTTATCATTGGGTCTCTGTGTTCTATCTTGATAGTGGAAGGAGCCTATTTGAGGCCTGAGCTGGTGGCCCATGAAACTCTTCTGTGGGCAAAATAGGTTGGTAGGGCAGGGGACAGGAGGACACATGATTGGGGGCCTGCAACTACTGTTGGGGAGTGCATGCTCAGGGTTGTTCCGCTCCTGATTTTTGGGAAGAGAGCTCTGCTCTCAAGTAATACTCTTGCTTTTATCAGAAAGGGAAGGAGAAGTGGTTTCTCCCTCTCCCTGGCCCCTTCTAGCCAGTAGTCCTGTGGACCCCACTGCTTCCTTCCGATGGGCCCCACTTCCTGTTGCTTTCCAAGCTGCCCTCCACCTCTCCAGTTTTAGTGCTCACAGGCTAGTGCCCACTTTTCATGCTTCCTCCCAGAGACTAGTCTAGACTAGCACAGACCATGACCACATCCTTCTGCTCAGACCTTTCAATGAGCTCACCTCTATGTCCTCAGCTTGGGTTCCCACCCCAGTTCTCATGCCTATCTTGTGGGGTACTTGTCCTGATAGTTCCCATTCCTATCTCTGGAACTGACCCTTTTGTATATATATTTTTTAGGGAGGGAACTCTCTCCAGCACCAGGGGCCCACCTAGTAATTCTTGGCCAACCAGGCTAGCAGTACAATGTCAGGGTTTGAGGATGGGGGTACCATTGGTTCTGCTTGAGGACCTCCATGGCTACACCCAGTGATGCTCAGGAGATCACGTGCCAGAGGTGCGACTGGTGTCAGCAGCATTCCAGCCACATACCTTAATTAATCCCTGTACTTACTACCTCTTTGGTCCCAGCCACTTTATATCTTAAACTTTTGTGCTAAGATGATTAGGTTCAGCTCCTTTGTTGAAGAGGACCATAGGCTGTCACCACAAACAGGGTTGGCTCCATCAGCTACTGGCATAACTCTGCACCAGACACATTGCTTCTCTAATGGTAGCACTTATGCCAAATTGCTATGCCCTTGCTCCAAATTTCTGGCATCCAGGTAACCCTTCTCTAGATTTTTCCTGAGCTTGGTTTATGATAGGATCCAGTGAGCAACTTTTCTTTTCTCTCCAACTGCTGCTTAAAATGCCCATCCTTCTATTCTTGCTTGGGGAGTGTTTCCTTCCTCTTTTCCTCTCCCGCCTGTTCCTCCCGCTGTGCTGTTGGTTTATCATATACATTTATGGCTGTTGGTTTTGCATTTGTCTTCCTCCGGCAGATGGAAACCCTGTCTGGGTCACGGATGCACTTCATGCTATCCACCATACTCCTGTTGACAAAGTCAAGGTTCTGTTCCAAGTGTTTATTTTTACCAAGCCATTTGTCCTCATAAAACCCTATTGAGGTGTAGGGAATGGACTACCATCACGTTTCAGATGAGGAAACTGGGGTGCTGAGAGGTTCCATAATGTGACTAAGTATTCTTCCTAGTAGGCATAAAAGCAGGTTTCAGTGGACTGGGGAGACAGTCCACGGAGCAAGGCATTTGGCCTGCATGCAGCAACCTCAGTGACTTAATTCCCAGCAACCCTATGGATGCCTTCCCCCCCCCACCCCAATGCCACCAGGAGTGACCCCTGAACACAGAACCAGGAGTAAGCCCCAAGGATAGCCAGGTGTGCCCCTATTGTCCCTTCTCACCCTTCTCTCAAAACCACATAGTGGGAGCTGGTATGACTCAGTCTGTGAATGTTCATGCCTAGCATGTGCAAAACACTTGGTTTAATCCCCCATATCATGTCTCTTGAGTATGTCTCTTGGTATGACCACTGTGAACATAACATGTTGGCATTACCAGTCCATACCCACACCACACTGCATTTCTGGGCGAGACCCCAAGCATCAACAAGGTGGAACCTACTCAGTGCACGGGAACGCATGAAGCTAGTCCTGCATGGTGCCATTTCTTTTTTTTTTTTTTTTTTTGGTTTTTGGGCCACACCCGGTAACGCTCAGGGGTTACTCCTGGCTATGCGCTCAGAAGTCGCTCCTGGCTTGGGGGACCATATGGGACGCCGGGGGATCGAACCGCGGTCCGTCTCCTAGGCTAGCGCAGGTAAGGCAGGCACCTTACCTCCAGCGCCACCGCCCGGCCCCAGCATGGTGCCATTTCTAAGGAGATTCCTGCTATGGTTTCCCCACAAAGAAGGAAAATTCCAGAAGTCCAGGGGTCTGATCTTGGCTGATTTGAGGCAAAATTGGAGCCTCAGAGGCCCAAGGCCCTGAGCTTTATGCACTATGTAATGTATGGCTGTGGTGAGACATGACATATCAGGTGGCGTGGTTGGCCAGGAAAGGTTTAGCTATGGGGGAGTTGGAGGAGACAGAGAAAAGACATTTTGTTCAGGAAGAGTCCTGCTGACTTCTAGTGGCAGAGCAATGTCTGCACTGAGGGTGGGGTTGAGGGACCCTCCTCCCCCATTGTATCTCCAGCCTGTGGATGTTCTGTAGGGACCAGCTGCTGCCTTGCATTCAGGCTGTCTAGACCTATGTTCTTTATAAGCAGGCCCCACAAATGTCCATGTGACATACTGACCCTTTCCAGGAAATCCCTGTTGGTGGGGATTGTCCCCCACCCACCCCCCAGTGTGAGGCCATGACATGATTAAGTGCTAAGTTTCTCTCACTTCTCTTCCGCTTTTCATGTCACTGGACTTAACTTCCTCTGCACTGTTCCCAGGCCTCACTCTCTCCATCCTCCCTGCTGCCTTTCTTCCCACCCCAAGGGAGTCTCATTGCTCCAGATTTCACAGCATCTTTACCTGACTCTATAGGAACCACATCCAGCTGTAGGAAATAGAGGTTCTGGCTTCTTGCACTAGGATCCAGCCACCTCCCAAGATATTGGGGGGGGGGCAGATAGGACATGTATCATGTGGCCATGAGGCATGGCTGACGAATCCAATTGTAGACTCCCACACACAGAATCCTCGGGCCATTCTGGAACCTTCTCAGGTCCAGACTGACCTCACCTCTCTAAGGTGAAGGGTTGCCCAACCTGCCTACATTTTGGGGAGATAGAAATGGGAGTGGTTGGAGGAGTTTAGGCCACATCTGGCAGTTCTCCAGGGATTACTCCTGGCTCTGCGCTCAGGGATCACTTCAGAGGAGGTTTAGAGGGACCATATGTGGGTCAAGAAAATTTAACTGGATCAGCGGCATGCAAAGTAAGTGTCTTAACCCCTGTACTATATCTCTAGTCCCCTGACCATATTTTGGACCAGAGACTTCTCTTTTCTAATGCTTTTCTTGAAATTCACAGGTTGCTTTGGAAGGAAACTCCTGCTATATTTTCCCACCCCAAAGACTGGCACTGAGCATCATGAACACTTTGTTCCACCTTTTCATAGGGAAATCTCAGTTTAGCCTTCAGACCTTCAAATACTCCATCACTACACTACTAGGGTGGTGATAGATGAACCTCTTTCTCCTTCCTTCCTTCCTTCCTTCCTTCCTTCCTTCCTTCCTTCCTTCCTTCCTTCCTTCCTTCCTTCCTTCCTTCCTTCCTTCCTTCCTTCCTTTTCTCTTTTTCTTTCTTTCTCTTTCTCTTTCTTTCCTTTGTCTCTCTCTTCTTCCTTCCTTCCTTCCTTCCTTCCTTCCTTCCTTCCTTCCTTCCTTCCTTCCTTCCTTCCTTCCTTTCCTTCCTTCCTTTCTTTCTTTCTTTCTTTCTTTCTTTCTTTCTTTCTTTCTTTCTTTCTTTCTTTCTTTTTCCCTTCCTTCCTTCCTTCCTTCCTTCCTTCCTTCCTTCCTTCCTTCCTTCCTTCCTTCCTTCCTTCCTTCCTTCCTTCCTCCCTCCCCCTCCCTCCCTCCCTCCCCCTCCCTCCCTTCTTCCTCCCTCCCCTCCCTCTCCCTCCCTCCCCCTCCCTCCTTTCTTCCCTCCCTCCCTCCCTCCCCCTCCCTTCCTTCTTCCTCCCTCCCTTCCCTCTCCCTCCCTCCCTCCCCCTCCCTCCCTCCCTCCCTCCCTCTCTCCCTCCCTCCCTCCCTCCCTCCCTCCCTCCCTCCCTCCCTTCCTTCCTTCCTTCCTTCCTTCCTTCCTTCCTTCCTTCCTTCCTTCCTTCCTTCCTTCCTTCCTTCCTTCCTTCCTTCCTTCCTTCCTTCCATTTCCAGAGGTGCAGCCATCACTCTGCCCCCAATACCATCCCTATGACTTTCTTATGCCTTTGTGTGCTGGCTTCTTTATCTGTAAAGCAGGGCTTTACAGGGCTGTGGTACTTATCTTTGATGCATTGAATTATCATTCTTATCTCTTATTTTTATTTTTGCTCTTCCATGTGAAAACGAGTACATTCTTAGACTGGAGTGTTTGATTTACACATGGCCAACCTTGGTTCTATCCGCAGAACCCCATATTGTCCCCTGAGCTCTTTCTTCCTAGAGTGATCCCTGAACATAGCGCAAAGAGTAAACCCTGAGAACTGCTAGATGTAGCCCCAAAACCAGCTCCCTCTCCACTTCTACAGAAGAGAGTATATTCCCATCTTTACCCAGATTTAAGGTGGGCAAGTGCATGACCTTTTAAAATTATGTTAATGTTTTTATTTAAAACACCGTGGTTTCAAGGTTATTCGTGCTACAGTTTTTTTCCAAAAGATAAAGTTGTTCATGATTGAGTTACGATGTACAATAACCTTCACTAGTGCACATTTCCTGTCACCAATGTCAATAGTTTTCCTGATGACCTCTTCCTCTTTCCCACCCACCCTCCCTGCTTGCCTCTTTCTCTTTCTCTCCCTCTCCTTCCTTCTCTCTTTCTCTCTTCTTTTCCCTCTATTTTGCTGTGGGACTTGCAATCTTACGTGGAATGCAAGCTACATCATGAGAGCAGAAGCTGGAAATGTGTACAGACAGCTGAGCCAGCATTTTGTGAATGCTTTCATCCTGGTATCATAGCCCTAGTGGGTTCTGATCTCAAGAGGTGAGACAGGTAGGGCAGTGTCAGATTTCTCACTTGACTTGCAGTCAGTCACACATACACAAACCATCAGTTATCCTCTGGGTGACAAGCAGACATATGAGTGAGAACCAGAAACTTAAAAAATCAAGATCATAGGCAAGGCATGTGCTTTACCTCTAGGGCTCTATGTTCACTTTCTAGCACTGAAGACAGAATGAAACAACTTAGCATATGCTGCTGATTTTGGAAGGATTTGTTACAGACCTCTAATAGAACCACAGGAACTGATAGGATTATGATAAGAACTTTAATTAAGTTTTTTTTGTTTTGTTTTGTTTTTGTTTTGGGTCACGCCTGGCAATGGTCAGGGATTACTCCTGGCTCCATGCTCCGAAATCACTCCTGGCAGGCTCGGGGGACTATATGGAATGCCGGGATTTGAACCAATGACCTGTATGCAAGGCAAACACCCTACCTCCATGCTATCTCTCCGGCCCCATGGAGAGATTCTTGCCTGAGCTCTGCTGGATGAACCTCCTCTCCAAAAGAATTTTAATTGAGTAAGTTAATGGTTTCGTTTTCTCTTTTTGCTATAACAAATTACCAGAAAGCTCCATAGTTTTGGCCAGTGGAAGTAGATTGCCGTCTATCTAGTGTGGTGAGTTAGAAGTCCAACTTTAGTCTAAAGAATTGACAATCACAGGGCCGGAGAGATAGCGTGGAGGTAAGGACCTTCATGCAGAAGGTCATCGGTTCAAATCCCGGTGTCCCATATGGTCCCCCGTGCCTGCCAGGAGCAATTTCTGAGCATGGAGCCAGGAGTAACCCCTGAGCACTGCCGGGTGTGATCCAAAAACCACACACACACACACACACACACACACACACACACACACACACACACACACACACAAAGAATTGACAATCAAGGAACATAGATTGGTTCCTTCTTAGGTCCTTGAGGAGAACTTTCTGAATAATTAAGTTTCTGGACGATTTGAGAGATAGGTAATACTGTGGGTAGAATATTTGGTTTGCTGCTGACCAGGATCTGTTCTCTAACTCCCCATATGGTCCCCTGAGCAACAACAAGAGTGATTCTTGAGTGAAGATCCAGAAGTAATCCCTGAGCACTGCTGAATGTGGTCTAAAAGCAACCCCCACCTTATTCATTCCCTCCCCCCCAATGCAGTTTCTTGAGATCAACATTCTTGGCTTCTCGTCAATCCTCTTGAAATCAGCCAAGAGTGTCTTCACACTTTTCTCCCGTAGTTAAATCTTTCTTTGATATTTTTGTTGTTATTATTATTGTTGTGGGGGCCACGCCCAACACTTATCAGGTCTACACCTGGCAGAGCTTGCTATGGGGAACATACAACTCAAGGGATCAAACCTAGGGCCACACATGTGCAAGACAGGTGCTCTACCACTGCGCCACAACCCAAGCACTATCTTTTAAAAAACATTTTTTATTTGGTTTTTGGCCACAACTAGTAGTGTTCAGGGGCCATTCCCAGCTCCCTGTTCTTGTGTCATCCCTAGAAGTGATCAGGGAAATACATTTGATGCAAGGGATTTGAAATGAAGTAGGCAGGATGCAAGGCAAGCACCTTAATCCTTGTACTAGCTCTCCAGTCTCTCTTACTTTCATATTTTAAGGACAAGTTTTGATTATAGTAGGGTTCCCAAAAATAATCCAGGATCTGATTCCTATCTGGAAATCAGCATTTCAGCCACATGAATTCCACTTGCCTTGTAATCCTACAGGCCCAAGGTCTCAGGGATGAGGACAAGGGCATCTTCACCATCCACTCTTCTGTCCTCCATAGTGCATGAGGTAAGGTCTCCTCTATATTCATTACTAGATACACATTGGTGCTGCCATCAACTAGGCTTTCTCATCTATGACATGAGTAGGGGTTGTCACACACACACACACACACACACACACACACACACACACAAGCTCTTTGAAGGATTTTCTTCCTTTGCATATACTGTGCATGGTCTCATCTATGTTTGGCTCCCAGCAGTCTCAGGCAGTGGGTTTATGTCAGGAAAAGAGAGAAGTGGTAGACCGGAGCAGGCCAGAGGTTCATTGGGCAGATGTGGTGCTCCTATTTAATTCTCATCAGCAATATCCTGATGTTGTCAGGTGGCATAGACCACACTGTGCCTACCCCAACACAGGAAATGACTGGCCCACAAGAAGACTGGTGTGTGTCCAGTCCAGAGCAGCCAGCCTATATCGCCATATGCCCATCTGGTTCTGCCTTGTATTTAATGGTCTCCTCTGATCTTCCCACATTCCATAGATTGCAGGGAAAAAAGAAACTTCCTGGTCTGATTGGTCGCTGTGGAAGGAAACAGCTGGCTTTGGTGAGGGAAAGGAAATGCATTCAGTGAGACAGATAAGCTCTTGCTAAATTTCAGTGCTGGTGAAGATGCTGCTGCCTATGCTGAAGGAGAGAGTTTTTGTAAAAGCAAGTTGGAATCCATTGTGTGAGAATAGAATAGTACTAATTAATAGAAGAAACTGGATTCGGATTTGATGGTGCCTGAATTTTGGAGGTTGCATTTTTGACTTTCCAGAGCATGGATAACAAGGCTTGTTCCTCCCTAACTTCTTTTAAGGGACAAATGGAAAGTACATGCCAAGGTAATGACTCATTTGTAAGATGAGGCATCTGAGAATCATGGAAAGAACTTGATTGTTCTTTGGAGTTTACCAACCTAACTTGGAGAAGTAATACCCAGAAGCTAACATACCACCCAAGATTACATGGCTTGTCAGGAGCAAAGCCAGATCCAAGATCCAGCTGAAATTCCTTTCTCCTCATGTTTCTTTTGTCACCATCTTATTCTTTCATCATGGCCCACCTGCTGCTACCCAGGGATCTCCTTTTCTAGGCCTCCCAGTGACTTCATTGTGGCCCGTAACTCAATAAACATGCAGCCTTTTTTGTAATTTGACAGGCCTTGACCATAAATAGTATTTTGTTGTTGTTTTTAGAGTTCTTGAGACATACCATGAGTGCTCAGGAATTCATCTTACTTCTTTGTTTAGAAATGATCATTATTGGGCAATGCTTGGAGGTTGAATGTAGTGCTGTGGATTGAACTGGGTTTATCGACATGCAAGGCAAACATCTGAACTCCTGTTCTATTTCTCCAGCCCTGACCACAAATTTTCATTTTGTAAAGTGTGTGATCTGTGAGGGTCAGTCCCTACTGGGATGTTCTACCTGTGTTTTCAGGGCTAAGTGACACAGAGGGAGGTAGAGTGTTCTTTATGTCTTCTTCTTCCTCTTTTTTTCTTTTTTTTGGGTCCACATCTGGTGGTGCTCAGGGGTTACTCCTGGCTCTGTCCTCAGAAATCATTCCTGGCAAGCTCAGGAGACCCTATGGGATGTCAAGGATAGAATCCGGATCTGTCGTGGGTAGGCGCCATGCAAGGCAAAACTGCTGCGCTATCACTCTGCCCCCTCCCATCGGTTCCCTTTGCGTGTCAGTCCAGCTATATCATGGTGTGTGTGTGTGTGTGTGTGTGTGTGTGTGTGTGTGTGTGTGTGTGTGTGAGAGAGAGAGAGAGAGAGAGAGAGAGAGAGAGGATGTATACACAAAAGGTAAGCACACATATCCTATGGGTTATTTTATTTTTTTTGAGAAAGCCCATATTCTATCAAATATTAAAATTTGCCAGGTTTTTACAAGAACTTTTACTGCTTAGGAAAAAGTCTTACTCTACTGGGCTTCAGTTTCTCTGTCTGTACGATAGAAATTATATTAATATGAGCAACGTGGGTGGCAATAAATCTTAAGTAGCACATGGAAATCCTTGTACAAGTAACCAGGAAAAAAATGATGGTTATGAAGTTAATACTTGTCTGCAAGCCACATAGTACATGAATCAGTTATCTGTTGGCTGCATAACAAACCAGGCCCAAACTTAGTGGCTTTCCCAGCGATGGTTTATTTCACCCAGAGGAAAGCATTGTTGGGTGGCTGAGGGATTCTTTCATCCCTGGGATGCCTATATTAGGAGCCCCACTGAGACCACAGGCTTTTCTTGGTTCGTTGGGGAGGCTTCCTGAGCAGTGGTGGGAGCCTTGCTTTCTTCTAGTCTAGCTCAGCTGTCTCATCTCTAGCCTCTGTGGCAGGGTCCATCGATACAGAATCACTTCCCTTACGTCCTACCAGCTTTGAAAGCCAGAGCAACACAGCTTTAAGGGTGAACTCTCCACTAGAGAAACAATCTGATTGTACAGAAAGATCAGCAAACTTTACTCCTTGTGCGTTCCCTAGGTCCCAGGTGCTTTTCAGGTTTCTGACTCAGTTTGTATTGTGTATACTCAGGAGGTGGGTACTTGTGGGGTAACTATAAGCAGAGAATCTGGAGGCAGCCTGAGTTTCAAGTCCTGTCTCTGGCACCAGCTAGCTGGGGAACATTAGGTTTCTTTGTCTTAGGTTCTTTCTCTAATTCTGGAACTAGGAAAGACTTTAGGACTAGGGTAAAACTTGTGTGAGAGCTATCTGAAATCTCTGTGTGTGCTTGGACTTGCCTATATGTGGCCACCATATGTAAGAAAATAATACATTGATATTTTATCTTTTTTTGAGGGGGTGATTGGATTTGGGGTCTACATCCAATAATGCTCTGGGCTTAGGCCTTCCTCTACACACAGGGATCAATCCTGGGTATATAGGATGCCAGGGATTGAAACCAGGTCAGTACCATGCACTGTATCAGAGACCACTACATGTATCATGCCATGCAGAGATGACTACATCTCTCTCTAGTCCCTTTGCTGATGTTCATTTCACTGATTTCAACATGTCCGACAGAGAATATATTTGTGGTGGTAAAGAGTGGGTTACTCTTTCATGCCAAATGTGTGCTCCAGCCTTGGGAATCTCCTCCAAGACCACTTCGATGTATAGATACATTCATCAAATGTCTATCTGTATTTGTGTGAATATATGTAATTGTATAAGAATGTGTGTAGACATATATATGTGTCTTCATATAAATAATATTTTGCTTATGAAGGTATTCCACCCATTTTCAGCCTCCAGAGAGATGCCTGTCTGAATTGTTCTGGGACTGGTCACTGTGTTTCTCATAGAACTTACAAGTTGTATCTGAGAACTGAGGCACCCCAGTGTGTCTTACATAGCCCCTTGGACACTCTATAAAATCCTGGTACCATGGGAGCTGTTACCTGCCCTGGAGAGGCTCCGAGCTACTCTGGGTGTGGAACAACGGGTTATTCCCAGCCTACCATGCCTGCTGAAAATGAGAGGCAGACATGGAAAGGACAGTGGTTCTGGGGTAACCCATCCAAGCCACACTACTTCTGCTCCTGGGGAGGGTCTTCTGGAGCCCACAGCTCCCTTCAGAGCTACTCCTTGTTGGTACATGCATTTTCCTTTCCCCTCGCAGTAGAGCCTCACATATTCTGTTGATGCACAGCCAGAATCTCAAGGCCCAGAGTACAGGGCTGGTTTCCTCACTGGGGTTGGAGTCTAAATTTGCTTTACCACATCACTGAGAAACAGGCTATCCTCACTTTACCTTTTCCAGGCCAAGTTGAGGTCAGGCTTAGCTCTGGGAGGCCTGATCACCCTGTGCCTCCCTCATCACCCTGAGCCTCCCTCTCTCTCTCTCTTCCTCTCTATGCCTCTCTCTTCTCTTCATTTATCTGTGTTCAGATGTTCAGGGTTCTATGTTCAGGGTTCTCTTATGGTGGTGTTTAGAGGATTATGTGCGGTCCTGGGAATCAAACTAGGGTATCTGCTGCTTGCAAGGTAAACATTTTTTACTTTTTTATTTATTTATTTATTTATTTTTTGGATTTTTGGGTCACACCGGCAGTGCTCAGGGGTTCCTCCTGGCTCTATGCTCAGAAATCGCTCCTGGCAGGCTCGGGGGACCATATGGGATGCCGAGATTCGAACCACCGACCTTCTGCATGCAAGGCAAACGCTTTACCTCCATGCTGTCACTCCAGCCCAAGGTAAACATTTTAACCTTTGTACTAACTCACTCTCTGGCCTTCCTCCCTCCTTTTTTTTTTTTTTTTTTTCTTTAATTGTTATTGCATCACACAGAGCAATGCTCAGGAGTAAATTTTGGCTCTGGTCTCAGAAACTACTCCTGGTGGGCTCAGGGGACTGACTGTATGGGGTTCTGAGAATCTCCAACCCAGTTTGCATGGAAGGCAAATGCCCTACCCTTTGTCCTTCTGTACTATCACTCCAGCCCCTTTCTTCCCTTTCTTAATGAGATCACTTACCTGCAGCTATAGCCAGGCATGTCACCCCATTGCTGTATTAACTCCTGAGTCTTTGTTCTCAGAAAGAAGCATATCCCAGTGATGGATCTAATCTCTATCCCATAGGAATGATTTTATGTTACTGCTACTATGTTTTTCTGATACTGAAGCTAGGGCACCATAAAAATTAGCAGAGAAAGAGAAATCCTGCATTCGAACCCTGAACCATATACCTGGAAATTCTTTTCTCTTTTTACTCTCCCTGGGCTAAGTCCTGATGGATTGGGGTTGGAGCAGTTATACAGGGTAAGGCATTTACCTTGCATCTGGCAGATCCAGTTCAATTTCTGGCATCCCATCTGTCCCCTGAGTCTGCCAGGAGAGAAGCCTGAGCACAGTGCCAGGGGTAAGCCCTCAGTATGCCAGGAGTGACCCAAAACCAGAATACTGAAAAACAAACAAATGGGCTGGAGTGTTAGCACAATAGTAGGGTGTTTGCCTTGCACACAGCTGACCCAGGACGGACCCGGGTTCTATTTCTGGCATCCCATATGGCATCCCAGAGCCTATCAGGAACACTTTCTGACTGCAGAGCCAGGAGTAACCCCTGAGCGCTGCCGGTGTGGCCCAACCCCCCCCAAAACAAACAAAAACACATAATGAGTTTCTTTGCCAGGCTGTGGGCATGTAGTACTTTCTCTCTCACGTTTGAGAATAATATCTTACAATATATTTTTTTTCCCAATGAAAGATGTACAGATCGTCCTTGGGGTCGCATTCCAATTTCAGGAAATGCAGAGCAGTGCTGGCTTTGGCTGACATGAACAGCACATAGGGTGGGAGGCTGCCGAATGTGGGACTGGGACTCCCTCAGCTCACTGCTTTTCTCTGTTCAGCCTTGCAGTCTGTAAACATGTTTACTTCCCTGCCCTTTGGCATCCATCATGATGTAAATTCCAGGTTGTCAACTCTTGGAGAAAGAGGTGCAGCTCTTGGCCTTAAATCACCCACGTCCTCTGGAGTGTTTTCCCTACCAACCTTTGCTGCTCCTCCCAGCTATCCGTAGGGCTCACATACTTTGTGGGTGCTGACAGACAACAAAGGCTCAGTCTGACTCCATGTATACACCTAGGCTTCTCATAGCCACCCCAAGTCTTTTTGCTTACTAGATTTTTATCTGGACACCCTCAGTGAGTGTCATTAAGGCTGCCTTCAACTGTAGGTGGCAGGGGGTAGGAAAGGTGAGGTGGACCGAAAGTAGCACATGGACATAGATGGAATATCTAAGGCAAACTGGTGGTGATAAAGTCACACACACTATGGTCTTGGTAGACCATAACTGTCAGTCAACAATGGAATGTGAGTCTGGGGGAAGCAAGAAGCAAGATCAGACTAGAGGTAATATAGGGGCAGGGGTAGAGTGTCAGGGACCTTTTGGGGGAGCGTGATAAGCAGTGACTGTGTGTGCTTCATGCTTTTTGTTTCTAAAGAACGGAAAGATACAAGGAGAGAGGAGAAGAAGAGCAGGGAGAGAGAGAAAGAGAGAGGAAAGAAAAGAGAGAAAGGAAAAAGAGAAAGAAGAGAGAGAAAAGACTTTTGTGATGCAGGAATATTACTTGCCTGGAAATTTCAGCATTGGTAAATAAAATTCCACCAAAAAGTCTGTATACTTTCTAGGATCACTTTTCCTCTCTGGGGATGGAAATGGTTATTTTTATCCAATTGATAGAGACAGCAACTGTACACCCCAACACTCCCAAAATATTGACTCTCGGGCCCTTTCCAGATGTTTCCAACCCCTGGTTACATCTATGAGCTCATGTAATCCTGCATTATTGACTCCATTCTTACTCTGCTCATGGGCAGTGACTTACGTAGAGGTCAAGAAAGTGCCTGAAACTTTGCTGGAATGAATGCAGGCAGCCTCCCCACTCATCTCCAGCCTTTTCATACTCCAGGAAGCCCTGACATGCTCCAGAACTGTCTCCATGACTGCTCAGTGGCCAACTCCATAGACTCACTTTATCCCTGAAAGAGACGTAAACCAAACCTCAAAAAATCTTGGGCGCCCTGGCCTCACATCTGAAAACTGGGGCATTATGTGAAGGGAGGGGGAGCAAGTCCCGGCCCTGCCAAAATCTCAGCAGTTGCACCCACAACCCACATACTGCCACGCCAATGGCCCGACTTCATCACTTTACCATTTTTCTCAGCAGAGACGTCTCACCAACCAAAACTCCAGGGATACCAGCACTTGGGTTGAGATTGCCAGGGTCTTGCTTGAGTGTGGGCTGGCAGCCTCCCCCCTCCCTCTCCCACACACACTCCCTTCCTTTTCATATTTCTAGACTCCCTGGCATCCTTAGCTGTAGTCATGTTAGACACAGAACTTAGAATTCCTAGACACACTAAATTAGATGTCAAAATAGCATAGAAGCCACCTAAGGTTAGCACACAAATAAATCCTTTAGCAGAATGATTAGTAACAACAACAACAACAACAACAACAAAAACAGTTTAGTAAACCTTTAGACAATGATTTAATTACCCCATTGTGAGATATAATTTCACAAATTTTATTTTGTTGTATTTTTTTTTTTTAATAAATCCACTGCCACTGAGTTGTAAGCAAGCAATGTAAAGTAAATTATTTCGTGCCTGCCAATGAAGGTGGGTTGGAATAATCCAGGATTTCTCAAGCTGTGGTGGGGAGAACTTTACACTGGTGGGAATTGGTGTTGGAACGTAGAATGAGAGAAGTAAATATATTATGAGCGACTGTAAATCATAGTGTTTAAATACAGTAATACTTTTGTTTTTTTTTTTTTTTTTTTTTTTGGTTTTAGGGTTACACCCGGCAGCGCTCAGGGGTTCCATCTGGCTCTACGCTCAGAAATCACTCCTGACAGGCTCAAGGGACCATATGGGATACCAGGATTTGAACCACTGTCCTTCTGCATGCAAGCAAAGGCCCTACCTCCATGCTATCTCTCTGGCCCTAGTAATACATTTTTTAAAGTGCCTGAAGTCACATAGTGGTGACAAGTGGTGACAAGTCGCAAGTGGTGGTGCTAAGGTTTAGTTCCTATATCTGGACTCTTCACTTAAAGTAGGCATTTGGTCTTTTCAAGTGAAGAAGCAGAAAGAAATGAATATGTGTTTTGGCCATGGTAGAATGGGTTCTGGCATCCTGGGAGTTCTTGGCTTCTTTCTCCTATTGGTTGTGTTCTGTCATTCCAGTGTCCTAAAGTCACTTGCTGAACACAGAACCAAACATGAGGAGACTTTTAATATGTTTATAATGCTGGCACTTGTGAGCAGGAAGATAATATAAGAGCAGATAGGATTATGAACTTTATTCAATACAAGTAAATTCATGCATTTTGCCTCGACATTCTGGGTAAACACAAAATGAAAGAAGAGGGAAATGATCTGGGTCTTTAAGGAGTGGGAAGAATTTCTTAAAGAATAGCAACAAACCCTAAGTCTTTTCATGGGAAGGGACCTACTTAGACACTAGCTAGAAGACATAGATGTTGATGGGCCGTGGTACTGTATTCAGGTTCCATTGAAAGAAAATTACCCAATTTTCTCTGCACCACAACTGACTCTTTTGTTTTGTTTTTGTTTTTGTTTTGGGATTACACACACACACACACACACACACTCACACACTCAGGGGTTACTCCTAGCTCTGTGCTCAGAAATTGATCCTGGCTTGGGGGACCATATGAGATGCTGGGGATCTAAGTTTGTCCTGGTTCAGCCGCTTGCAAGGCGTTTGCCCTATCGCTGTACTACCACTCCAGCCCACAACTGACTCTTAATTCTGAATGTTTGACTTCTTTAAGCAGTTTTTTTTTGAATTATAATTCAATAAAGAATTGACCAAGCTTGAACATTTTCATTCTCATTTCATTCTCAACAGAAAGTCTGTGTACCTTTAGCTGCCTCCCTCCAACGCCCCTTTGGCCTCTAATCCACATTTTTCTGCCCCTTTGGATTTGCCTCTTGTAGACATTTTGTATAAATGGCTTCATACAAGTATTCTTTAGTGATAGGTTTATTTTACTCAGCGTGGGGCTTTTAAAGTTTATTCAAGTTGCATCATAGATCTTGTAGCTCATTTTCTATGCCCCATTAATGTTCCATTGTACACAGACACAACATTTCATTTGCTCATTCATCAGTTGATGGAATGGCGCTTTCCACTTTTTGACAGGTTCACGTAGGAGGCTTGTGGGGATGTATATTTTCATTTTCTTGAGTATATATACCTAGTCATGGAATTACTGCATCATGTGGCCACTCTGTGTGTAGCCTTTTGAGGACCTGCCAGACTGTTTTCCAAAGCGTGTGCACTGTTTTTGATACTCACTAGGAACTGCCTGTTCTTGCTCATCTTTAAACATAATCTGATTCCACTTGTCTGCATTTGAAGACATAAAAAAAATATCATGCACTGTGCTAGCAATCCGGATGGTGGTTATCTCTGGAGAGGACAGAGATGACCTGGAAGGCACAGGTTTCTCTATAGGAGGGCAACTTCAGTGGGCTGGCTGCTGAATGTTTGGTAGAGGCATTTGTACACAGTCATCATACTGCTCGTTTACGACCTGGACACATCATTATGTGAATGTGCCTACATCTTAAAGGAAATTACAAAGGGGAAAATAAGAAGACACATAAATTGTCCCTTGACCTGATTAGCTGCCTGTCTTCTCCCTCACTTTCTCTTGGACAGAGGCAGGCAAGGCCAAGTATTAAAGGCTTTTAATTGATGTGATTAGCTATGTCTCAGCAGGAAGCCTCGTTAACACTAGGGGAGAGGGAAAGAAAGGAGGTTATTTTTTACTCTCTGATAGGCAATGACTAGGGGCTGGCAACGTGGGGAACTCTTGGAGGGCTGTGCCCTGCAGTGGAGGGAGGGGCATTGGGAGATCCAGGTGAGAACATTCTGCAAAGTAGAGCTGCGTTGTTCTCCCCACTGTCATCAAAGACACATCTGTTATTTTCTTCCATCACATTTCTTGTGGCTGCAGACTCTGCTTTTCTTTTCCTCTCTGGAGAGGATGTAACCAACCTGATTTATTTTATTTATTTGTTTGTTTGTTTGTTTTTGTGACTGCAATCTTCTCCCAAAAAAGCAGTACTTAAATAGAACAGTCTTGGATGCATTATTGACCGATGAAATAGGAACAAAATATTGAGGAAGTTGATAGGTTTTGTCTCACTCTTTCTTTGAATTAGCATAAAACTTATGAATTGACATAAATTTGGAGATGATTAGAATTAGACAGCCTCCATTGGTTATTTCCTATATACAAAAAAATAACTGTGTCTGTTAAGTAAAATCGCATGAAATATTATAGGATTTTATTTGAAAGCAAGAAAAAATTGTATTTAACTAGGAAAAAGTCTGGAAGTATAAGCAACTCCACTCTCCTCGTGTTCAAAAATCTAAGGCCTTTAAACAATAAAGCTTTTAAACTTAATGTAGTAGAGCTACAGGCATTGAACTTGAACTTCAGGATCAAAAGGTCAGGCTCCCATTTTAGTCTTGAGAAAGTCACATGCCCTTTTCTGTGCCTTTGTTTCAGAAGGATGTGAATGAGCAGCCTTCCCCGATGGATGAATGGAGATAAAACGTAGTTGGGGGGGCCAGAGAGATAGCATGGAGGTAGGGCATTTGCCCTGCCTGCAGGATGGTGGTTCAAATCCCGGTATCCATATGGTCCCTGAGACTGCCAGGAGCAATTTCTGAGCGTAGTGCCAGGAGTAACCCCTGAGCACTGCCTGGTGTGACCCAAAAACCAAAAATCAAAAACAAACAAAAAAAACATAGTTGGGAAAACCGTAGACCAGAACTGAACCTCCTCATTTTCTCCTCTTTTCCAGTGCCATAGCCAGATGCTTTTCTGGTACCTCGGAAACTATCTATGTGCTTCACAGACAGTCTAGGTGACTTTTGACTGCTAGGCTGCATCTCTATTACATTTTTAAATTTAAGTTTAACTTTTAGGGGGTCACACCCAGCATACTCCATATGCAAGGATTCCTCCCTCCTATCAGAGCTCAAGAGACCAATGTGGAATGCTGAGGATTGAACCTGGGTCAGAACAGGATGGAACCTGGGAAGGCAAGGTGACCTATCTGCTGTACACTCTGCACCAGACTGTATTTAGTCCACTACAGATATATTGTATTTCGTATCCAATCAGGACATGTACAAAATGCTTGTGTTGGGGGGGGGGGGTGATGAGCTATAACATCTAGAGGCAGGAACTGAAGCGAATATGAGAACGAATTGTCGTATAAGTGTCTGGGTGACTGTTCTATTCTGCCCGACTCCTAGCTAACAGAGGTGTTTTCCGTTTTTAAGCTTTGAGGTCCATTATTTTGGAAGTGATCTAACATGCTAATCCTAGTGGGAAATGTAGTTCTGGGCTGAGTATACCTTTTTTTGGGTGGGGGGCTTTTTGGGTCACACCCAAAAACCCAGGGATTCCTTCTGGCTCTATGCTCAGAAATCACTCCTGGGGGCTGAAGAGATAGCATGGAGGTAAGGCGTTTGCCTTTCACGCAGAAGGTCATCAGTTCGAATCCCAGCGTCTCATATGGTCCCCCGTGCCTGCCAGGAGCAATTTCTGAGCATGGAGCCAGGAGTAACCCCTGAGCACTGCCGGGTGTGACTCAAAAAGCCACACACACACACACACACACACACACACACACACACACACACACACACACACA
Source organism: Suncus etruscus (assembly GCF_024139225.1). NCBI lineage: Eukaryota > Metazoa > Chordata > Mammalia > Eulipotyphla > Soricidae > Suncus > Suncus etruscus. The sequence goes on from NC_064866.1 coordinate 36,262,645, forward strand.
CACACACACACAACCAGAAATCACTCCTGGCAGGCCTAGGGGACCATATGGGATGCCGGAATTCTAACCACCATTCTTCCGCACGCAAGGCAAATGCCCAACCTCCATGCTTTCTCTTTGGCCCCTAAGTATACCTTTTCTCTTTTTTTTTTTTTTTTTTTCTTTTCAGGGTTGAGTAGGAGCTCAGTAGAAAATGAATCAGCGTTTTGCAGTCTGTTTTACTTTGGTGCACTATACAGGGTGCAGATATTTTGTATACATGCAAATCCTTAGGCAGGGCCATCTTTTGTTTCACCAATTCTTCTCAGCTCATTTTAAAATCATTTCTAAAAAAATTTAGTCACAGTGAAATTAAAGTTCTTCATGATGAGGTTTTGTGCAAACAATGTCTTGTTCAACACTTATCCCTTCACCAATGTCCATTTCCTTCCACCAATCCACGCCCCTATTTGCTTCCCATCCACCAGTCTGCTTTTATGAGAAGCACTTTTTTTTCTTCCTTAAATACATTTTTGCACTGTGGTTTACAGTAACTGTTCATCTTTGAAACTCTTAAGTTGCCTGCCCAACCCCCTTTCCTCAGCTGCTTTTTATGGCCACGGTTTTCAGAGTTGAGTTTGCAAATGATCACCTGGGACACTTGCAGGGTAGGGGATGGGGGATTGATGAAAGTAGGGAAAAGGGAAACTCCCGGCTCCCCCACCAGATTTTCAAATTGAGCAGCTGAGGTGTGGGGACTAGGAAAGAGCGTTTTCACCACCCTCTCAGAGGACAGCTCGGTTCTACTCAAATAGGCTCTAAAAGCAGACCACCTGGGACCACAGGCATTACCAAAGCTCAGAGTCAAAAGGAGGTTTCTAAAAGCACCCGCAGTGATGCTGAACTGCAATAATGCTACCTGTCTCTGTAACTTGCTTATCAACATGACAAATCCATCTGAAATTATTTTGCAAGGCCCCCAAAATGACCTTGTAATTAGCATCCGGTTTAGAGACCTGCAGCTATATGCTGGTAGTATAGCAATCCTGTGGATACCAGACTGCCATTGATTGTGCAACAACTCAGTGGCTTTCCATGCTTTATCTCCCTTGGCTGCAACGATGTCATGATGAGTATCAAGCCAGTTGACAGGGGCACAAATGGGAGCCTGAATGCTGAGTCATTTAGTCAGTACCGCACGGCCAGGTAGGCTTTAGGGACTCCATCTCAGGCTTTACTACTGGGCCTCAGGCACCACTGGTTCTTGTTCTGGGAACCAAGAGGGCATCCCAGTGAAATTAGGTGGGGTGATAACCAAGGTGAGGCTAACCCCTTTATATTCAGACTCTACCCCGAGCCTGGTCTTGCCATTTGTCTCTGAGTAGAAGAGTTACCTCAATGGAGCTGTTAAGCAGAACAAAGAAGGTATGATGGGAAATGCACACTAATGAAGGTTGTCATATATTATATGACTAAAAAGGGGGTGGGACAGTAGTCCAAGAAGGTTGGGAACCTCTGTTCTAGGTATATCCAGGGATTAAGCTCAGGGCCTCACACTTGCCTTGAATGATTCCTTACCCATGAAGACATTGTCCAGAGGTGCTTTTTTTCTGATCACCCCTAAAAGCAGAACTGTCGGGATCCCCTCTGTGAATGTGGAATTTCAAGTGGTACCTTGTGCTGGCCAGGCAATACCGTATTGCCCCTCAGCTGTGTTGTAGGCTATCCTGTTTCTGTCACCCAGCATCATGGGGTTAGTTTGCCACATACAGGGAACATGAGGGAAGCCCAGGCCACTTCTGAAGACTATCCTGAACTGAGCCTGACCCCTGCATATACCTCACCAGAAACATCTCATCATCTTCACTCCTTTTTTACCCAGCAAGACACTTCTGCCTGCTTTTCAGAGTTCTTGGATTCTGCTCTTAGCAAGTCCTCTCAGGATGCCCTTTTAGTTTTCTTTCTTTCTTTTTTTTTAGGCAGGTGTAGGTAGGTGTCTCTTACGTGATGGTTAAAAGCATGAGGGTAAAGTGTGGGGACAAGTGAACCTAAGGGTCAATGCGAGAGTCTGAGATACATTATTGCTCATGCCCTGAGAGGTTGGTGGACTCCTAGGGTCATACCACTTGTGTTCAGAGAAGCTCCAGGATCCAATCATATGGTACCAAGGATGAGCTGGGGTTAGCCTTATGCAAAGCATGCACCCTGAGTTATCGCTGATGTTTTCTTTTTGTTTCATTTTACTCAAGACTCTCTGTTGGCCATTAAGCGAGCTGTGAGACTCCCTCCCTTCCGGATGCTGCCCCCCTCCACCCAAACACCTGCCGTCAAATCAGATTCTCTGGGGCCAGAGTGATGGCGCAGTGGTAGGCATTTGCCTTGCATGCAGCTGACCCGGGATTGAGCGCGGCTCAATCCCTTGGCATCTCATATGGTCCCCCAAACCGGGAGCGATTTCTGAGTGTATAGCCAGGATTAACCCGTGAGCATCACTGGGTGTGGCCTCCCCTCCAAAAAAAAAAAAAAAAAAAAACCCAGGCTCTCTGATGACTGCCATTTGCAGCCCTACTCTGGCCAAGGCAGTGCCCATACACCATCCATCTCGACTGTCTCTTTCGTTATCTCCCCCTTCATTCCTCCATAGTTATCTGACATTCCTCAGCTCCATGCTTCGACTCCCTCGTTGAGCTCAGTGCTCCAGGAACATCTTTGGTGTTGCAATGCCTCACAGGGTTTGGCGATAACAGAAGCTTGAGAAATAGAGGTTGAAATGTTTTGCTTAGATTGGTGGCATGTGGGGCTGCAGGATAGATGAGGAAAGTAGATCAGAGTCCTACAGACCTCCCTTCCTTCACTGCCCATCATCCTATTCTGCCTGTCTCCCCTGTCTCCCAGGCTAGAATCTCACTTCATGTCTAGGGGCTCTGTCCACTTTCTGGCATATGATGCTTCAGACTTGAAGGTCATAATTGAAGACCCCAGCTCGAGCCATTGCTGGTACCAGTTCAGAAATGAGCAAGGCTGTCAGGGGCCTGAGGCCAAGCAGCAGATCTGCAGCAGAAGCATATACAAGGAGCTGCCATGGAACACACCCAGGAAGCTGGAAGGAAACGTGGAAATAATGCACAGAGGCCAGAGTTATGCTCCCGGAAGGCCCAACTTGCTTTCTGCCTGGGACTGGAGAGATACAATCTGGGTGAATCAGCGTTTCAGGAAAATTAAAAAAAATTTTTTTCTGCAAAGTAAATTCCAGAGTCATAATTCACCTATCTCCAACTGTGAATAATTTTTATTTAAAAATATTTTTAAAATTTACATTTACCTGGGCCCGGAGAGATAGCACAGCGGCGTTTGCCTTGCAAGCAGCCGATCCAGGACCTAAGGTGGTTGGTTCAAATCCCAGTGTCCCATAGGGTCCCCCGTGCCTGCCAGGAGCTATTTCTGAGCAGACAGCCAGGAGTAACCCCTGAGCATCATCGGGTGTGGCCCAAAACCAAAACAAAACAAAACAAAATTTACATTTACCAGAAATGTGTTCTCAGTACAGTAAGTATTTTAGTTGTTGTTTTGGGTCCAACCTGGCAATACTCAGGGTTTTCTCCTGGCTCTGTAGTCAGAAATACCTGGTGTGGAGGGGAAGGTGGGAGAACAACAAATTGGGGATCAAAATCGTGTGTCAGTTGCATGGCAAGGCAAATACCTTAACCCCTATAGTGTTTTTCTCCAGCTCCAGTTATACATTTTTTTCATTCAGCTTTCCAGCAAAACTTCTCATGTCTCATTTTTCCTTTTTTTTCTGGGGACTTAAGCCTGCCAGCCCACCTCTCAACCCCATGCCTCCCCTTTTCCACTTTTGCATCCACCAACTCCACCTCTTGGCCTGCCTATGTGAGAGAGATCTCAGCAGAACTGACTTTCAGAGGTGAGTGTGCTCATGAGCAAACCAATCTCACCAGAAAAAAATTGCACCTGGAAGATGGGTGGAAATCCTCCTTGAAGAGTCAACGGGATGTTCGCCACTAGAGTGTGACTTTAATATCCCTTCCCAGCAGGCCCCCAGAGATGAACATCCCATGTTGAGGAGTTTATTCTAAGAATTTGTAGGGAACCTGGTATTTGCCCGTGTTGCTATAGCAGCATCCCTTCATCTTTTGGAAAGAGGATTTGTCAGGAGTTATTGAAACATCACTTGAATCCTGTGTCTCTGTTGGGGGAATGTATTTCAAAGACAAAATTATGGGAGGAGGGAAGGAGAGTTTTTGAAACCGGGTCTATTTCAGGGATACATTTATTTTTTACCTTCGCCATTTTTTTTTAATTTAGACACAGATGCATCTGCAATAGATATTTTGCCAGCAAATGCAGTTTTAACTACAAAGTAATTTAGAAATTAAATGTACATAGCTTAACACCAGAAACGAGGTGATTTTTTTTCCCCTTTGGACAGCATTCTGAAATAGTTTTTATGCAATCTAACAACAATTGTATTAATTGTTATTAATTTCAAAGAAGACCGTATCTATGGATACATGGCCCAAACTTTCTCCCTGGACACATAATATAGTACAGAGAAATCTTCTCTTTGGTGGGAATTAAGGATTTGCCTACTTGCCTAATAGGAATAAGACTGTTTCTCTTTCTTTCTTGTCTTTTTTTTTTTTTTTTTGGTGTTTGGGCCACACCCGGCGGTGCTCAGGGGTTACTCCTGGCTGTCTGCTCAGATATAGCTCCTGGCAGGCACGGGGGACCATATGGGACACCGGGATTCGAACCAACCACCTTTGGTCCTGGATCGGCTGCTTGCAAGGCAAACGCCGCTGTGCTATCTCTCTGGGCCCTCTTTCTTGTCTTATCTCTTCTTTTTGCCTTACTCCATAATGAAAAGTAGTATAGCAGTTTACTGCTATATAGTATAGCAATATGCATGCGCCCGACTCAGAACGGATAGTGGTTTGATTCTCGGTATCCCATATGGTCCCCTGTGCATGCCAGGAGCGATTTCTGAGTGCTGTGCCAGGAGTAACCACTCAGCGCTGCCAGGTGTGGCCCCCAAATAAAAAAAATTTAAAAATTTCTTTCAGGAATGGAGCAATAGTACAGTGAGGAGGTCATATGCCTTGTTCTTAGCCAACCTGGGTTCAATCTCTGGCATCTTATATGGGCCCCTCACCAAGCCTGCCAGAAATGATTTGTGAGCGTAGATTTGGGAGTATCCCCCACATGCCAATAGATGTGGTCCCAAAACAAAAACCAAACAAACAAGCAAACAAAACAAATAAGAGAAGGGATTGAAAGGTACCAAAGGTAGACAAACCCTTGCCCTATATTCCAGTAATGATAAAGTCAAGTAAGGAGAAAAATGGAGATGTCTGAAGATAGCATAGGAGCAAGGCTTAGGAACCTTGGAGACATTAGTGATATTGAGACAAGGGATTTGTTACATACATACATACATACATACATACATACATACATACATACATGCCACTAGAACCAATATTACTTGTAAGCATTGGGTCCAAACTATAATTAAGTTTAAAATGTGTCTATTAATAAGCTGAACTGAAGGTTGACAGGAAACTGGGGATATCATTGGAGAGATATGGGCAGTGATGATGGGAGTTGGAATATCAATATAATCCCAGTGATGATGGAATTGAAGTTGGAACATGACATGTCTGAAAATCTATTATTCACAGCTTTATAGATCATGGTACCTAATCCAAAAATCTTGACTTGATGAGTTGACTGTCACTGAAAAAAATGGCAGAATGCATACCTGTAGAGTTGTAGGGCTCCATGTCCTCTGCACTGGGTCATGTCAGGGTGTCTTGAAATACTACTTACTACCTTCTTGGGCACTGGGGTGACTGGCTGTTACTAACTTCTGCAGGAAAACTCCATGAACCTGCTCCAGTGACACTGAGTCCAGCCCAGTGCTGACACAAGCAGACATAGCAAGTAGGATGTGCCATCTCTCTCCTGCAAATACCTGGCATTGTCATCATTGGACTTTTGCTCCTTTCCATATAACTTGCTTCCACCCATCATGTCCTGTCCCCCAGCTAATATAATTTTTTTGTTTGTTTTTGGCCACACCCGTTTGGCGCTCAGGGGTTACTCCTGGCTATGCGCTCAGAAATCGCTCCTGGCTTGGGGGGACCATATGGGATGCCGGGGGATCAAACCGAGGTCCATCCTAGGTCAGCGCTTGCAAAGCAGATGCCTTACCTCTAGCGCCACTGTTTCGGCCCCCTGGCTAATATATTGATGCTTATTTTCTAAAAAAGAAATTTGAGTCCTCTGTTGCCAAACAGGAAACCCTGCTGTAATGTACCCTCTCGATGCTCCCTCAAGAACAAATGTGCAGGGTGCCCTTCATCCATCCTTCCACCAAATGGAAGTGCTCATTGTTTTTGTGCTCCTGGGGCCACATACATCTGGATTTTCTGACAATGTACCTGGGGATTTTCCTTTGCCTATTATTATGGAAGGCTCCCCCATTCCAGGCATCTTTTTTTTTAGACTCTATAGGAGAATCCTTTTTCTCCTTTGTGTGACACCCCCCACCCATTCTGCTCCCTTTGCGCATTCTTTTTCTATCTTTATTTAAACACCTTGATCACAAATATGATTGTAGTTGGGTTTCAGTCATGTAAAAAACATCCCCCTTCACCGGTGCAGCATTCCCACCACCAATGTCCCAAATCTCTCTCCTCCCCATACTACCCCCACCTGTACTCTAGACTGGCTTTCCACTTCCCTCATTCATTCACATGGTTAGGATAGTTCTCAGTGTAGTTATTTCTCTACTCACCAACACTCTTTGTGGTGAGCTTCATGTTGTGAGCTGGACCTTCCTGCCCTCCTCTCTTTAAATCTGAGGATTATTACAAAAATGTTTCTTATTTTTCTTAAAATCCATAGATGAGTGAGACTATTCTATCTCTCTCCCTCTGACTTATTTCACTCAGCATAATAGACGTTCTTGGGTATCCACTGCAGTGTGCTTGCTGTGTGTCTAGCTTGAGAACCTACTTGATGCTCAGGGGTCCATGAGATCCACTCCTGGCCATATTCAGCCAACTAGCCTTGTGATTTAGTGCCAACGGCCAAGGATGTAGCACTCGGGGCCTTCCAAGGTTGATCCTGGCAATGATGTTAATGAAGCCAGGCACTGAACTTCAATTGTGTGCATGCTAGACTTACTCTAGTATCTCCTGGCTTTCGCTCTGCTTTTTTTTTTTTATATAGAATTTTTATCTTGACCATATTGGCTTACATATCTTTCACAGTAGTATTTTAGGTACATATTAACATTGAATCAGGGGAATTCCCATCACCAAATTTGCCCTCCCTCCATCCCCATTCCCATCCTGCATCCCCTATTCCCCACCCTCACCCCCCGGGCTGCTAGAATAAGAGGTCCCCTCTGTGTCTAGTTTACTAAGTGATCATATATTTGGTTGGTCCTGGTACCCTCTCTTATTTCCCCCTCTGTTTGAGAGGTGGAACTAGATAGTTCAAATTATGTGGTTTTGTTTGAAGAAAGAAAAAGCAATAAAGTGGGGTAAAAATCAAGTAAGCTGAAAAATGGGTATAGTCCTTCTAGAGGCTCTCAATCTCAGTTTAAGAGGGGACAGGAAAAACGAAATTGAAATACCACAACAATACAAAAAGAAATATCAAATAAAATATCCAGTGAGCACTACAGCACTAAAGGCAAGCACCACTTAATAGTCTCGGTCCTCAAATAAAACCATGCCACACCGCAAAAAGAAAGAGAAAGATAAAATAACATAAAATAAGATTGGGGACATCAACTTCAATATCAACAACCAAAACAAAGAATTCAAGAAAGATAAAAAATAAAAATAAGAAATAATAAAAAATAATAAAAAATAAGAAATAGATAAATAGATAAAAAAAACTATTTTGTGCCCTCCCCCCGGTTTTTTTTTTATTTCCTGTATAGGCATAGTAAAAATTGGAGGCATTAGAGAGGGAATTCCCTTGGCCTGGCTTTTTGTCTTCATTTGTTTTGGGGTACATACCCTGCATTGCTCAGGGCTTACTTGCTCTTCTGTGCTCAAGGGTTACTCTGAAAGTAGGCTGAGAGACCCTATGGGGTGATCAAACCTGGAGTAGCCACATGCAAGGCAAGCACCTTACTTATTGTACTAACTCTCTAGCCTACCTCTAGTTTTTCTGTGTCCACAAAATTAGCCTTTACTATCTGGTCTGGTTCTGTGTATACCTCGCTCCTAGGAGAGTCACTGCTGCTGCCCAACCTTGTAGAAGTTCTATCCTGTTGACTGCAGTGAGCCCTGCTAAGAGAAGGCAGTATCAGAACTGGGCCCTGCAGTGGGATTAATATCTCACGTATGTATCTGTGTGGAACACGGAATACTTTTCTCTGCACAGACTTGGGCTCGGACTAATGAGTCATTGGACACTCACTGATTTTATTTTACAAGTTCTGCCAGGTTGTTTGCTAGGATGATGGTAGTTCCTTACCCTTCAGCCATGCTGAGGGGTTTCTATCCCCTTGTGCTCACACACCCTCTTCCCATGTCTTTCTTGGCAGCTGGCATCATCAGGTGTCTCAGAAAGGAAGCATTTGATAGCTCAAGCATGTCAGGACTCTGGCTGAACCTGTCTTCCATTCTCTTCATTTTATCATCATAGCATGATAATGATGGGCAGAACCGATGTTGATATCCCTAGAAATCCTCAGTGGACTTTTCTTTCCATATCACTCGCCATCTGTGGCCAGCTGTGGCCTCTCTCCCAAACTTGGTCCCTGACAGAGAAAGCCAAGATTGTGACTGAGTAGAGAGATGAAGAAAGTAATGATGGATGGTGTATATAGCCTTCATAAAATCTCCCAGACAGGTAGAACAATGGACAAGGACTTAACATCTAGATTGGGTCCCCAAACACCTCCAGGAGTGACCCGTGATGACAGCCAGGATCATGTCCATGAACACAGCTGAGTATGCTCCAAGAACCACAAAACAAAAATAAAAAACAACAACAAAACAAAACAAATAAAAAACCCTTAAGCCTCCGACTTTAGTGCTCTGTTACTTGAATTGAAGCTTTCTTCTCTATTGCGAGTAGCTCATCTGCTCCAACTACATCTATGTCAGATTTCTTTGGGGAAGGGGAACTTTAGGAAAGGAACTAACAGGCACTTCTACTCTGATGCTTCTTCTGGACTGCCCTCAGTTTCAAAAGAAAAAAAAATAGTTTTTCCTCTCGGCAGGGCTGATAATTAGTTTTAGTTTGATGCATGTTGCTGGCACCCAGTGAAACAATAAACATTAAGTCATATGGCCCCGGGCCCAGAGAGATAGCACAGCGGCGTTTGCCTTGCAAGCAGCCGATCCAGGACCAAAGGTGGTTGGTTCGAATCCAGGTGTCCCATATGGTCCCCCGTGCCTGCCAGGAGCTATTTCTGAGCAGACAGCCAGGAGTAACCCCTAAGCATCGCCGGGTGTGGCCCAAAAACCAAAAAAAAAACAAACAAAAAAGGTCATATGGCCACTTAATGTAGCATTGGCCTAGAATACATGTGTAGTTCGCACTTGAATGATTGAATTTGCTATCGTTTGCATTTTTTTTCTAATAATTTTATTGTGACCAATGTGAATTATAAGTCTTTCACAGTTATAATTTTTTTTTTTTTTTGGTTTTTGGGCCACACCCGGTGATGCTCAGGGATTACACCTGGCTGTCTGCTCAAAAATAGCTCCTGGCAGGCACGGGAGACCATATGGGACACCCGGATTCAAACCAAACACGTTTGGTCCTGGATTGGCTGCTTGCAAGGTAAACACCATTGTGCTATCTCTCCGGGCCCTTGTATTTTTATTTATTAGAGAGAACCACACTTAGAGATTGCGCAAAAGACTCTCCAGTACCTGCTAAAGATAGAACCCAGGGTTCCTAATGCAAAATGTTTGTTCTAGCCCTCTCCTGACCTCTGTTTTCAGTTATTTATTTTGATTTGGGGCTATACCCAGAGATGCTCAGGCTTTTGCTTCCTGCTCTGTGCTTGGGTGTCACATTCTGGGGGGCTCGAAGAACTTACCTGTTGAGCCATTTCTCTGACCCCTTTTACCATTTTAAGGAAGAATGTAGAGACATCAATGTGTCTGGTTTGGGGGATCATATGGGACTCTGGGAAATTGAACCTCAGTCTATCCTAGATCAGCTGCATGCAAGGCAAACACCCTACTATTGCACCACCTCTCCAGCCTCAAAACCGCTCAATTTCTGCTGACTCATAGGACCATACAGAGAGATGCTGCAGTCCTCCAGGACTGCTGCCTATGATGCTGCAGGGATTGAACCTGGATGGTCAAATGCCAAGTGTATATTTTAACCGCTGTATTCCTCTTCTCTTCTCTGGTGTTCTTCACGACGTGGACTCTACCATCACCTCATTGCTGATGCCTCATTTCATGCCTTGAGGGTACTGGACACCACAGAAAGCAGAGTGTCCAGTGTCCCCTAAAGCATTCCTGATAGTTCTCTCTCCAAGGATCACAGTCTCATTGTTCAGCAGTGTTGACAGTCCCATGCAAAGTGATATTTCCACCATGCTTATTATTGCCTTCTTCTGTCTGACTGGGCTGCTCCCGGGGCTCCAACAGTCAGGGTAGATGCAGAAGAGATTACTTAGGCCTGGGCCTGTCTGTTCCGAATGGCCAGTTGCACTGACATCCTCAGACCCTTCCAGTCAGCCCTAGCACTGAAGTGCCTTTGTCAGTCTCTTTTGGAGTCAGACCCAGATGGGTCTGTCTTGAGGACCAGTGTAGACCTGGCCTTGACATCCCCACTGTTGGACCTTAGGAATCCACTTGGATTTCACTGCATTGAGTTTAGGCAGCATGGAGAAGATGGATGTGTGTTTGCAGTAACTGACCACAGCTGCACCTTGGCCATTTCTGAGCCCATAGCCAAATGTCACTGATAACAGTATTTTGTAATGTGGGCGACCGTACACCCACATACTCAATGAATTTTTCACCGCTGCCGGATTCAAGCCATAAGTTTGCTTAGCCCCGAGCCAAAAAGAAACTCTGCAAATAAATTTAGCCTGGCACACAGAATCTGGCTTAAACCAGATTCCTTAACCTTTCCATGGAACCTGTTTTTGTAACTGCTCTCAAAAACGTAATTATAGATAGGTTTTTGTAAGGTTTAAACTGTAATCCTTATTGCTTGCACAAAAGAAAGATCTATTAAGGATTTGCTTCCCCTTCCCCCATCCTGCCAGGTTCCTCTTTATCCTTCCCGCCATCAAAATGTGTCTATGCTCCCATTGGTTAAAATCGTTGTACCTGTACAAATCTGATTGGTTTAAGTTTCAATCCTATGTTGCTGCTCCTCCCACTGAAGCAGGGCATAAAACCCTCCTCTCTCCCTCAATAAACCTCTTGACTGGCTTGCGTCACCCTGAGCACTTTATTAACTTCTGCAGCTTAATTTTCTAGGTGTTCACAAAAGAGCTTAATACTCGCGAATTATTTGTAGCTGCTTTTTGCCTTCTGTCCCAGTTGAGAGAAAGCTGCCGGCCGGAATTCTCTCCCAGCAAAGGGCAGGAGCAAAGGAAGTTACATTGTAAAGTAAGCATATTCAGCTATGAATACATAGACATATAGTTTAGAGTGCCCAGCACTGTCATATAATGAGCAATCTATGGGAAGTGGTGTGAGGGGTCTGGGACTTCGGAGGTATCTTCTGAGACAACAATGCTATACCATTCAATTTTTTATCTGACCACAGAAACTGAAGACCTTCAGCATGTTTGTCCTCCCTTCCTTCCTTCCTCCTTTCCTTCCTTCCTTCCTTCCTTCCTTCCTTCCTTCCTTCCTCATTTCCTCCTTTCCTTCCTTCCTTCCTTCCTTCCTCCTTTCCTTCCTTCCTTCCTTCCTTCCTTCACTCCCTCCCTCCCTTCCTTCCTTCCTTACTTCCTTCCCTCCTTCCTTCCCTCCTTCCTTCCTTCCTTCCCTCCTTCATTCCTTCCTAGGAAACCATAGTTTAAATTTGCTAGAGAGGTTCTATCACTCAGCTACTTCCTCCTTGTCTTTAGTATTACTTATATTTTATTCGTGAGTCGTACCGAGGGGTACTCAGGAATCTCTTCTTGACTTAGTGCTCAGAAGTTGTTTTTGGTGGTATTTGGGGGACCAGGCAGTCTCTGGGGTGGGAGCCCGGTTCCTGCATCATGCAGAGCATGTGCTTAGTTTTTATAAGTTGTCTTTTCAGCCCAACACTGAGTGTTTATTGTCTTCCACCCACAATATATTGAGGAAGTGCTTCATCACAAAGGAATAAATGCAGAAACCTTGCATTATTTTTCTTATCTCCGTGTCCATTTATACCAGCTCATGGGAAGTATAAGCATGCATCCCTCAATCCTATAGTCATCCTTGAAAGTTTTCTGAACTTTCTGCTCTGGATATATAACTTTGGGGATCAGTAGGGTCACTCTAGGGAAACCTGGAATCCAACGTGGGTTCCAGGACCTGTCACCCCTGCTGCTGAGCTACTTTTAGACCCTTGGGAAAAATACCCACTAAAATGGGTATTCTGAATTTCTTTAAGAGAATGGTTTAGTTAATGGTGTTTGCAGGTTTGGCCAACTAATTGAGGTAACACTGCCACAAGAGACCAGACCTCACCCCTCCGAGCCATTCTCCTCCATCTCAGCACTTTGATTTTCATTTTGGTTTTGGGCTCTATCCAGTGGTACTCAAGGGTTATTCTTGGCTCTACACTCAGAATTTGCCCCTGGCAGGCTTGGGGACGTTATGGGATGCCAGGAATCTAACCCGGGTACATCCTAGGTTGGCCATGTGCAAGGCAAATGCACACTACCACTGTGCCATCTCTCTGGCCCCTCATCTCAGCACTTTGAGACTCAATCATGTTGGCTGCTCAGAAGGGTTGACTAATCATTCTGTGAACACTGTGACTTTAATTAAAAATTAACATGGGTATAAGGGATTTCATGACCCGATTCCCTGGAAGAATATTAAATTTAATTATTTATTTTGGGAGGTCTCCCAAGTAATGTTGGCTACTCTGAAATACTTGACCAGGCAGGCTGAGCAGCCCGCTGCTAGGACTGGAGGATTCAGAGCTGCTCTGGATATATAACTTTGGGGATCAGTAGGGTCACTCTAGGGAAGCCTGGGATCCAACTTGGGTTCCAGGACCTGTCACCCCTGCTGCTGAGCTACTTTTAGACCCTTGGGAAAATATGTATGAGTTTTATTTTTGTTTTGATTTTTGGATCACACCCAGAGATGCTGAGAGTTACTACTGGTTCTGCACTCAAGAATCACTCTTGACAGACTCGGGGGACCATATGGGATGTCAGAATTGAACCCAGGTTGGCTTTGTGCAAGTAAATGTTACTGTCATGCTATTGCCCTGACCCTTTGGGGGAAATATTTGAACCTATCCCTGCATAACAAGTTACTAACGATAGTCTGCTTTTTAAAAGAGATCAGAAATGAATCATAGAAACAAGGAAATAGCAATAGGAAGGACAGAGAAAAAAAGAAACTGGGAGTTGGGGTAGAAGATAAGATGGATGGAAGATAACAGGGTCAGGGGTCAGGGACCTCAGCCACAGACACATTTGCAGTGTTTAGGTGTGATATATGTATATATTTTAGACCACAGAGTCGACAATACTGTAAGCATAAGATCTAAAGGATAATAACTAGCTTAAAAATGTTCCTGCCAGGGGTTGGAGCGGTGACACAAGCCGTAGGGCATTTGCCTTGCACGTGCTGGCCTAGGGCAGACCGAGGTTCGATACCCCGACATCCCATATGTCACTCCCCCAAGCCAGGAGTGATTTATTTTTTCTTTTTCTTTTTTTCTTTCTTTTCTTTTCTTTTTTTTTTTTTTTTTTTGGTTTCTGGGTCACACCCGTCAGCTCTCAGGTGTTACTCCTGGCTCTAAGCTCAGAAATCGCTTCTGGCAGGTTGTGGGGACCATATGGGATGCCAGGATTCGAACCACCGACCCCTCTGCTTGCAAGGCAAATGCCCTGCTTCACTGCTATCTCTCTGTGGCCCCGCCAGGAGCGATTTCTGAGCACATAGCCAGGAGTAACCCCTGAGTGTCACCGGGTGTGGCCCAAAAACAAACAAACAAAAGAATGTTCTTGCCAAGAACAATAGCATAATGGGTAAGGCATTTGCTGAACACTACAAACCCAGGTTGGATCCCTGATATCCAATATAGTCTTCCAAGTCTGCTAGGAGTGATTTCTGCAATCAGAGGCAGAAGTATCACCTGAGAGCTGTCAGGTCTGACCCAAAAGACTAAAACTAAAACAAAAATGCTACGGTCAAGGAGGCAAGCTGGGGCATCGGATGGAATCTAAAGACATTGATGGAGGGAAGTTGGCACTGACGCTGAAACATTTTTATGCCTAAAACTCAACTAAGAATATCTTTGCAAATCAGAGTACCTTAGTAGTAAAGTTGAAGTAAAAAAATTCAAATGTTTAACATTAAAAATGTTTAATTTTTATTTTGTGGTGCCCCCACCAAAAAAAAAAAAAAAAAGATTCTCAACAAAATGAACTGGTTGTTTAATGCATGGGCCAGAAGAGATGACGCTGTTTGAGCCCTGAGATTCTGAGATACCCAGGCCATGCTAGCAGTGCTTAGGGGGTCCTAGATTCTCACCTGTGATACTGGAAACCATATGTTGTAGAAAATCAAACCCTTTGGCTGCATGTTATGCATGATGCTTTAGTCATTGGACTGTGGCTCACAGCTAGTTTATTTGGTGCAAAATAGATCTCCTTGCTTCCCTGCCTGTTTTCCTCCTCTATATACACTGTTGAGAATCTAGTGGATCCAGAGAGATGAACACTTACAGTGAATATTGCCTCCCTTTCTGGGTCTTTAGACAACAGATTTCCCGACGCATTGTGAGGTTCTCACTATCAGACTGTCATTCTAGAGTCTGTATCACTACAGGACAATTATGTCTGTGTTATGATCCTTTCTGTTACATGAGTCTTGAATTACAGGCTCCTTTTTGTTATGAGGTATATATGTGTCACTTGTTCTATATGTTCTATTCATGTGCACTCTCTATGAGAGGTTTTGCTGCCTGAGTTGGTGTGAGGAGTACAAGCTGGTGGTATGGCCTTGAGTAGGAAAAGGAAAAGGGAACCGCAAGCTCTGAACCTCTCACTCCTCCCTAGATTCCAGCCCCACACCTCACAGGTACTCTTCCCATTTGGCTACATTGCCCATGTTCATGCAGGGCCTCTTCTCAGACACACAGTTTGTCCAGGTCACTGAAGATCTATCCAGGGGGCTCTCCAATAAGATTATCTGCTGGGGGAGCCTTCTTTTCCACACCTAGCAGCATTTTCAGATCAAAGTCTCTTGGCCCAGCTAGCCTAGAGCAGAAGCATGCAGCTGCAAGATGGCCGAGCCACTGTTTTCCAAACAAAGCCCAGACATTTAGGAAGCTGCTTGGCAAAAGGTTCTCCCAGCATGGACAGACATGGAATCTGTGTGATGCACCCATCCTGCAGGGATGAGGTGCTCCCAGCAAAAGACAACGATGTTGGTTCTGACACTCACCTGTAGCAAACTGGCTGACCCAGTCCTGTCCAATTTTGCTCACACTACGTGCTCTGCCAGTGCCTACTACGATTGCTAGAGTCAAGTCTACCAGGGTGCAGGGGCTTAACCTTTAAGATACATTTTCTCCATTCAGCCTCCCCACATCCATGAGGTCTTGGGAATGAACTTGTTAGTTTTCGGATGAGGAAGCTGCTATCAGGATATGATACACTACTGAGGCTAGATGACAAAGCTAGTAAGTGACAAACATGAAGGTACAGGCTTCTGAGAGAGTGAGGGGCATCCTCATTGGTCACTATTATCTGCTAGCCCAGAAATGAATGTGAGGATAAAGGGGGGTTACTGGGAGAGGGCACAGCTTTATACCTATCCTGAGCATGTCAATGGCTAGTGTCATTTTCTTATATTCCCCTCCCCTTCCACACCTTTTCCATTTCTTCCTTTATGCACACACAGCAGTATATTGGGTTGCTTCCAGTTGTCATTGATGGATTGCTTGAACCCCAGGATCCTGCATGCAGTCTGTGCTCCAGCCCTTTGAGCTGTCTCCATAGCACCCTCCCTCCTTCATCTCTCCAAAATATTCATTATGGTTTCTTTTCAGGAACTAAGGAGCTTAGAAACTCAAGGCCCTCTTAGCAATGCCGTTGACCCAGAGAGAACTGGATCCTTTTCCCCCAGTGATTAGAAGGCACATGAGTCTGGGAGGAGGAGCTTAGAACATCACTGGGTTTCCCCTAAATAGGAGCATCCACGCCTCCAAACTCAGCCTTTCTCCCCAACACATGATCCATTTCACCACCAGTATGGCCACAGAAGAACTATTTTCATTCAATGTAATTTTGACACAATAGTTGGTCTGGAAATATTATTTTCAGTTGAACTGTGGAATCGACTTGGTTTTGAAAAAATTCCATTTGGATGGCTAATTATATGACAGTTGCTACGAGGAGATATTTGCGCTCCGTTTCAGCTCTGAGGTAACTCAAGTCAAATGCTTTTTCTTTCCCTCCCTGGAGCTCTGTGGGACCATCTTCCTCTCACATGGCAGGCTTCTCTTGAGTTATTTTTGGAAAGTCAAAGTCAAACAGCAAGTTTGGAGTCCAATTTTATCCTAGCCAACCATACGTTCTGATAAAAGCATCTGAAGAGCAAATACCTTAGAAAAGCAACAAAACCATCTCCTGTTTGTGGCCGTTACGTTTCTGTGAACCACAGACTACCCTTTGTACTGTTATAGGCCTTTGTGAACTCTAACTGAAGTAAAAGACAATAGAAATTCCTCTCAGATGACCAAATATCTGTCTACTTGCAAATTGTCGTCACTGTCATTTTGTTTTAATGTGACAGACTCAGGCAGGCTTTCCTGGGGATTCTGTTTTGGTCTCTGGTTCTCCCATGAAATACGGAGACCAATTTTATTTCTGCACTCTGCTATTTCCTTCTTTCACAAAAGCTTGTGTAGGAGGCTTCATCAAGCAGACCAACTGCCTTCTTCCCTTCAACCCCCAAACAGAAGCGATGTATGTCAGAAGCTGTATTTCTTTTCATTGTGTTTTGTTTCTGGTACCAAGTAGGTGCTTAGATCATTGAATGAACATATGAATGAATCCCTGTTTGCTATTTTACTCTTGTTTTTAGAACTATGAATTACACATTTTATGAAAAGTTAACTTAATCTCTTTACACTACATATCTCTTTACATTGGCCATCTCTTTAAATTTACTTCCAAATAAAGCTTGAGGTTTTTTTTTTTTATCATGCTTCAAACATATGTTTTCTTGTCATCTCTACTTAGGAAACATTTGTGCCTTTACTTTGGAGCATATCCTTATAGATCTTCCTCATGCATTTTCAAAGATACCCAGGGTTATCTTTGCAAGCCTGTGATAAACAAACAGCTTATTCTATATCTTACTTGTTTCATTCACCAATGTGTTAGATTCCTCTCCATCTTTGCTGTTCTATTCTTGGTATCTGCCCCAAAGTTTAATTATGTTGTGTGAATACAATGCTTTCCATTTGGATCATATAAGTCTTGGTTTACTTATTTTTTTTTTTTTTTTAGCAATGGTGGTGGGGTATTTCTAAAACAATATTCAGGGGACCTGAGGGATATTCCTGGGTATATTTGGTGCAGTGCTAGGGGTCATCCTGGCAATGCTTAGGGCCTATGTCATGCTGGGCATGGAATTCTGGGTCAGGCATGTGCTACATAAATTTTATACTATCTTCCCTCACCCAGTTTATCTGATCTCATGCTCACTGCAGTTCATGATCCTTTTATTTGGGGGTATTTATGGACCAATCAAGTAATCAAATGTATGGTGACCTTTTGGCAACAACTACACATTCCATCAGCCTTAGCAAACTACTGGGATTTGGCCCATCCAGTTATCAGAATCCTATGAAATGCTAAGGACTGTCTAAGGGACATAAACTTCCTTGTTTGCAGAAGCTATAGAATTGCCCTGTGTCCTTTGGATTATACAGGCCTGATTTGTGAGTAACTTCATATCCAGGGTCAAAGCTGCCTGGAGTAGTCAGTGTCCTTGGGTAAGTCACACACATGCACCCCCCAGACACCTGATTTTCCTTGTATGCTGGGCTGTGAGACTCTACAATATTTATTATGATTTGGGACGGTCTTTCACAGGGGGATACATTTGATTTGGCGGAACATTTAGAACTACAACTGGTATACTTGGGGAAGAGGGGGCATATGTTTCCAGGGCAGAACGTAAATCCTCTGTATGCAAAAGAAATAGCCCTAATCTCTGTGCTACCTACCTTCCCAACCTTTTTCAACTTTAGGCTGAGTAAAAGGGTTGACACAGCACTCCCAAGATTGCTATCATGAATGTGTTAGGGAAGGAGATGAGCAACTTAAAACCTTTTTAATTTTAATCTTGATGAAATACGTTAGTTGGGATACGTTTTTTTCAAAGTTACATGTATTTATTCTAGGTTCCCCTTCACTTTAGTTGCTGGTGACAGGATGCTCGCACATGGACTCAGTGGGGCTGGCACCCTTTTTCTTGGGGTGCTCAAGCACATTTTGGTTGCAACACTTGTTAGAGATCAGAGATCACACACACGGTAACAGCTCCAGGATCACAAACAGAGCTGTTGAATTCACTCTTGGCATGTGGTTTAGTGCAGGGGATTGACCTCTGGGCCTCAATGACCTCAGGCTTCTAAAGCAGGCACTCTTACCACCGGGACTCTGATTTTGGGAGATATTTGAACCTGGCAGTGTTCATATTCTACTCTTGCTCTGGGGCCACTCCCAGGGGGTGCTTAGGGCAGGACACAGTATGGGGGAATGAGTCCAGGCCCTTTCAACCATCTCTCTTGCCCTGAAACCCGGACTTTACCATTTTAAACAGGGATTCAACCCAGGACTCTTCACTGAGTTGCTCTCTCTAGGAGATGGCCCAGGAATGTATGTCTTTGTTGGTTTATTATCTTATTAAAATGTGTATTGTTTTCCTTTGCGCCAAGCAGCCTTTTTGTTCTAAATCTGATGAGTATTGTTGGGAAAGAGAAGGCTCCAGGTTTTTTTTGAGCTGTGTGTTCTCAAGCAGGTCACAACGTCTCTGAGTTTCTGTTTCTTTTATGGTCTTCAGTCAAGTTTTCACTTAAGAAAAAAAATTTCGGTGGTGAGCTCATTTTCGCTGGTGTTTCTGAGCTGCTCTCAGCTCCCCTGTAAAGTTGGTCATCTCCTGCATTGATGAGGCATCTTGGGAGACCACTCACTAACACGTCTCACAGGAGAACAACACAGTTGCTCCAGTTCCAGGAGCACCTGCCTGGCCTTTCTGTGGGTACAGAGGGGGCCCCAGAGGAAGTTCTGGGCTTCCATGATTCATAGGGAAAGGTTTTCTGTGACCCCTAAGCAAATTGTCCCGCTGTTTTGAGGCTCAGGGCCACCAGCTTTACAGGATCTGAGTCATACACCCTGTGGGTTCCTTTGGGGGACCCTGTCAACCTCTTCCACTCACACTGCCTCCTTTTCTTGGTGTTACCCATTGATCTAGGACATTGTGGTACTGAGTGAAAGGTTGAGGTGAGAGGGTGTCAAGGCAGGTTTTCTGTATGCAGGTTTTCTGCATTTGCTTGGGCTGAACAGGTCTCTGTAGGCAAAAAGGCCAGTTAGGACATATCTCCCCTGACTGGTTCCTAGGCCAGGTGACTGACCTCCTTTAGCTTCTACATCCTTCCTACAGTGTCTTTATGAGTTGACACAGACCTTCCCCTCATTACAGGTGTGCTGCCCACCTGCCCTTCCTTCCCCATCTCCCAGACTATATGGAAATACCTAATTGGTTGGGTTTTGCATCTGCAAGTGTGTGTCATGTTAACCAAAACCAGACAAAAAAGGTAACACAATGCCTGAAGAAAATATCCTCTGCATGTTGCACATCTTAAATTAGTTTTTACAAAGGGGAATGAAATAACTGTTTGTTTCATTTGCAGCTTTCACTTGCACATTTTTCAGTAGCTGCCTTCCTTGGGTCAATAATATCCTTGTGAATCTGCCTTGCGTGGCTGCAGATGAATGCCAAGTTGTTGTTGTTTTTTTTGTCTCGACTTAGAATGGATCCTCATGCAAAGGCTCAAGACTGTTTTCATTCACAAGTTGGAAACTTGGAAACTCAAAACAACAAAAGCAAGTTAACTTCACCCATTATTCACAGATGCTTGATCTGAAATACTTGGCTAGGAGTAGTCCGAGCTAAAGTCCATGATGCAAAGCAAGCCTGAGCGAAGGACCATGAACATAAGGGATGGAAAAGAGCCTGTGGTTTGTGCCCACTAAAGCTGCCCTGCTTTGGGAGGTCTAGATGGGCCCACTGCCCATATTGTCAAAGCTTGTTGTTTCAGCCTTCTAGACCCTTGTATTTACACCATCAGAAGCACTACACTTCAGAATGACTGGTTACTAGAAGACTAAGACAGGGCATTCTTTTGGAGGGCGAGGATGCTTAGGGATTATTCCTTGCTCTGCACTCAGAAATTGCTTCTGGCAGGCATGGGAGGGGGGTGCATATGGGATGCAGGGATTCAAACCACCTTCCATCCTGGATCGGCTGCCTGCAAGGCAAATGCCCTATTACTGTGCTATCTCTCCGGCCCCAACACTGGGCATTCTTAAAGACCAGAGCTTCCTCTTCCTTTTTTCCACATATTCATTCTTAGAGACTGACTCCAATCAGGAAGCAGTGACTAAAGGCCTGCTTAAAGGGGAATAATGTAGCTTCCCATTTTTCATCTGTGTCTGTGAATGTCTTGGGCACCCACGCTTGTGCTTGCGGGGTGGGGGGGGGTGGGGGTTGAGGTGAATGAAAAAATCCACTTCCATATTATTCTAAGTTTTCAAAGCCTATTTTTCATTCATTTAAATACATTAAATTATTGAGTTGTTTCAGTAATTTGCTCTGGAAATTCAGGCATTCCTCCTGGTGATTTCAGCTAACCTGGCCTGTGATTATTTCTCTGCAAGGGCTTGAAGATGTGGAAATGCTCAAGCTTGTGTTGCTGAGGATTACTGGGGCTGTTTCATAAGTTCATTGTGGCTCTGTCTCCATGATCACTCTCTGTCCAGTGATGTTTGGGGGGACCCTGTGGTTTGGGGGATTGAAATAGATTTGGCACATACAAAGTAAGCACCCTAACCCCTGTGACATCTCTCTTCAAATTTCGTTTTAAATTTTCTTTCATCCATGTAGGTGTTGGTGATGAACTCTAAATTATTGTTTGCTTTTTCCCCTCTCTATACAACTTCCTGACTTATATTCTAATTTTGTTTGTTTTGTTTTGGAGCCACACCTGGTAGTTCTCAGTGGTTACTGTGACTCTGCATTCAGGTTTCACTCCTGGAGGGCTCAGGGAAGCAGGTATTGAACTTGGATCAGCCACATGCAAGGCAGGTGCTCTGCTTCTGCACTATTATCCCGGCCCTGTCTAATACATCTTATCCCTCATGAGATTCTGGAGATGATGTGACAGAATTAAAAGATAAGAACATTGCTGAACTTGGTATTTTAGCTAATGGACTTCTGTATTTGGGTTTGAAGATTTTTAGAACAAGTCTGGACCTTACACCTGAGAAACATAATCTCTATCACTGAGTCCCATCTCAGGTTTTTATAAATTTTTCATTTATAAAGTTGTATAGACAGGCCAGTGATTAAAAAGGCCTTCCCAGTTTATTACTTTTCTCTCCTTCAAACAAAACCACGTAACTTGAACTAGCTAGTCCTGCCCCCCCAATTAGAGGGGGAAATAAGGGAGGCACCAGGACCAAACAGGTGCAAGACTACTAAGTAGTAGGCTAGATACAGAGGAGACCACATATTCTAGCAACCCGGGGGGTGAGGGAAGAGGATATGGGAGGTAGGACAAAAACGGAGGTGTAGGGAGGACAATTTGGTGATGGGAATCCCCCCTGATTTTATGTAAATATTTACCTAAAATATTATTGTCAACAATATGTAAGCCACTATGATCAAAATAAAAATTATAGTTAAAAAAAAAAAGGCCTTCCTTCAACTTCCCATTTTATTAGCATGGCATTATTGTGGTATACTTGTTTGATTTATGAACCAGTACTGATAGGTAATGGATGATTAATTACAGCTCACAGCTAATATTTAGGGTCATTTAGGGGTGATGAGCATATCCAGTGGTGCTGGAAACCTCTCCCTGCATAGTGCTGGCTAGGGAGCCTTCTGAGTGGTGCTCAGGATAACTGTGCAGTGCCAGGGTTCTACCTGGCAGGATGCAGAACCACCCTGGGATCCCATATGCAACACACATGCTTCATATTGTGAGCCCTGTCTCTGGCCGTAGCATCATTCTTTGTGTTGTATAATTCTGTGGGTTTTGATAAAAAATGGGTTTCATCTAATATTATGTGTCCTCCATGATAGTATCATATGGAATTGTTTCATGGTCCTTCTAGACCAGGGGTCTCAAACTCAGTTTACCTGGGGGCCGCAGGAGGCAAAGTCGGGGTGAGGCAGGGCCGCATAAGGGATTTCGCTTATCAAATATTCGCAATAAAAAATCGCATTAGTAAGGAAAAAAATCGCAAAAAATCGCATTCAACATTTGCATACTCGAACGGAACTGCTTGGGGTATGCGAATATTTCATGCGATTTTTTTTTCTTACTAATGCGATTTTTATTGCGATTATTCAGTAAGCAAATAATCGCGAATACTGCAGATATTTGAAGGCCGGCCGCGGGCCACAAAATGTTGTACGGAGGACCGCAAGCAGCCTGTGGGCCGCGAGTCTGAGACCCCTGTTCTAGACACTTTTCATCCTCCCAAACCACTGAACCTTTATTGTCTCCTGTATTCTTGCTTTTTCCAGAATATCATGTAGATGATATCATAGCCTTTGTCAGATTGACTTAATTTTTTTAGTAGCATTCATTTAAAGTGCCTCTCTTTTCATGATTCAATTAATCCATTCCCTATCGAATTAATAATATCTCATTGTCTGGATTTTTACAAATCTATCTACCAATTTAAGGAAGTAGTCTTTGTTGCTTTCATGTTTGGGAAGTCATAAGTAAAATCAGCTGTAAAAACACCCATGTGCAAGTTTTTGTGAGGAGAATGTATGGCATTAGAAACTGTAAATTAAAACGACAGTGAGATACTTCTAAATTCCTATCAGGATGGCCAGAACACTGACAACACTAACACTTGTGTGGGCAATTTTTAACCACTTAGGTCAATTCCAAGAAATGTAATTGCTGGGTGTATGATAAGAGCGTATTTACTTTTGTAAGACATTTCAAGACTGTGTGACAATCCGGTTTGATTTCCACCACCTGCATGAGAATACCAATGAGAATTTCTGTTGGTCCAGTCTTGCCGGTATTTGTTGTGTACCCTACCCACTGTACTCTCTCTTTGGCCCCAAAAGTTTATGACATATCTTAGATAACTGTCACCTATCAAACAATCTTTTGGAAATATTTACTGAGTTTGTGTCTTATTTTTTTAGCCTGACAGTAGCTTTTTGTAAAGGGTGCAAATTTTCAATTTCAAGGTGTAGGCCTCCCAAAAGATACTCCAGGGAACTAGAAGTCCTCCCTTGCATTCTTGGCCAACTGGGCTGGCAGTTCAAAGAGAGGGCCCTAGAATGTGCTACAGCATTGGCCTCTGGTGCCAATGTTCACCTGAGCCAACTTGGTAATCCTCACAGTCTCCAGAGCTGGTGATGTCCAGGAACTGAAATGGGATCAAATGAATACAAGGAATGTGCCTAAACACCTTAACTATTGCTTCATCCTCCAATTTTAATTTCAATATATATTGAAATTATATAGCTGATAAATTATTTATTTTATGGATTATGCCTTTCCTTCCCTTCTTCCCTCCCTTCCTCCCTGTTCCCTTCTTTTTCTTCTTCCCTCCTGCTTCTTCCTCCTTTCCTTCCATCCTTCCTCCTGCCCTTCCTTCTTTCATTCCTTCCTCCCTCCCTCCCTCCTTCCCTTCTTTCTTTCACTCCTTCCTTCCTTCCCTTCTTCATTTCCTTTCCTTCCTTTCCTCCTTCCTTTTATTCCTTCCTTCCCTTCTTCCTTCCCTTCTTCCCTCTTTCCTTTCCTTCTTTTCCTCCTTCCTTTCCTTTCTTCCTTCCCTCCCTCCCTTTTTTCTTTCTTTTTCCTTCTTTTCTTCCTTCCTTTCTCCCTCCCTTCCTTCTTTTCCTCCTTCCTTTCCTTCTTTTCCTCCTTCCTTTCCTTCTTTTCCTCCTTCCTTTCCTTCCTTCCCTCCCTCCCTTCCTTTCTTCCTTCCTTCCTTCCTTCCTTCCTTCCTTCCTTCCTTCCTCTCTCCCTTCCTTCCTTCCTTCCTTCCTCCCTCTCTCCCTTCCTTCCTTCCTTCCTCCCTCTCTCCCTTCCTTCCTTCCTTCCTCCCTCTCTCCCTTCCTTCCTTCCTCTCTCCCTTCCTTCCTTCCTCTCTCCCTTCCTTCCTTCCTCTCTTCCTTCCTTCCTTCCTTCCTCCCTTCCTTCCTTCCTTCCTCCCTTCCTTCCTTCCTCTCTCCCTTCCTTCCTTCCTTCCTTCCTTCCTTCCTTCCTTCCTCCCTTCCTTCCTTCCTCTCTCCCTTCCTTCCTTCCTTCCTTCCTTCCTTCCTTCCTTCCTTCCTTCCTCCCTTTCTCCCTCCCTCCCTCCCTCCCTCCCTCCCTTTCTTCCTTCCTTCCTTCCTTCCTTCCTTCCTTCCTTCCTTCCTTCCTTCCTTCCTTCCTTCCTTCCTTCCTTCCTTCCTTCCTTCCTTCCTTCCTTCCTTCCTTCCTTCCTTCCCCCACTCTTTTTTCTGAGTTGTGCCAGGCATTGAACTTGGGTTTCACATGCAGGGCAAGTGCTCTACCAATGAATCATGTATGTCATCAGCTCTAGCACTGCACCTGGAAAGTCATAATAAGAGACCAGGTAGCTCAATTTGGAGAACATGAGACTCTTAAAAAATATCATCATCATATTCAGTGTGACTTAGATTTTCTCTTGTGGGCCAGGAGCATTAATTTTGCTTTTATCTTGACTCCTAGATACATATCGAATTCCCTTTTTGTTATGAGTGTATATTTTGTATCTGGATTCACTGTTTTGCACGGATGTTCTTTTATTCCATTTGTTTAAAAAGATTTGCTTTGCTTCATCGTATTGCTTTTGTGCCTTTGATAAAAATCAGTTCACTATATTTATGTGGTCTGTCTCTGGGCTCTCTATTCTGGTCATTGATCTATTTGTCTCTTCTCTTGCCAATACCACACTGTCTTGATTACTGTGGCTTTCTGGTGAGTCTTGAAGTTGGGTAGAATCAGTTCGTTGACTTTGTTTTTCCTCAATATTATGTTGTCTATTCTGGGTCATCTGTCTTTCCACATAAATTGTAGAATCCATTTGTTGATATTCAATAATAACTTGCTGGGATTCTGATCTATACTTTATCTACCCATTGACCTACTAAAGGACATCTTAGCTGCTTCCCAATTTTGGCTCTAAAAATAAAGTGACTGTAGATGTTTGTGTGCTGAATTTTTGTGTGAACATTTCAAGTCAGTTTAAGTAGAATTGCTGAGCCACGTGTTAAAGCTGTGTTTAATCATGTCATAAACTGTTAAAACTTTATGTATATCTAAAAGTTTTTCTATATACATCTATTAGAGATGTTAGTATAATATTGCTATCATAGTCGATGTTAACCTTGTGGTTGGAAATTATTCATTTTACTTGTGCTCAGTATCATCACATCTTTTTTATTTTTATTTTATTTTATTTTATTGGTTTTTGAGCCATACCTGGCAGTACTTAGAGATTACTCCTGAATCAGTGCTCAAAAATGACACCTGGCAGGCTTGAGAGACCATATAGGAGGTCAGGGATTAAACTCAGGCGGGCTACATGGAAGGCAAATGTCCTATGCTATCACTCTGACCCCAATATCGTCTTAGAACTTAAAGGAACCTCTCAGAGTTTCTTGTGTGAAGGAAGGTGTTGAGTCACAGCTGGCAGTTCTCAGGCCTATTTTTGGATCTGTCTCAAGGGATCATATTTGGTCTGGAGATTGAATCTGGGCTGGCTGGAAGTGGCTTCTGCAAGGCAATTGCCTAAACAGCAACATCTCACCTGCCTTATCTGGGTTTCTTGATAGCATCCCCTCACCATACTTCTCTCCAGGGCTTCCATGGCATAATGCTTATAATAGGATTCAATGTACATCACAAAAATAATATAATGATGAAGAGATGCTAATGGAACAAACAATTTACTATATAAAGAGTAAGGAGACCCAAATGGAGAATCAAGTTACTCCTGGCCAATGTTTTACATATGGTACCACCCATATGTAGACCAAAAGCTAAGTCCTGTGTTTTGTAGATTGTAAACATGTGTTTTGGATGACACCCCATATTACTAAACTAAAGCAAGAGAAGTTTTGTGAACTTGAACCCATTTCTTCAATTCAAATTTCTTGCATTGATCAGTACCATGTCCACATCACACAAAGATGCTCAAAGTGGCATTTCTGTATTAGGATAAGTCTGCAGAAATACCTCATATCAAAAATATAACCTTGATGATGTTAATAGCACTAATGACAACAATCAAGAATTAGTAATATTTTTCATTTGTTTTGTGGTTATACCCTATGTTCTAAAGGATAAGTCCCAGCTTGGTACTCAGAGATCACTTATAGGACCTTGTCATACCAGAGATTAAACCTTCATCTTCTGCATGCAAAACATGTGCTGTAAGATGATGAGATATATATCAGATTCAGAATAATTAATCATTTGTTGTTGGTCTGTTTACATTTGATTTTCATTTCACTCTCACAGACATTCTTGTTAGGTTACATGAGCCAAAGATTAGAAATTAGATTGATGCTTAATAAGGTTGAGTAATACACCCAAAACTGTATTACCATAGTGATAAAGTCAATTGTACATCTATCTATTCCTGACTCTATTCCAGCTATCCACTATATGTAGTAAAGAATATCGAATTTGGAATTAGATAGACTTGAGTTAGTCTGAGGCTACCATTTTGCCAGTCAAGTGATCTTCACATTGTGAAAACTTGCTGCAATGTGTCCATATTTAAATGAAAACTGTAATTTCTAACTATGCTTTCTATCATTTTCTCAATATTGTCTTTTCCCCTTAAAGAGTCTTAACTTTTTCAGGCAGTAGGGAGGATACCTCAGGTCCAAGGGAAGACAGGGTCTAAGAATCTTCATATTATTAGATGAGCCAAGAGTGCTTTAAACCAGTTTGATTAAGGCAGGCAGGTGATCAAATCTATAAGGGAAATCCCACAGGCGGAAGAGTTCTTTTTCCAAATAAGAAGAGAAAGTTCCTCTTGGAAGGCACTCATTTTTGTTCTGACTAAGTCTTTGACAGGAGTGCTGGTGGAAGAGCAGCCATTTTGAAAATATGAGCAGATAAGCCAAAATGCCTAAATAATAGGGGAACCTAGGTCTTGGATGGCATCATTCTGTTGCATCTGTTAATAACAGAGACCGCCTCCAGGCCTTTGGTTATTGAAACACCTCCATTTGCCTCTTCAACTTTCTGTTGAGTTGTCTCTTATTCGAAGCTAGGAGCATTTATTTATTTATTTATTTATTTATTTATTTATTTATTTATTTTGGACACTGTGGTTTACAGAGTCGTTCATGATATAGTTATTCTGGCATTCAAAATTTCCAATATTCCAACATCAATCTCACCACCAGGATCATGGTCACCATATGACCAATATTATTCCCTCGACCCTTACTATCAGTTCCTCAACCTCAAAGTGGTTGAAGGGCTGCCTCTTAGTAGGTATGAATAATTTACTTAATACTGCTCGGTACTGCTAATCGGTAATGAAAAATTTCACTTAAAATTTGTGAAAATTATCATATCTCACAATGGGATTGTTTTGTCATTGTCTGAAAGTCTACAGCAGTGGTCCTCAAACTTTTAAACAGAAGGCCAGTTCACTGTCCCTCAGCCCATTGGAGGCCTGACTATAGTAAAAACAATAACTATGAACAAATTCCTACGTACACTGCATATATCTTATTTTAAAGTGAAGAAACAAAACAGGAACAAATACAATATGTGGCCCGTGGGCCGTAGTTTGAGGACCGCTGATCTACAGGGTTATATATTACGAGTTGCACATTCTTTTCTTGATTTTGTTTGTTGAGCTTTGTTTGTTGAGTCTAAGATACTCTCACATCTAATTTGTTGTATTTTTATTGGGAAATCAGCATTAAAATTTGGGGGTGTCGTGTGGCCCATGTTCTTGAGTACCTGAGAGCTGGGCTGATGAACTCGTATGGTGATAGCGATGGTTTGTGGGGTCTTCTAAAGGACCCCAGTGTGATCAGCTGCAAGGCTGGTTTGTCCATAAATTTTTCCTGCCAGTTGTGCCTCTCTTTCAATAATTTGGTAATTTTATGTGTTAGCACAGATCTGGCTGAAGGCTCTGCATTGTCTAGGAGCATTTATAATAGGTATATTGATTTCTACCAAAGGATTAGCAAGGATAAGTAGCTAATACTTTATCTAAATCTAGAATTTCTGGGTTCTAATCTCAATTCTGCCACTAACAAGCTTTAGGGTCCAGACAGATCACTTAGCTACTCTGTGACCCAATGTCCTCATCTGCAAAATATGCGATAAATGTATATTAAAGGGGCCAGAATAGCACATGCCTTCTATGGTAGTTATGAGCATTCAATACCTATATCTTTTATAGAGTGTCTAGAACTTTGCCTAACACACACTAAATAGCTTTGTGCAAGTTTATGGGGACGAAAATGAATAGTAATTATCATTATAAACTTGGGTTCTACACTTTGATGTGCTAATTCAGCCTTTTGTGGGGGGGGGGTGAAACGGAATTTTAACCCTTTCACTGCCGAGACTCAAAGAGCATGAATACTTTCCCCTAGACTTCAACCCCCTCTCCACCCCAAATCAGCCACAGTAGTGATTTCATTTGTTTGCCTTTGTGTCACCTCAGGATTTATTCCTGGCTCTACATTTAGGGATCACTCCTGATGAGACTTCAAAGAACCATATGAGATGCTGGGAATAAAGGCTGCATGCAAACCAATATCTTATCCACTGTACTATTGCTCTGGTGGTTTCTTTTTGGACAGAAAAGAGCACAGACATGTTAAGGAGACAATGTGACCATCAATATGTGTCATGGAGTGAATGACTAAAATGCCCAAATTTGTCCATGAAAATGGATCGGGGCCTTTTAGAAGACACTAGTCTTTTCTGAACTACTGCTCAGAGGTATTTATTCTGTCAGTGGCTGATTGCTTCAAATGTCCTCACATCTTTCTTGCTAGGACTAAAGGAAGAGCTGGCAGAACATGAGAAAGGGGCTAATGCTCCTCTGTAGCTCTTCTGTGCCGTGAGGAACAAGATCCCTGATTTCAGTGTCCCTCCTATCTACTAACCACCTTTTCCCCTACAGGCTGACATGTGGGTTTCCCATCAAGCATTGTGACAAAACATGGGAATTCTGCTTATGAGAATAAAGGATCCACTGAAGAATGTATCGAATCCTATAGAATCTTTCTGCAGCTTAAATGACCAGTCACTTGCATCTTTGGCCTGGATTTCCATAGGAATCTGCCTCCAGTAAGTCTTCTGCTTTCTACCTACTCTTACTTTTATCTCAGCAACGATAAATCCTTCATAAAAGATTTATCCTTTAAACAAAGTATGAGATTTGCCTGCCCCAAACCCTCCTATGGAATCCATGACATTTAGGATAAAATCCAGAGTTTTGGTCATACCCTACAAGGTTAGGGAGTATCCCAAGGCTCCATTCACCTCAAACTTCCCTGTTCATTCTACCCTTCACACTGGCTTTCTTGCTATGGGCCAGACATACCTGAGCAAAGGCTGGTCTCAGGACCTTTGCATGGAATTTCCCCTTTTTTGAGTTTTCTTTCCTCTATGAGCCTACCTAACTCATTACCTCACTTTATTTAGGCCTCTGCTCAGGTATCAAATCCCAGGAAGAGCTTCTTCGATTCCCCTTTGCTCCCACAGTACCTGTCCATTTGCTTCCACCCACCACCACCACCACCCCTGGCAACACACACACACACACACACACACACACACACACACACACACACACACACATTTTATGTCCTTTTTCATAGTGGTTAGGAGGAATGAACAACATAATCAATAAGGTGATTTTGTATCCCATATCAGAATATAAGCCTGTGAAGAAAGAGATATTATATTGTTTATTTGGTAATTCACAGAACCCAGAACATCCTGCAATTCGTCGTTAGTCAATATTCAACTTGAAAACGTCTTTCCAGGTTAGACATAAATATGCCTGACGTCTGACCCTGAATCCACTTTCCTGTCTGGACAACAGGAACAATAATGGACCAGAGTTAATGCCCCACCCAAAATGATGCTCTGAAAGCGAACGTGCTGATAATTGATTCCTTCAGCATCAATTTTAAAATGTCTCTTATTGTGTTTATTTTTCTCCCTATTTTATCAAGCACCAGGCACGCAATAAAAAATATGGTAGATTTACACTATCAGACCAGGGGTTCTCATTTGTGATAATTTATAAACAAGACGACTTTGTCCCTGAGAATTAGCCCATTGGATGATGGGATCTGTGTCACAGTTTGTAGTCTTATGGAGTTACAGAAGGTCTTATAGCTTCTGCCTGGTTTTCTTACGTACTCATTCTAGAGGAAGTCCTCAAACTGCTCTGCAGATCTCAGAGATGATCTGAGCTTCCAGCTATCATACAGGATTACCAGCAGCAATATGAACTACCATTGGCACTTTTTAATGACCAGAGCCCAGCTGTCGACTGACTTCAAGGGCATGAGAAATACCAAGTGAGAACCAGTTCACCAAGCCCTTCCCATCCCTAACTAAAAACTCAGGAGTAACTTAAAATGATTGTTTTACAAAGCTTAGTTTGTAGTAGTTTGTACTCAGCAAGAATAATCAGAACTCTGCCCTAACTCTTCTTCTTACATGCTTGCAATTTGGTGCAGATTTTTCTTTAACACTCATGGCACCCCACTTCTCATGTTCTATTTTACATGGGTTTTGTTAGAGCAAAGGTAAATCTTGTTTTAAACCTAGCATGGTCTCCAGTATTTCTTCAATATGGTATTTTCTCAAATCTAAGATAAACTGTTTACTAAGAAGCAAATGATTCCATTTAAACTATTGAACAGAAATGGTCATTGAATGTATATATATTCTGGAGACATTAAATTTGAAAAAAATGTGAATCTTAGGACTTTTGATTTAAAGAATAGTTGACACAGACATTTAATGAAACATAGTCATGTAACAAGACTCTCAAAATTTGAGTGCATAAGGAATGAGAAGAGATTGCACAATGAAGTGCTTTTATATAAAGATTTCCAAACTGTAATCCCATTTTTACAACCTCAAAACTCATTGGCACTAGAGCCAATCTTGTGGTTCAGGCAAAAAGTAAATGTCAAATGGTGAGAATTCAAATGACATCACATCACAGTTATTTGGCAGAATTGTGCCTCACAGGATAGTTGAAATCAAATGCTCAAATTTGACTGTGGGGTAACAAGTTGGTCTTAATGGAAACTCATCCCTAGCAATAGTAATAGAATTAACACATTCCATGTGATCTGTGGTTTTGTCTTTGACTTTGGGGGGAGGGACATTTCCTTTTGTAGGTCATTAACTCATAATTCTTTGGGATCAGGAGAGGTCTGTGCAGTAGACCCAAGGATAGGCCAAAGAAAAGACCAAGGCCACATCTAGTACAGCAAAACCATGACACTCTAAATTCTCATAGGCCTGAGACAAAAACTTTTCACAAGTGAGTCCCCCCTTGGTCAGCACAGCCACTCAAAGTATTATAATGTAGTGTCCCTTATTTAAATGGCCCCTTTTAGGATTAAGTGAGAGAACTCTCTCGCTGAAAGACATATAATTTTATTATGCTAACTCAGTCCCTCAGACACAAAACGTGATGATCAGAATGCTTGAAAAGTGAGAAATGAGTTCATCTAAAACCCACACCAGCTCAGCGCTCTCCACAAAGCTTTTCTCAGCCTTAAAAGTGCATTTTATTTCTATTATATTTATTTCTATTTTATTCCTTCTTCCTTCGTCAAAATGATGTTCCTAGCAACAAGCCTATTACTATTTTTCGCTCAAAAGCATCTTTGAGGCTGAATTAAGGTGACGTTGGACTTCTGATTTCCTTCCTGTCCCTGTAGGATGATGTCTTGTTCCCTCTGACTTGCCTCGGTGTGGCTACTTCTTTGAAATGGCATGTTGCTTGAGACTCTGGCATTTGATGGAGTCTGAATCTTGCCTTTACTATATGTCTCTTGTGAATTCAGTCAAGTTCTTTAGCTCTCTTGGACTAAATCTTTTGTATCTACAGAGCAAAAATGACCATATTGTCTTCTTCCCTGGATGGATACGAACATAGGCCCATCAGTCATGCCTCTTTTCATGCCTGTCTCACTGAAACCTCCCAACACTAAGATTGAGAAACTGAGGTGATACCATTTGCTTACCATTACCCGGATGACATGAAATAAGTCAGACACTGCTTTTAACTGTTAAACTCTTTTCTGAATTTGGGTTTAGTAGACTTCTTCTGAGGATTAAGATCTAAGGAAGTTAGATCAGTCATGTACTACCAGTTTTCAGTTGTGCTGCAATTACAGTCAGCTTTCCATTCATTCTCCTCTAGATGGAGCAGATTTTTTTTTGTCCTGAAAACCGTCTGAATAATGAACTAAGAACATGGAACAGATCAGTCCTAATATTTTCAAGCAAGACTTCAAAGCTGGCTCAGTGGTAGAGTCATTACCTGGCAGGTAGGAGACCCTGGGCTACCTCTCCAGCACTGTGAAAGCAAAAGAAAAGGAGCAAAATTCTAGCAGTTCCTTTAGAATGAGTGTCTGATTTCATTCTTTAATTCAAAGGGTTTGGACCATGCTCATTGTTCTTCTCTCTTGACCTGGCTATTTGAGTTTCTTTGTGGCTAAATGTCTTCTGGGCTACAAGGGAACTCTCACAATGGCATTAGAAAATGGGTGAGGAAAGCAAACATTTCTGACCTGCTCCTTTCATTTGTTCCTCCTGGAATGACTGTTATACCCTTAAGCAAGTTGAATTGGATTCTATGTTCCAGAGAATATTCTGAGGAAACTAAGCAAAATCATTCTCTAAACTGAGCTCTCCCCAACCATTGAACCATTTCAAGATGGTAGGAGAGTATGACTGGAGAATGATGCATTGCCTCATTTTGGCAGCCTGGCAGAACTCAGCCTGTGGAGGAAAGCTGAGGGGCGCAGAGGGGTTCAAAAGGTTCATTAATTATCCCATCTTCTGGAGGACTCATTGTTCCAGCAAGTGATACATTTGGGACCACTGGCCATATCCTGTCAGTTGTTCTTGATGTTGAGCATCAACAAAGGGAACATAAATGTGGTGGAGAAATAGATCAAGGCAAGGGTAGGAAGAGGAATCTAAAATAATTAAGACCTATACTGTGTCCTGAGGTTCATCATTTTTAAACCAGGTATCTGGGGAATTTTCTGGGATCTGCTCCTACCACCATCAAATTTATTTTCATTATCTTCAGAGATGTTCCCAGTGGTTTTTGATCCTTTGAAATGTATCGAAGCAGATTTGATGGCTCATCATATAATGTGACTTGGCAATTGTGTGCTTAAAAAAGATTGTGAAGTTTGCAGATTTGGGGCAGTCATCCACCAGTAGCAACTATGCAGGAACCAATTTTCTGCCCTGTACAGACAGACAGGGTTTACTCTGCAGCCCCTGCCCCCAGGAGTAGAGGAGTCCTTGTGGGTGAAAAGCCATGGCCAGCCTCTGACCCCAGGAGGCAAACACCATGCCAACATGTCTTCCCGTAGTCTAAATAAGAAGAAGCCAAGAAGTAAATAGACTTCTGAGGCCAAGAGAAAATATCTCAGGGTTTATTCAGGGATAAGGAAATGAACCCAAGGAACTGAAGGGAGATGTCTGTAAGACAGATCTCATTCTACCTGCCTCTCTCCCCCATGAAGTCAACAAACATTTGTCAGAGCTCTCTTAATCAGAGCTGCTGTTTAGGGAATGGGATGTAAGAATTCCACTTGGCCCCTACCCTTTGAAAACCATGAGGGAGTCTAGGTAATTAAACAGGCAATTATGCTTAGCAGAGTAGGGGGGCACAATGGAAACCATGTGTTCACAGAATCGTCTCTCCCCCAATGTCAGTTATACAATAACTGCAGCTAAAACAAGAGGATTTCCCCAGGAATGCTGAATGGGAGAAACAACAGGGTTTTATCTGACAACCTATTAGAAATCAATTGGAAATCATTTCACGATGAGCAAGGAACTGGTTACTAATGGTTTCCCTGAGATGCTGCTAGAACAGTTTCTCTCTCTCTCTCTCTCTCTCTCTCTCTCTCTCTCTCTCTGTCTCTCTCTCTCTCTCTCTCTCTCCCTCTCTCTCTCTCTCATTCTGTGTGTGGGCATGTGTGTACATATGCTTGCATGTGTATTTGTGTGTGAGAGAATCCTATTGGACACACTGAATAAGCTACGACTGCATTCCGCAGAATGTTTTCAAAAAGTACAAATGAAAAACACAGGTTAGAAAGGAAGTCAATTAAGTTGAGATGCAATTCTCGGCATGGATATTCCCTCCTCCTCTCTGGGAAAGGAGGGTTTATGGAGTAGTGGAGAGGGAGAAAAAATATTCTTTTCTCTATTTATGGCGTTCGTTAACTCCAAGGAGGGTCCATTGGGATGTTTGACTTTCTAACAGGTTGAGGCAACGCCATGCCTTCACTTGTCTGTGGTGAGCTCATGATTTCTTTATTTTTTTTTTCTCATCAGACTAGTGCTCAAACATTCAGAAAATAGACATATCAACTTGACATGAATTTCCCACCTTTTAAATTTCTCTTGCAATTTTCTGGGTAGATTAAAATGAACTGACAGTGCTGAAAGTCGGAAGGGTGGGAATGGAAGGTGGGCGGGGCAGGGAACCTTAAAAGACCAACTTCAGTAAACAGAAAAAGTCTGGTGTTGGGTGATCAGAGAACTTTCTTCCTAGTTTGGGGGGGTCACCTATTAAGTTTTTGCAACTCTTGCTTGGCATTTTGGGAACATAAAAAATAGGGATGCATGCTGGGAACAAGGGTGAAGGGAGGACAACATTGGTGGTGGGAATGCCCCTGATTCAATGTCACTATGTACCTAAAATATTACAGTGAAAGATTTGTAATCCACTTTGGTCAAAATAAAAATTACTAACAAAAAAAATTAGGGAATATAAGAAGGGTATAAAGATTTGATGGGTACAGATGAGAAGACTGAGGTTCAGGGAGGAATCCTTGCCATGTTTTATGGGGTTGTAGAGGTACTGCTGCAGGCAGCAGTTCTGGGAAAAAAAAAACACAGTCAGCCACTTTCTTAATGCCCCCTCATTTCATGAGCACCCAAGGACTTTCAGTGAGACAACAGATACTGACTGGGGTACATC
The DNA here is from genome assembly GCF_024139225.1 of Suncus etruscus. Taxonomy (NCBI): domain Eukaryota; kingdom Metazoa; phylum Chordata; class Mammalia; order Eulipotyphla; family Soricidae; genus Suncus; species Suncus etruscus. The sequence continues at coordinate 36,298,361 of NC_064866.1, forward strand.
TTGGGTCACGAGCCTCAGTCAGACTCCATCTATTACATTTCACAGCACAGTAATGGCAGATCCTATGCCCATGTTTGTTGTTATTGTTGTTTTGTCTTGTCTTATAAAACAATTGCAGAACAGGATAAGGCAAGTGCCTTGCATTTAGGAGATAGTTCTATTCCTGGCATTACACAGTGTTCCCTAATTTAGGGTTAATCCCTGAGCACAGAGCCAGAAGTCAGCTCTGGGCACTGCCAGATGTGGCCTAAATCACTGCCGCGCACACCTCCCACTACTATCAACAAATACAGTAAAACACAATCAAGATAGGAAGTTATTTTATAGAAACTGGTGCCATTTGTTACTTACAGGGCATAACTATGCAGTGGCAACAATTATGTAGTGAAATAAGATAATTGTGGACTTGGAGTTGGAACTGTGTTGCCACCATATGCTGAAGGCTGTGGGTGCAGCTCCTAGGATCAGATCCCCTCCTGGGTTCGGATCCAGTTCTCATAAATACTGCAATGGTGCCAAGAAAACTGGACCTTCTGGGTCAACGTCTGTGAGTGAATCAGGCTGATTTTACCTTCTCCCTTGAGGAAAGTTCCTGGCACACCATTGAGAGAGCCAACAGCAAGCCAGGGGGGCATGTGTGCTTTTCTAGAATTATTATTATTATTAGCCAGGCAGGCCGGGGAGGAGTTTGGGGGGGGAACCATTGGTGTGTGACTGCTTTTGTTTACTTCTCCAACTGTCCTGCCTGGCAGAAGTCAGCAAGCTTGTTTTTCTGGTCTGAAGGTTGCCCCTATGCTCTAGAGTGACCCTACGGGTTGATATTATTATACAACCCAGTAAGCAGGGCCAAGTTCACGACTGGCCTTGGCCGCCTGCTTAGTTTGGGCTGTGGTGGATGATTCAGTGAACGTCTCGCCTGCAACCTTCTTTCTGGCTCTGGAAAAGTGCGACCTTTTCTTCAGAGGTGGGCTAGTTTCCCCCACACCACCAAGAACTTTCATCCTCCCACGGCCACCCCCAGAACCCTTCCTTTCTTCTTTAAGGAGACAATGGTGATGGTGATGGATATTTTGCGATGATTAAGCTCTTCCTCCTCCTCCCTCTGGACTCTCCAACAGTGCCGACAGTGGTCCTCAAACTATGGCCCGCGGGCCACATATTGTATTTGTATCTGTTTTGTTTCTTCATTGCAAAATAAAATATATGTAGTGTGCATAAGAATTGGTTCATAAGTTCTGTTTTTACTATAGTCAGGCCCTCCAATGGTCTGAGGGACAGTGAACTGGCCCCCTGTTGAAAAAGTTTGAGGACCCCTGCTGGGATATGGAGGCCTTGAAGAACCAAATTTGTAATATGGAACCGATCAAACAAGGATTCAGCCTCCTGGATACTCTGTGGGAGCAGTTTCAGGAACCCTGTGATTTAACAGGCAGGGTCCAAAATATAACATGTATTATATTCACATGTGTTATATATAACATGTGGTAAATCATGAGGCTTCCAAATAGGAATCTGAGAGTGAAGGCTGTGGCTCGATGGAAGTTTTGTGACTTCAGATGTAGTCCCTTTTTCTCCATTGCCAAGGGAGGAGGCTTGTGGATAGCTGCTATGAAGATCAGGAAATACAGAGGGACCCCGGTGGATCAAGAATCCTATGGAGTTGCGCTTCTTGCTTAGTCAGCCCGCACCTACTTCTCTGTCACCTTTTGGGGTTGGAGCCAGGCTCAGCATAAACTCTGGGGTGCCTGTTGGGGACTGGGAAGGCTCAGACTGAGCTATATTCGCTGTCATCCATCATCCAGTCCTGAGCTAGTTCCATTGGCTTTCTCTCTCCACTTTCTCATCTTTCCTTCTCAAATCTTCTGACACTTTCTGGTCTGGTGATCCCAAGGGAGGTGCTGACCTTTGCTTCACTGTTAATGGAACAAGTGGTCCCACTGGGACCTTTCTCTCAGTGGACCTCCCTTTCAATTTCATCCCTCCCCAGGCTGTGTGTGTGTGTGTGTGTGTGTGTGTGTGTGTGTGTGTGTGTGACAGAGACACAAACAGAGAGAGGAAGAGAGGGGAGGGGAGGGGTGGGAGAAGGAGAGAACTTTCCTCTGGTTAGATTAGTCCACCTCCTCAGGTTCCTGGGATCTCTGGCTCTGCTGACAATATCTTTACCCACCCTCCAAACCATCTGTTATTCTCCCTGGGACCTGGTTTCTTCTGCTTTGGGTATCCAGGGTGCCCTGTTTCTGATTGATGGCTGAAGTGTGGCTTTTCTCCCCACCTCATCCAATGTCTCTTTTTTCTAAGCTCTTTTATTTCTATCTGTTCTATGTGAATAGACTTTAGCTTAGGTCTCTGTCTCTGTCTCTGTCTCTCTCTGTCTCTCTGTCTCTGTCTCTGTCTCTCTCTGTCTCTCTGTCTCTCTCTATCTCTCTCTCTGTCTCTTTCTCTGTCTCTCTGTCTCTCTCTGTCTCTCTCTCTGTCTCTCTCTCTCTGTCTCTCTCTCTGTCTCTCTCTCTCTCTCTCTTTCTCTCTCTCTCTCTCTCCCACAAAATTGGGTCTATTTGCTCCTTCACTTACTGGCTTACACAACATGCTCACCTATCAGTGGGATGTAAAACAAGAGCAAATGATGTTTATGTACAGAATGGTCCTTAAGTGCCTAGCACTAAGGAGAAACTCAACAAACAAACAAACATACATACTAACAAACAAACAAAAACAAACCATCACCAAGGTATATTTTCCCATTTTCTTCATTTCATTCCACAGAAGCGGCTTTATTTCAAGGTCCAAGCCACCTAAAACCATAAAAAGAGGGCAGTGGGAGACTAATGCAGGGTCCCGCACAAATGAGGCTTGTGCACAGCAGGCTGTGTTGTCAGCCCCACCCTCCTGTTTCCAGCTTTCTGCAGCCTGTGGTTTGTGGGGTTACTGCTGGAGGCGCCGGCCGGGAACCCCTGGTGTCTTTGGGGATACCAGAGCCCTAGTCATTGCTGAGAGCAGCTTTTTGATTTTCAGAGGCTGGAGATTTCACTGCCACATTTTTCTTTAGGTCTTGAGCCAATGAGCTGGGGAAAAAAATCAAGTGGTGGAGCACATGCCTGACATGGTTACATTCAGAAGCCCAGAGTTTGGAGTTTGATCTGTGGCATATCATGCTGTTCCACCTCATCATTCCCAGTAACCCTAGTGTGGCTGCTTGCTGCTAGGCACTGCTGGATCTGAACTATCAGGCCAGTGTTTCTGAACCAAGAAATACCTAGGAAGGGCCTCTTCTAAAATAAGTTAGCAAAAGCATGGGCTAGAACCTTACATAATGTGCCAATGGCTATAGTTCAGCTCAACTCTGTTATCTCTTTGGCAGATTCATCCCAGCTGGAATTTGAGGATCTTGATTCTAGATTGAGGGTTTGGGTGAACTCAAAAACTAACTTTGGCATATGTTCTGGAGCCTTTGCTCGGGTTCTCTCAAACTCTTTTCATTTTTCTTTCTCCCCATTTGCTTTGTCTCGGAAAGTGATCAAAACAGGATCCTCCATCCTCTTAGGATTGAGTCCTCTTCTTCACTGATGTCTATGCTTGGAACAGCATCTGGCTAGGAGTTAACATGCAAGGAATATCTGTACTAAGAGAAGATAAAATACATGAAATGATGGCTATCGAGATTTATTAGTAAATTTATTAAATTAAACATTTTTATATTCCTTAAACTCATTAAATAATTCTATTGCTACATCTGTTCTAAACCAGAAAATTCACAGCCATGGCCTACACATCCCTCTGGCCCACCATTTGATTTGTCAATAAAGTTTTATTAGAAGCTTACCCTATACATAGTGTTCAGAGTTGCTTTCCAATTACAAAATCAGTCAAGTGATTGAGAGAGGAACCCCGTAACTTGCAAAGTCTAAAATAATGCAATTGGCTCTTTACAACAAATCATTGCTGGTTTCTGCTCTGAGAGTCATGGATTCTATATATACCAGGCAACAAAATTCATTTTCCTGGTTTTCAGGTAGTGGCAGTCATAAGATAAAAACATGCAGCCAGCTTAATTATGTATTCTTGATACCATATTCTGATATGTCTATAACAGAGCTTCTGGTAGCTTTCACTACCAGACATCCACTTATGTTCCACAAGTGTCCCTCCACTAATTTTCCTAGAGTCCATCATTCCATAGCTCTCCCACCTCCTAGTCTGCCATCATAACAGACACTTTTTAAACCTGGTTAAAGTTTATGGTCTCGTTGTTGTTGACTTTGGTTTAGATATTTAGTTCTGTCTTCCTTAACACCACATCCCACCTTTCAGATGTAAGGTGATGTTACTTTCATTTCTGTGTAAAAAGAAACTTAAGCTGCTTGTTGTTGCTAGTGCATTCGTCAAGGATTGCGTATGCTGCAACAAGTCCTGGTTTACGGAGCCTCTTAGGCAGGGGTTTCAAACTCACGGCCCTCCGTACAACATTTCATGGCCCACGGCCGGCCTTCAAATATCGCAGTATTTGCGATTATTCACTTACCGAATAATCACAATAAAAAATCGCATTAGTCAGAAAAAAATCGCATTAAACATTCGCAGTTCTGTTCGGGGTATGTAAATGTTTAATGCAATTTTTTGCGAATTTTTTTCCTGACTAATGCGATTTTTTTTTATTGCGAATATTCGGTAAGGGAAATCCCTTATGCGGCCCTGCCTCACCCCAACTTTGCCTCCTGTGGCCCCCAGGTAAATTGAGTTTGAGACCCCTGCTCTTAGGAGTTTATAGCACAAACAAATAAAAAATCCCTGACAAGTACAAGGCACTATTTAGCCTTAGTAGATAGAATGTAGGCAGAGGAGGAGGGAGATAGCTGTGACTGGAGCACAAATTAGGTAGAATTCTGATCACCTATCCATTGGTATGAATAGAATGAGCTCACACACTTAAATTAGCCTCACTTAGCTATAGTCTTCCAATCTATTAGAATACAGCAATATTTACCCAACCACTGGTAGGCTGCTGTGATGATTAGGAAGATGATGCACCACACATCTGAAACATAGTAATTCCCTTTCATATTTTTAAATATTTGAACTACCATGTTTTACAATGCTGTTAATTATAGGGTTACCTGCATATATCATTCTAACACCATACCTCCACCGGTGTCCACTTCTCTCTACCATTATTCTCAGGATTCCCTCCCGATCATTCCTGAACACTTCGTTTTTTATAGTCCTCTACATCGTTTCTTTTCCTTTCTTTTCTTTCTTTTTCTTTTGCAAGTCTTTCACAGTTATATTTAAGGTACATCGTGACCGGGAATTAGGGCAATCCCCAACACCAGTATTTATTTCCCTCTGCCACTGTTCCCAGCATGCATTCCATACCTCCACCGTAGCCCCCTGGACTGCTAACAAATCTCTTTTGTGTCTATCTTGTAGTAGTTAGGGTCTCTTGATTCTATTGTCTTTGACTTTAGGTTGTGTATTTAGGTCTGATCATTTTTTATATCCACTCAATGTTCATGAGACTGCTTTGCCCACTTTTTTTTTTCCCTCAATTTGTAGGAAGCCATAGAAATATGAGGCCGATGGGACTGAAGCAGTGGCACAAGCTGTAAGGCTTTGCGAGCACTAGCCTAGGACGGACTACGTTCAATCCCCTGGCATCCCATATGGTCCCCCAAGCCAGGAGAGATTTCTGAGTGCATATCCAGGAGAAACCTCTGAGTGTCACTGGGTGTGGCAAAAAAAAAGAAAGAAAAAGAAAGGAAAAGAAAAAAAAAAGAAAGAAATATGAGGCCGAACAAAATGATTCATGTTCTATGGTTCTGTTAAAAAAAAAAGGGGGGGGGTGGTGGTGATCTGGTGCAGCAGTAGGGCACTTGCCTTGCACATGGCTGACCTAGGATGGACCGCGGTTTGATCCCCCAGCATCCTATATTGTCCCCCAAGACAGGAGTGACTTCTCATTGCATAGCCAGGAATAATCTCTGAGTGTCACCAGGTGTGACCCAAAAAACCCCAAACAACAACATCAAAAATAAATAAATCAAAAAAAAAAAAAGTTGACTAGAGCCAGTCTAGAAGCTATACATATAAATTTAAAGGAAGAAACAAAGAAAAAGAAAAAAAAAAAGATGTAGGGGACCTATTTTTTGTTTTTGCATAGGCACAGAAAGAATTGGGGGAAATTAGAAGAAAAAAAATCCCTGAACCTATTGGTTGGCAAGCTGTGGCTCCCTAGCCACATGGGCTCTTCTGTGTGCCCAGCGGCCGTTCCAGGAGTCAGGACTCTGCTCCTAGCACTGACAGAGGCTAGGAGCAGAGTCCTGACTTCTAGAGCATCCTCTGGCAACACAGAAGAGCCGCATTAAAACAGTGTAAAGAGCCGCATACAGAATGTCTCCACCCTTGAAAAATACTGTCATGAGAATGACTACAGGCTCTGGACATGTTCATTGTCAAACCCCAAGGTCTTTCTTTTTGGTGCCAGGAAACCTTCTACTCAGTTGCGATGGTCAAAGTGAGTCCTCTGGAATTAGAGATCTTGGTTTTTGTACAGATCCTAGAGTGCAGTCTAGGATAAAGTCTTTTGTTATGGTCCCAGGAAAAGTTCAGCTCAGTGGTGGTTGTTACAGTTGGTCTTCTGTAATTACTGATATTGGTTTTGTACAGATCTTAGGACAGAGGATCTACTGATTTTTCATCACTGTTAGGTGATGAGGTAGGGAAAACTGCCCTTAGATTAAGTTGTTGCTGTTTCCTTGTCATCAGGGTGTCTTATGAACCTACTCTGGCACAGTTGGTGCCAGAGTGGTATTAGGTACTTCTCGAGGAGTGGAGGGGGATTGATTCCTGGTGCTGCTGCAGGGAACTGTGCCAGTCCTAAGGCTGGGATCTGGGATCTGGGGTTGAATGGTCAATGTCCGATCACATGAGGTCTAAGTTGAATTCCCATGACAATATTCATGGTGGAAGGTGCCCCTGTATTATTAAATTGATGGGTTTCTATCCCTATTAGATAAGAACTTGTATCTCTACATAAGATTTTCCCATTTTAGTGTGCCTATGCAAAAAGGAACAGTGCCATATTATATCATTGCTGTATTTGGGGGAAAAAAAGACAAGCTATAAATCTTTGTGCCCTGGTTTTGATCTGAGCTGTTATCCCAAGCAAGACTATTCTACTAGAATTTCTTACTCTACAGAACCAAAACAAATAATCAAACAAAGCAAAGGGGGGGATGGAGAAGACTACCTCTACATTTGGAAATAAACACACTAAGAGTTACAACTATTAAGGAAATAAACATACAATGAAAATATACATATCCCCATTAAGTATTTTGAGATAGTCTTAGGAGGGATAAGATCCAGGATACATTTACATTCCACATCATGGTCTTATTGAGTCTGAAAAATGGTCTTCAGAATAAGGCAGTAAGGGATCAGGTAGTGTCCTTGGACTAGGAAGTCGTCTGGAGCTGATTGGTAGCAAGCAACAGTCCACATTGAAGGTGGGGTGGAAGAAAAAAGTCCTCATAGAATAAGTCAGCAGGAGTGGTGTCTGCAGTTTCTTGCTGGGGCCGAGAGATGTGGGGCTAAATGGGTGTCCTTTCACTTTGGGAATCAGGTGGCAGCTTATTGGGGCAGGGGGACAGTATTTGTTCCTAAGTGTTGTGTCAAATAAATAACAATGGGTCTGGATGGCGATGGATGGAGGCCTTTGTGCTTAGGCCCCAGCCACGTGGCTTTATCCCCCATCTAGCCAGTGAGTTCCAGGCCCAGGTGAAAGGCGGAAATCAGACTCATTCAGAAACAGGCTTTAGGAAGCATTAACTTTATTCATGCCCTAGCCACCACGTGTGTGTGGCCTATCTCATAACCTTTTAAGCATTCAGCCATTCCAGGCTACCCTGCGTCTAAACTCTTTCAGCCATCTTCCGGGCCAAAGGAAACGGCCAAAAAGGGGGCCGAATTCCCTCGGTCCCAGCCTTATCTACCTTTTCCAAGACCCCTCCCAGGAATGGGAGGTCTTGCAGGTAAGGTCACACCTATTATCCGGTTCCCAAGACCCCTCCCAGAAATGGGTGGGTCTCAGGTACACCACACCTAAGGAGTTAAAAACTGAGTGTAAAGAGGGTTAAATAAGAATAAATAACAGATCAGGATTGAGGGGGTGAGAGTAGAAGGAGTTTTGAATAAGGGGGCATTGGAGAGATATATACGTAAAGGGCTATATAAAATATAGGCATGGGATGCTTATAGTACAGATTAGGCAAACATAGAGCAGTCCACTGCATACATACTCACGCCCTCTTACAGACAGAGATTAGAAATGTATTCATAGGTTGTAGTTGGAGGCCTGACCCTTATGTAATGGGTCAGAGCACTTGAAAATTAAATAAATTAAAATAAATAAATAGAATTAAAACAATAAAAAATAGAAAATAATTTAAAAAGTTGGGCTGATACTTCAAAGGGAAATAGTTTTCCAATTTCTAGGCACTTCATCAATGGCGGGGGTGAACTTTGCTAAATGAAGCTTTCGGGGTTAAATTGTGCATGGAGCATTTTAGGATAAACATAATTTTCACATCTAGAGTACTAAGCAATATGGAAGTGAGCACTATAAGAGGGGTCTACCCTATGTAGTATCATCCACTGTGTCTTGCGCTTCTAGGTTCTTTACCTGAAAGGAAATTGACAGTGTGGACATTATGATATAATAGTACCATAGCTTGAATTGAAAAAAAAAATAAAGGAGTGAAGGAAAAAGAAACAACAATAAAAAGATAATAGTAATTTGCAAAAATATACTCAATGAATGAGACCTGTAACAAAGTCTATGGTGTGTAGTTGCCTATTTCAGTGGTCTCTATGGTCATAAGTTTTAGGTCACAGTAGCAGACATAAGCAAAAGGAAATGGTAAAATGGAGTATTTTGGCAAGACATTGTCATAATGAGCACTGTATATGGAGTCTAATGATAGAGCACTGAATTGCAAAATTAGGGTGTCCAGTCTATATCTCCAAGAACACCTGTGGACAAAGAAGTTAAAGAGTTATTTTTTAATATATATTTTATTTAAACACCTTGATTACATACCTGATTGTGTTTGGGTTTCAGTCACGTAAAGAACACCACCCATTACCAGTGCAACATTTTCATCACCAATGTCCTACAGCATACAATTAAGGTACTAAATCATACTGATGGTGAGCACTACAGTGGGAGTCCCTGGCTCCCAATCATATCCTGCACCTGATTCTGTGGATAAAAACATTAGAGCATTATTAGAGGCCTTTTTAGTGAAAGCTTGATTAAACACCTGTTCAATCGAAACAACTGTTTTGATCTAAACAGATGTTGCAGGTTGAGAGTGTTTCTCCTCTTCCGCTTGATTTGATCCCTTCTCCTCGATATACTGTGGTACCTATGGTGTTTGGAGTATACCATATTTTGGGGGGGTGGGGCACACCCAGTGAGGCTCATAGGTTATTCCCGGCTATGTGCTCAGAAATTACTCCTGGCTTGGGGGACCATATGGGATGCCCGGGATAAAACCGAAGTCAACCATAGGTCAGCCGCATGCAAGGCAACCAACCCCTGCACTACTGCTCCAGTCCCTGGAGTATACCATTTTGACCATTGTCTGACACTTATTTTTTATATTTGATTTTTTTAAAGAAATATATTTTTTAAAGCATTGTGATTCACAAAGTTATTCCAAGTTAAGATTTAGACATACAATGTTTCTACAACAATCTCACCATCAGGGTCAACCTCCTCTACCAGTGTCTGTAGAGATCATTCCATACTTCTCCTACATCCCATCTTGCTATCATAACGGTCACCTTTTTAGATTGGTCTAGGTTTTTGGTCTCATCGTTGTTGACTCCATGGGTTAGATATTTAGTTCTGTCCTTCCTAACAACACCAACACAATGAGTCCCCTTGTCCTCTTATCCCCATATTTTACATCTGTGTTTCTCCTCCTCCACTCTAATTTTTTCCCTTCTCCTCATCATACTCTGGTGCCAAGAGTATTCTAGACAATCTCATTTCAATCATTGCATTTATTTAAGCAGTAAATTATACTCAGTACTACGTGCAAGTGATATCATCCTGTATTTATCCTTCTTTTCTGGCTTACTTTATTTAACATCTTTTACTTCACATTTAACATCTTCTAGTTCCATCCACGTTGCAGCAATTTGCATGATTGCATCATTTCTTGCAGCTATGTAGTAGTTTATTATACATGTATATATACATATTGTGTATATATAATACATTTGTGTGTATATATATAGTACCATATCTTCATGATCTAATAATCTATGTTTGGACATTAATTTAGGTTGATTTCAACTCTTAGAGTACTGTGTTGTGCTGCGATGAATAGCAGTATACATACGTCATTTTGAATGAATTTTTTTCTATCCTTGGAATATATACCCCAAAGTGAAATTGCTGATTGGTAGATCAATTCTTTTTTTTTTTTTTTTTGGTTTTTTTTGGGGGGGCCACACCCAGTAACGCTCAGGGGTTACTCCTGGCTATGCGCTCAGAAGTTGCTCCTGGCTTGGGGGACCATATGGGACACCGGGGGATCGAACCGCGGTCCGTCCAAGGCTAGCGAAGGCAAGGCAGACACCTTACCTTTAGCGCCACCACCCGGCCCCTGGTAGATCAATTCTAAGTTTACTGAGAATCCACCATTGCAGTGGTGGGCGACCTTTTTTTTTTTTTTTTCAACTGAGCCAAATGTCGCCGAAACCATGATTAAAATTTATTTTGAGAGCCACACAGGGCGCACACTGACAGAGGCTAAGAGCAGAGTCCTGACTCCTGGAACCGCCCCACCGCACACAGAAGAGCCACATTCAAAAGTGGAAAGAGCCACATATGGCTCGTGAGCCGAGGCTTGCCCGCCACTGCTCCATACTGTTTTTCTACCAGCAGTGTATCAGAGATACTTTTTTAACTTTTGTTTTGGTTTGGTTTGGTTTTGGGTCACACCTGGCTGCACTCAGGGGTTACTCTTGGCTTTATGCTCCTGGCAGGCTCGGGGGACCATATAGGATGCTGGGATTCGAACCACCGACCTTCTGCATGCAAGGTAAATGCCCTACCTCCATGTTATATCTCTGACCCCAGACCCTATTTTTTTTTTTTTTTATTTATTTATTTATTGGTTTTTGGGCACACCCAGCAGTGCTGGACCTGACTCTGCACTCAGAAATTACCCCTGACAGGCTGGGGACCCATATGGGATGCCGGGAATTGAACCAGGTCCCTCCTGGGTTGGCCACATGCAAGGCAAAAATGCCTTACTTCTTTTTTTTTTTTTTTTTTTTTTTTTTTTTAAATTTTTTTTTTTTATTTAAACACCTTGATTACATACATGATTGTGTTTGGGTTTCAGTCATAAAAGGAACACCACCCATCACCAGTGCAACATTCCCATCACCCAAGTCCCAAATCACCCTCCTCCCCACCCAACCCCTGCCTGTACCCTAAACAGGCTCTACATTTCCCTCATACATTCTCAATATTAGGACAGTTCAAAATGTAGTTATTTCTCTAACTAAACTCATCACTCTTTGTGGTGAGCTTCCTGAGGTGAGCTGGAACTTCCAGCTCTTTTCTCTTTTGTGTCTGAAAATTATTATTACAAGGGTGTCTTTCATTTTTCTTAAAACCCATAGATGAGTGAGACCATTCTGCGTTTTTCTCTCTCTCTCTGACTTATTTCACTCAGCATAATAGATTCCATGTACATCCATGTATAGGAAAATTTCATGACTTCATCTCTCCTGACAGCTGCATAATATTCCATTGTGTATATGTACCACAGTTTCTTTAGCCATTCATCTGTTGAAGGGCATCTTGGTTGTTTCCAGAGTCTTGCTATGGTAAATAGAGCTGCAATGAATATAGGTGTAAGGAAGGGGTTTTTGTATTGTATTTTTGTGTTCCTAGGGTATATTCCTAGGAGTGGTATAGCTGGATCGTATGGGAGCTCGATTTCCAGTTTTTGGAGGAATCTCCATATCGCTTTCCATAAAGGTTGAACTAGACAGCATTCCCACCAGCAGTGGATAAGAGTTCCTTTCTCTCCACATCCCCGCCAACACTGTTTATTCTCATTCTTTGTGATGTGTGCCATTCTCTGGGGTGTGAGGTGGTATCTCATCGTTGTTTTGATTTGCATCTCCCTGATGATTAGTGATGTGGAACATTTTTTCATGTGTCTTTTGGCCATGCGTATTTCTTCTTTGTCAAAGTGTCTGTTCATTTCTTCTCCCCATTTTTTGATGGGGTTAGATGTTTTTTTCTTGTAAAGTTCTGTCAGTGCCTTGTATATTTTGGAGATTAGCCCCTTATCTGATGGGTATTGGGTGAATAGTTTCTCCCACTCAGTGGGTGGCTCTTGTATCCTGGGCACTATTTCCTTTGAGGTGCAGAAGCTTCTCAGCTTAATATATTCCCATCTGTTAATCTCTGCTTTCACTTGCTTGGAGAGTGCAGTTTCCTCCTTGAAGATGCCTGTAATGTCCTGTAGTGTTTTGCCTATGTGCTGTTCTATATATCTTATGGTTTTGGGGCTGATATCGAGGTCTTTAATCCATTTGGATTTTACCTTTGTACATGATGTTAGCTGGGGGTCTAAGTTTAATTTTTTGCAAGTGGCTATCCAATTGTGCCAACACCACTTGTTGAAGAGGCTTTCCCTGCTCCATTTAGGATTTCCTGCTCCTTTATCAAAAATTAGATGGTTGTATCTCTGGGGAACATTTTCTGAGTATTCAAGCCTATTCCACTGATCTGAGGACCTATCCTTATTCCAATACCATGCTGTTTTGATAACTGTTGCTTTGTAGTACAGTTTAAAGTTGGGAAAAGTAATTCCTCCCATATTCTTTTTCCCAATGATTGCTTTAGCTATTCGAGGGTGTTTATTGTTCCAAATGAATTTCAAAAGTGTCTGATCCACTTCTTTGAAGAATGTCATGGGTATCTTTAGAGGGATGGCATTAAATCTGTATAATGCCTTGGGGAGTATTGACATTTTGATGATGTTAATCCTGCCAATCCATGAGCAGGGTATGTGTTTCCATTTCCGTGTGTCCTCTCTTATTTCTTGGAGCAGAGTTTTATAGTTTTCTTTGTATAGGTCCTTCACATATTTAGTCAAGTTGATTCCAAGATATTTGAGTTTGTGTGGTACTATTGTGAATGGGGTTGTTTTCTTAATGTCCATTTCTTCTTTATTACTGTTGGTGTATAGAAAGGCCATTGATTTTTGTGTGTTAATTTTGTAGCCTGCCACCTTGCTATATGAGTCTATTGTTTCTAGAAGCTTTTTGATAGAGTCTTTAGGGTTTTCTAAGTAGAGTATCATGTCATCTGCAAACAGTGAGAGCTTGACTTCTTCCTTTCCTATCTGGATTCCCTTGATATCCTTTTCTTGCCTAATCGCTATAGCAAGTACTTCCAGTGCTATGTTGAATAGGAGTGGTGAGAGAGGACAGCCTTGTCTTGTGCCAGAATTTAGAGGGAAGGCTTTCAGTTTTTCTCCATTGAGGATAATATTTGCCACTGGCTTGTGGTAGATGGCCTTCACTATATTGAGAAAGGTTCCCTCCATTCCCATCTTGCTGAGAGTTTTGATCAAGAATGGGTGTTGGACCTTATCAAATGCTTTCTCTGCATCTATTGATATGATCATGTGGTTTTTATTTTTCTTGTTATTGATGTTGTGTATTATGTTGATAGATTTACGGATGTTAAACCAGCCTTGCATTCCTGGGATGAAACCTACTTGATCGTAGTGGATGATCTTCTTAATGAGGCATTGAATCCTATTTGCCAGGATTTTGTTGAGGATCTTTGCATCTGCATTCATCAGTGATATTGGTCTGTAATTTTCTTTTTTGGTAGCGTCTCTGTCTGGTTTAGGTATCAAGGTGATGTTGGCTTCATAAAAGCTATTTGGAAGTGTTTCTGTTTGTTCAATTTCATGAAAGAGTCTTGCCAAGATTGGCAGTAGTTCCTCTTGGAAAGTTTGATAGAATTCATTAGTGAATCCATCTGGACCTGGGCTTTTGTTTTTCGGCAGACATTTGATTACTGTTTTAATTTCATCAATGGTGATGGGGGTGTTTAGATATGCTACATCCTCTTCCTTCAACCGTGGAAGATTATAAGAGTCCAAGAATTTATCCATTTCTTCCAGGTTCTCATTTTTAGTGGCGTAGAGTTTTTCAAAGTAGTTTCTGATTACCCTTTGAATCTCTGTCATATCAGTAGTGATCTCTCCTTTTTCATTCCTGATACGAGTTATCAAGTTTCTCTCTCTCTCTTTCTTTGTTAGGTTTGCCAGTGGTCTATCAATCTTGTTTATTTTTTCAAAGAACCAACTTCTGCTTTCGTTGATCTTTCGGATTGTTTTTTGAGTTTCCACTTCGTTGATTTCTGCTCTCAGCTTTGTTATTTCCTTCTGTCTTCCTGTTCTTGGGTCCTTTTGTTGAGCATTTTCTAGTTCTATTAGCTGTGTCATTAAGCTACTCAGGTAAGCTCCTTCTTCCTTCCTGATGTGTGCTTGCAAAGCTATAAATTTTCCTCCCAGTACTGCTTTTGCTGTGTCCCATAAGTTCTGAGAGTTTGTGTCTTTATTGTCATTTGTTTCCAGGAACCTTTTTATTTCCTCCTTGATTTCATCTCGGACCCACTGGTTATTGAGCATGAGGCTGTTTAACTTCCAGGTGTTAAAGTGTTTCTTCTGAGTCCCTTTGGAGTTCACAAATAATTTCAGAGCCTTGTGGTCAGCGAAGGTAGTCTGCAAAATTTCTATCCTCTTGATCTTATGGAGGTATGTTTTATGTGCCAGCATGTAGTCTATCCTGGAGAATGTCCCATGTACATTGGAGAAGAATGTGTATCCAGGTTTCTGGGGATGGAGTGTCCTATATATATCCACTAGGCCTCTTTCTTCCATTTCTCTCCTCAGGTCTAGTATATTCTTGTTGGGTTTCAGTCTGGTTGACCTGTCCAGTGTTGACAAAGCCGTGTTTAGGTCCCCCACAATTATTGTGTTGTTGTTGATATTATTTTTCAGATTTGTCAGCAGTTGTATTAAATATTTTGCTGGCCCCTCATTCGGTGCATATATGTTTAGGAGAGTGAATTCTTCCTGCTCTACGTACCCCTTGATTAATATAAAATGTCCGTCTTTGTCCCTTACAACCTTCCTGAGTATAAAGTTTGCATTATCTGATATTAGTATGGCCACTCCAGCTTTTTTATGGGTGTTGTTTGCTTGGATAACTTTTCTCCAGCCTTTTATTTTGAGTCTATGTTTGTTCTGACTATTCAGGTGCGTTTCTTGTAGGCAGCAGAAGGTTGGATTGAGTTTTTTGATCCATTTAGCCACTCTGTGTCTCTTAACTGGTGCATTTAGTCCATTGACGTTGAGAGAAAGAATTGTCCTGGGATTTAACGCCATCTTTATTTCAAAATTTGGTGTGTCTGTTGGGTAGTCTTGTCTTAGATTAGGTCTTTCAGTTTTTCTCTTAAGACTGGTTTTGTGTCTGTGAAGTTTCTGAGCTGTTTTTTGTCTGTGAAACCATGTATTCTTCCATCAAACCGGAAAGTGAGTTTTGCTGGGTATAGTATTCTGGGTGAAGCATTCATTTCATTCAGTCTTGTCACAATATCCCACCACTGCTTTCTGGCATTGAGCGTTTCTGGTGACAGGTCTGCTGTAAATCTCAGGGAAGCTTGCTTGAACATGATTTCCCCTTTTGATCTTGCTGTTTTCAGAATTCTGTCTCTATCTGTGGGATTTGTCATTGTGACTAGGATGTGTCTTGGGGTGGTTTTTCTGGGGTCTCTTTTGGTTGGTACTCTTCGGGCATGCAGGATTTGATCACATATATTCTTTAGCTCTGGAAGTTTCTCTTTAATGATGTTCTTGACCATTGATTCTTCCTGGAAATTTTCTTCCTGGGTCTCTGGGACTCCAATGATTCTTAAGTTGTTTCTGTTGATCTTATCATAGACTTCTATTTTCGTCTGTTCCCATTCTTTGACTAATTTTTCCATTGTCTGCTCATTTGCTTTAAGTTTTTTGTCCAATCTCTCCTGCTGTATGGAATTGTTATGTATCTCATCTTCCACAGCACCAAGTCTATTCTCAGCTTCTGATACCCTGTCCCAGAGCTTATCCATTTTGTCATTCACTTCGTTTACTGAGTTTTTCAGGCCTGTTAGTTGACATGTTATTTCAGTTTGGAGTTTTGTCATTTCTGCCTTCATATTTTCTTGGTTCTTATTAGTGTTCTGTTCAACTCGATCCATGGTTTCTTGGAGTCTGTTGAGCACCTTCCATATTGCTAGTCTAAAGTCCTTATCTGAGAGGTTGATTAGTTGTTCAGTCATTATCTGGTCCTCAGAATTGTCATCTTCATTCTCTATGTCTGATGCTGGCCTGCGCTGTTTCCCCATTGTCACATTTGTATTGTGGGTTTTTCTACGTGTTGTAGTGGTATTCATTGTCTATATGATGTAGGCAGCACACTCCTCTGGCTCCTCCCTTTCTGGATGGGCTGACTTGCCTCTAAGGGAGGGGAGTCCTCCGTGGATGAAGCCTCACACTGGGTCAAATCTTAGGCCCGAGCATGTAACAGAGAAGACAGTCCAGAGAGAAATGTTTGCTTCTGTGATATAGCGCCGTTCTTAGTGTGATTTTTCCTTCTTGTTGCAATGGAGTTCTTTCCTTAGAAAGAGTGCACGGCCGCGTAGCGAAGCGGAGCGGCCGTGCTCCTCTGAGCCTCTTTTTGCCCCACTCGCAAGAGTTTCACGCAAGAGGACAGTAGACAGACATAGACAGGTCACACTCACAGTCTTTCACAGCTGAGCCCCACTGGGCCGGTGTACTTTCGCGGATTTTCCCCGCCTGGTGTCACACACAGGGAGCCAGCTTTTGCAAAGGATAGCCGGTTTTTATGCTCTGAAGTCCCTCCCTGAAAATGGCGTCTGGGCGAGCGAGGTTTCTGGAGGCTCTTTTTGCCCCACTCGCAAGAGTTTCACGCAAGAGGACAGTAGACAGACATAGACAGGTCACACTCACAGTCTTTCACAGCTGAGCCCCACTGGGCCGGTGTACTTTCGCGGATTTTCCCCGCCTGGTGTCACACACAGGGAGCCAGCTTTTGCAAAGGATAGCCGGCTTTTATGCTCTGAAGTCCCTCCCTGAAAATGGCGTCTGGGCGAGCGAGGTTTCTGGAGGCTCTTTTTGCCCCACTCGCAAGAGTTTCACGCAAGAGGACAGTAGACAGACATAGACAGGTCACACTCACAGTCTTTCACAGCTGAGCCCCACTGGGCCGGTGTACTTTCGCGGATTTTCCCCGCCTGGTGTCACACACAGGGAGCCAGCTTTTGCAAAGGATAGCCGGCTTTTATGCTCTGAAGTCCCTCCCTGAAAATGGCGTCTGGGCGAGCGAGGTTTCTGGAGGCTCTTTTTGCCCCACTCGCAAGAGTTTCACGCAAGAGGACAGTAGACAGACATAGACAGGTCACACTCACAGTCTTTCACAGCTGAGCCCCACTGGGCCGGTGTACTTTCGCGGATTTTCCCCGCCTGGTGTCACACACAGGGAGCCAGCTTTTGCAAAGGATAGCCGGCTTTTATGCTCTGAAGTCCCTCCCTGAAAATCCCAGACCCTATTTTTAAAACCTCATCTCCACCAACACAAATTGTCCCCAGTATTTTTGATAAGTGCCGTTTTTACTTGTGTAAGATGAATGGTATCTCACTGTTGTGTGGATTTGGATTTCCCTAATGATAAGTGATAATGAGCATTTTTCCATGTGCCTATTGGCTATCTGTTGGTCTTCCTTGGAGAGAGATTTGTTCATTTCTTCTCCCCGTTTTTTATAAGAATTTTAGATTTGGGGGGTTTAATCTTTATGAATATTTTGTATTCTGAGATATCAACCTTTAATCTGATGCGTCAAATGAAAATATTTTCTCTCACTCAGTTAGCTGCCTTTTAGTTTTAGCCCATGTTTTTTTTTTCAGTATAGAAACCTTTAGTCTGATGTAGTCCATTTTGTTCAGATTTATCTGAAGCTTTTGCCATTGGCATCACATCATTGAAGACGCCTTTGATGTTTAGGTTTTGGAGTGTTCTGCCTATGTTTTCCCTGTGTCCCGCTGAGCAACAAAATCTGGGCAAAGGCCCTGCTGCCATTTTATTGTCCACAGACCCAACATTTTCTTCCTTTCATTTCAGGACAGTCACAGTGTTCTGATTTTTAAGCTCCAACCAGAGGGTCACTCTAGGAACTACTGAAGGCTAAGTTCTGTAGACACATTTATTCTGTGATGGGATAAGTCCAGGGCTTGCAAAAGTGCCAGCCATCTCCTGGGATTTTCAAGTACAAATTCACCTCTTCCATCTTAATCAAGGTTTCAAACTTATCAGGAACAGGATCAGAGAAACAGTACAGTTGGTTAAGGCAGTTGCTTTTGCTTGTAGCTGACCTGGATTCAATCCCCGAGCCCAGATAGGTACGATTCCTGAGTGTAGAACCCTGATCATTACTGAGGTCAGCCCAAAATCTCCCTGCCACCAATGTTTAGAGTTAGCTGCTCCCTGTCTTCTCTGGGCACCCAGGATTGCTACAGAGTTCTTGTGTATGGCTAGTTTTGTGCTCCAAAACAAAACAAAACAAAAACATTAAAGCAAAACCTACCCGATGCAAAGTTCCTGCTTCCTAGATGATGTTGGTGTGAATATGAATGTACTGCTGTGCTAGGTACTCTGCCTTCTATTATTATTATTATTATTATTATTATTATTATTATTATTATTATTATTATTATTATTATTATATTTAAGCATCATAGTTACAAACATGTTTGTAGTTGTGTTCCAGTCCTAAAAATGTATTTACACACACACCCCCCCCCCCCCGGGGCCGACGAGGTGGCGCTAGAGGTAAGGTGTCTGCCTTGCAAGCGCTAGCCAAGGATTAGGACCTCGGTTTGATCCCCTGGCATCCCATATGGTCCTCCCAAGCCAGGGGCAATTTCTGAGCCTTAGCCAGGAGTAACCCCTGAGCATTAAATGTGTGTGGCCCGAAAAACCAAAAAAAGAAATGTATACCCCCTTCACTAGTTCAACCTTCCTAACACCAATGTCCCCAACCCATTGCCTATATTGGAGATAGACATTTTATTTCTCACACTAACTACCATTATCATGATAGTTGTTGCTGTAGTTATTTCTCTAACTGTACTCATCACTCTTTGTGGTAAGCTTTATATCATGGGCTGGTCCTTTCAAACCTCATCTCTATTGTCTCTGGGTATTATTACTATACTATCTTTTATTTTGCTTAAATTCCACAGATGAGTGAGACTGTTCTGCATCTATATCTCTCCCTCTGACTCATTTCACTCAGCATAAGAGTTTCCATGTCTGCTTTTTGGAAGCCGGGAGTCTAGCAGCATGGGGTTCGGCAGGCCTCCACCATGCCAGAGGCCTTCTTAACCAGGCCTGGGGGGGGGTGCGGGACTTGGGTAACCCCAGCACCCCTCTACCGCCTTGCTCCAGATTTCCAGGGCTTCCCCGGGCCACATGCCTGGGCAAGCCAGCGAGTTGGGTTCCTTGGCAGAGCTTGAAGGTACCCTAGGCTTTCCCCCATTATCCATTCCGCTCCTTAGGGAGGGTCTGGGTGGGGCTCTGAACTTCCGGCCTTTCAGCTTCTTGACGCAGTCACTGGTAATCTCTTTCCAGTCTATATTTTCAAAATCACGCGCCCCCGCGTGCACAAGATACATTAATAGTACTCACTATCATTGAATTATGTTTTTATGTATGCAGAATGTCCATTTTGTACTCTGCCCTTTTGCACACTCCTACAAAAGATCATTTTTCTCTTTAACTTCCTTAACCCCTATCATCATTACTCCTCGTTTACCCTTTTTAACTTAAGTACTGTAAAGTCCTAAGTCACAGACCAAAGTGATGCCCTGGAGTTAACACCCACCCAACTATTCCAAAAGGCATAAAAAGAACATGTATGTCTTTTCAACATTTTATGGGTGTTTTCTTTGACAGCTATAACTTTTGCTGAATATTTTCTTATACAGTGATGACCCCCCCCTTTTTTTTTTATCTTCTCTTTGTGAACTGCTCAATATGGAATTTGGTGTGAAAGAATCCCTCAGTTTAATGTTTATGTTTGAACCAAGTCATGGGTATTTTGGACGTGTTCTTACGCCCCCATATACTCTGATAACGCCACGTGGCTTCATTTCTTGTTTGCTTAGGCACACTAAAAATGGGAAAATACTATACATACAAATAAGTTCTTATCTAATAGAGATGGAAACACACAAATCTTGTAGTACAATGGGACCTTACACCCTGAACATTGAGATAAAGACCTGGCACAGGCCTCAGAAGAATGGGCATTCTCCATTCACCCCTGATCTAGAGCAGACATCTACAAAACATCCAAGGTTGTCTATAACATCACTTGAGGCAGTCCTCTACCAGCTGCTCTGACATCGACATACTCAAAAGAGACTTCCCTTAACACTGAGAAGACTTAACAAGAACAATGACCTGCTTACTGGACAGGGCTTTCTGTATTGCCCCTTAATTGTGAGGTGAAACTAGAGGATACTCCACACCAGCCTGACTTCAGTGTAAGATGTGCAGATTCCAGGATCTTTAATACAGAAACCTGATGCCAACAATAGGACTGCGTGAAAAATAAAACTGTATTGGCCCTATAGACAATGACTTGGATTGAATAAACTAGTTTGCCTGAAGCCTAGAGTTGGTCTTATGCCAGGAAACTTCAGGGGTAGTGGTCTCCTTGTATTTAGACCAAAGCTATTCCTTTCTATGACCCCCATATTTTGATGGGCCTATGCAAACAATATTTCCCACTCTAACACCGTTTTTACTGTGCCCTTTTGACTAACCCTTAAAAAAAACCTCTTAAACTTTTGATGTTAACTTAAACTAATATGTATGTGCATGAATATATAGAAAATACTATGCCTTCAAAAAATTATGAAAACAATGAAAAAAAAAAGAGTTTCCATGCCCATCCATGAATAGGAAAATTTCATGACTTCATTTTTCCTGTCAGCTGCATAGTATTCCAGTGTGCATATGTACCCCAATTTCTTTAGCCACTCATCTGTTTTCAGGCATCTGGGTTGTTTCCAGGTCTGGCTCTTGTAAATAAAGCTGCAATGAACATAGCTTGCTATTCATGGAGGTACCATATCTGGACTATGAATATTTTGGCTCTGGTCTTAGAGCAAAAGCCTAGGACAGCTTTGCCTTTCCCATCCCTGGCACCCAGTCTTGTCATGTTTTCTCTGCCATTTCCTGTTCTGGTTTTGCCTCATGGAGTCTACTGTGCCTTTGTGTATTTTTCCCATTCTAACCTTTCTAATAGCCTTTGAAGGCTCAGAATGATAGATAACCACCCTGTCTTGTCTCACCCCTGTCCCTCCAGCCCCAACTGCAACTTTACTTGAGCTCTAGACAAAATTTTAGTCTAGTTTGGAGCTGGATCATCTGACCAGAAGTCTTTCTGTAAGAACAGTTAGCTAAGAATGATGTTTAAATTCCAAAGGGTCAAAACCTAACAACAGACCTATAACTCATATATCACAGCAGCCATATAGCTAGTGAAGTCTTGTATATAGTTTTTGACAGCAGGAAAGATAGTCCAGGGGTTAAGGTGGATGCCTTGCATGAAGCCAACCCTGGTTTGATCCCCAGCTCTGCAGGATCCTCTGAGCATTATCAGACGCAATCCTGTGTAATCCAGGTACCACATTCCCATGTTTTGAACCATTGGTCCAGTTGGCCAAGAATTACTGGGGTTGGACTAAAGACTCCCTAAACACTGGTTGGGAATCTCCCCACACCAATTAATAAATAAGCCAACAAAATAAAACACAAACTCTCTGACCCTTGGTAGAAAATATTTGCCAGTTCCTGTGCAGTGAGTCCCCCTTTACTTCAACCACTGATGCCTGCTCTGCCTGTCGATACACAGGAGGGTTCATCTGTTTGGCTGAAAGCCTAGTTAGTGGCAAATTCTCGTTAGCAACAAATTCAAATCCAGACTTCCCTGTCATGGAGCAGGGAACTTGAGCACCTTTACCTTTACTGTGTCCTCACTCAAGGAAGGATGGAAGGGAGGGAGGAAGGGAGGGAGGGAGGGAGGGAGGAAGGAGGAAGGAAGGAGGGGGGCTCCTAGTGGGGCTCTTGTCCGTGGGATGGGCTGCACCCTTCCTACCCCCTGTGTTGCTCAGATGCTGCATAGCTGCACAGGGATGGGTAGTCTGTTTCTTACCCCCAGGCCAGTCTCTACCTAGTGACCTGAAAACCTATTCCTCCCTCGGGGGTCACTTGCCTAAAACCAGACACTTCTCTATGAGCTGCGCCTCAAATTGCTACTTTCTGTGGTCCTCCTCGGGACCTCCATTCTGGGCCGTCTCAGACTCCCGCTCACCTTAGCATGACAGAAAGTGCCATTTAGCTCATAGCTTGTGCTTTCCCTGGGTGGGTGAGGTGGGATTATGAAGGAAAAAAAGCTCTCCAGGTTCTTTGGGAAGTGAAGGTGTGTAGATCCAGTCTTTGTAAGAGCGACCTTTCAAGATGTCAGTATGCTACATTTCTTTCTGAATCTTGAAAAGGTGGGATATTAGACACAGGGCCTTGGGGTGCTGCCCAGGTGAGGATGGGCCAATGCTAGCAGGAAATACCCTTTACTCCTTGTGCTCCAACACAGACTCTCTCTCCCTCCCTCTGAAGCCCCTCATTGAGGTGTCCCAGTGGTCATGGCAGCTTTCAGGGACCTCTTTGCAGGCTTCTATCACATCTCTATTTTTTTTTTTATTTTTTTCGTCCCTCCCCAACTTCTATATATATTTTCCTATTGTTTCAAAAGTGCTTTGTGAATTGCTATGGAAAATGTGAGTCTGCAAGAATAACTAGGTACCTGGAGTCATCCCCTCTCCATTCAGGTAAAGCAAGTTCAACTGAATCTTCTAGTGCATTCAAAATACATAACTTACCAATTCATGTATGAACATTTAGGCAGAAGTAGTACGCTGTATACATTTCAAGATAAATATATGGAGACAGAAGATTCTATTTCACATGCTGTTTTCTAATGTTCTCTTCTAATTAAAACTTTATCACAGGCATAGAGATAATACAACAGGTAAGGTGCTTGCCTTGTACATGGCTGGCCAACATCCAGGCTCGGCATTTCATAAATGCTCCTCAGCACTGCCAAGAATGATTTCTGAGTTCAGAGCCTGGAGTAATCTCTGAGCATTGTAGCATTTTGTAAACCAGAAACAAATACAACTTTATCACAGATATCCACTCTTATTCTAAAATATTCTTCTGTGATTTTATTTTATTTATTTTTTTAGTTTAACAATGGATAACATGTTATGTTTTTTTGATTTTTGGTTTTTGGGCCCAGTGATGCTCAGGGGGTTGCTGGGGATTGAATCCAGATCTATCCTGGTCAACTGAGTGCAAAGCAAACACTCTCTGTGCTATCGCTCTGGCCCCTTTGTTATGTGTTTATGCTTTCTCAATTACATTATTATGTTATCTACCCCTTAAGCAGATTTCTTCAGTACAGTGTCAGTCTCCAGGACCACTGGTTTCCCTGTTTCTTTTTGGGGGACCAGACCCGGTTAAACTCAGGGCTCACTTCTAGTGGTGCTCAGGGAACCATATGTGTTGCCGGGGGTCAAACCTGGATTGTACAAGTACAAGGCGAGCCTCCTACTTGCTCCCTCCAGCCTGAATCACTTCATTCCTTAATAGCTCTGTGAGGGTAGGGAAAGGAAGTAAGAGGGGGCTAGATAGCCCTGGATTAAAGAAAGCACTGAGTCTGCAAATCCCCTAAACTGCCTACCTTGTCCTCCCTTCTTCCCTTCCTTTAAGAAATGTTTGGTTAAATAATTGAAACACTTCTGCAAATATACATGTATTAAAACCTTGTGTGTGGGAGTTGTCTGTGAATTAGAGGCTTAATTTGGCTTTAGAACTGTAGTCATTCACAGAGTTATCTACATGGCCCCTGATTCTGGGGATTGTATATCCTTTTGAGGGATGTAGACACGAATTAAATTAACAGGTTAAAAAAAATAAATAGTCCCCTTAGGACTAGCGAGATAGTACTGGGTTAAGGTATTTGCCTTGCAAGTGGCTGATTCAGATTCAGTCCCAGGCACCACAGTAGGGTCCCCAGAGCACTTCCAAGAAGTGATCAGGGTCTCTGTCTCTCTCTGTCTCTCTCTCTGTCTCTCTCTCTCATTCTCTCTCTGCCTCATTCTCTCTTGTTCTCTCTCAGATCCTCTCTCTTTCTCCCTATCATCTATAGAGATATATGCACTTTTTTTATATATATGTACACACATGAAGAGAGATGAAGACAGACTGACACACAGAGAGACAGAGACAAAGGCAGAGAGATGAGTATTCTCTCTATTAATCTATTTATTAATAGGAGCCAATTCAAATGAAGGTTCAGCGAGTCCTTCTCTTGAAGCTGACCATTAAGTTTGGACCAGAAGAGTAGCAGAAGGAGATCTGAGTTGATATTTGGATGAGGACCCTGTCCTGCTCAAGGGACCAAGGGTCAAGTCTGTGCACAGCATGTCCTATATGTCTTCCCAGTTCCCAGTTCTTGGGTCTTTAATGGTAGAGCATGATTTCATGAAAGGTCACATAACTGAATGTTGAAGTTATTATAGCATTTTTTTTTTTTTGGTTTTGGGGCCATACCCGGGTGACACTCAGGGGTTAGTCCTGGCTATGCTCTCAGAAATCGCTCCTGGCTTGGGGGACCATATGGAGCCATATGGGGACCATACCTGGGAGATCAAACTGTGGTCCTTCCTGGACGCCTTACCCCTTGCACCACCGCTTCAGCCCCAGTAGTATAAATCTTCTTATTTACTGTCAATGTTTGATTTGTATATATACTTTTATAAACTAAGTACCCAGAGTCCAGGCCGGGGAGATAGCTCAAATGGCTGTAAAGTATGGTTTGCATGTGAAAGGCCTAGATTCAATCCTCATGCCGCCTGGTCCCCTGAACATAAATTTGGAAGTGGGTACTGCTGCGTGTGTTTCCAAAATAAACACAGAAGGGGCATAAAAATATCTTAAGTGAAAAGGGGTGATGGGTGGGAAACATTTAAGAAATCTCATTCTAGTTCATTTAGGTTGCTTTTTCCTTGTCTTGCTTTTACTTGGGAGAAGCTGAACGGTGCTTAGGACTTATTCCTGACTGTTCAAGGGCCACTCTGAGAGCCAAACAGAGTTCTGGGAATTGAACCCTGGTTAGCCTGCATGCTTGGCAAGAGCCTTAATCCTGTACTCTCTTTCCAATCCTTAGCATTTCTCATTATATCCTTGTTACTGTGTTAAACTCTCCTTTCAAAACTTCACCCACTAGTAAGACCCCAAACCTGCATCCACTGTGTAAGCTTGATGCCCCTTCAGGGTGTGATCTTTGGCCAACAACCTGCAGTGAGCAGGATGTGCTGAGGGAAGCACTTTAGCAAGAGACAGTAGAGAATCTTCTGGATTTACTCATCTTTTCTATTTAAATCTGTGTTCCAGGAGCCCTAGTCTGCAGGGTACCCTGGGGGTGTCCCCTGGAACCTCTGGGTATGATTATTCAGATTGAGTGGCTGAGCCTGGAGGCCCTCTCGGTTGCAGCTGAGTAAAAGGGGTTGTAGTACCCCTGAGGACTTTCCAATCCAGGTCTGTTCTTACTGTTCAAACTGAGTATGTTTTCCTGTGAAGAACATGAACTAGAAATGGGTTTTACTAAGACGTTAGCCAGAAAAGAAACTCTCCAAATGTAGGTTCTGGCATACTCTCCCCAACACCCTCCTCAATGACCTTCATGCCCAGTCCCAGCTCACAGCCCCAGCACCTCCCACCCTTGTCTCCTGGATCTGCAGAAATGGGGGTCATCATCCAGGCCTGTGCATTTGAAAGGAAGGTACCTGGCTCTTAGCAATACTTTCTGCTTCTGTCAAGAGGTCTTAGGTTGGGTGCTGATGAATTCTGAGCAGTCCTGTGCTTGCAGCCTTTATTTATTTATTTATTTATTTATTTAGTTAGTTAGTTAGTTAGTTAGTTAGTTAGTTAGTTAGTTAGTACTGAACTCACTCAGAAATGGTGCTGATGAATTCTGAGCAGCCCTGTGCTGAGGCACAGCTTAATAATTTGTAAGTTGGCCTTACACCTGCTTGCAGCCTTTCTTTCTTTCTTTCTTTCTTTCTTTCTTTCTTTCTTTCTTTCTTTCTTTCTTTCTTTCTTTCTTTCTTTCTTTCTTTCTTTCTTTCTTTCTTTCTTTCTTTCTTTCTTTCTTTCTTTCTTTCTTTCTTTCTTTCTTTCTTTCTTCTCTCTCTCTCTCTCTCTCTCTCTCTCTCTTTCTTTCTTTCTTTCTTTCTTTCTTTCTTTCTTTCTTTCTTTCTTTCTTTCTTTCTTTCTTTCTTTCTTCATTTAGTTGGTACTGAACTCACTCAGAAATGCTCTCACAGAAGAAGAATTTGTCCCACAAAAATTTTTTACTCTGTGTGTGCGTGCAGGCCTGCATGTATATGTACCACACCTTGTGTCTCTCTCTCTCCCCATTGTCTCTTCTGGAGTTCTACTGATCTCCTAACCTTTCCTTTGAGCCTTTGTTCTCCTCTCTGAAGAGATCATAAATGAGTGTATAGGCCTCCTCCATTGGTTCACACATCCCAAGCCCGTGTGCAACTCTGCGCGTAAGCTCTGAACTCCAGAACTGGGACGTTCTGCTTCTCAGCTGTGCAACTTACCCACTTACCAATTGTGTGGGCTTATGCCAATTGCTGGACCAAAGAGACATAGTACTGACCTACTTGCGGATTTGTGATGAGGGTTAGATGCTTTTACAGTTGGAAAACACACGGGGCATTGTGGGCCACAGAGCAAGTGCTCTTCCAGGCACATCCTGTTTGATTGTGCTTAGCCTTACTGTGCCCAGCAGATATGTGCTTCTTTTTTTTTTTTTTTTTTTTTTTTGGTCACACCCGGCAGTGCTAGGGGTTATTCCTGGCTCCAGGCTCAGAAATTGCTCCTGGCAGGCACGGGGGACCATATGGGACGCCGGGATTCAAACCGATGACCTCCTGCATGAAAGGCAAACGCTTTACCTCCATGCTATCTCTCCGGCCCCAGATATGTGCTTCTTAAGGTGAAGTTTTGTGGCCATCCGGGATCAAATAGATTTATTGCTGTTGGTATAGGAGCCATACCCAGCAGTTCTTGAGTGCTACTACTAGCAAGGTGTCCCAAGAGTGCTGAAGAGAACAGACAGTACTGGAAATTGAATCCTAGACTCCTGTATTCAAAGTATCTACTTCAGATGCATTTAACTCTCTGGACCCCAGTTGTTATATTTAAGCAGAGTGGAGACCATATTTTCTTAGACATTTTTTTTTTGGTTTTGGGGTCACACCCGGCAATGCTCAGGGGTCACTCCTTGCTCCACACTCAGAAATCGCTCCTGGCAGGCTCAGGGGACCATATGGGATGTCGAGATTCGAACCACCATCCTTCTGCATGCAAGGCAAATGCCTTATCTCCATGCTATCTCTCCGGTCCCATAGACATGATTCCTGAACACGCTTGATGGGTCACAATTTTAATATGTATTGGAAAATCAAAATGGTGGATAGTGTCTGTAATCATGTTGGCATAACTGCAAAGTCCTGAAACCCACCTACCAAATCTCTAAGGTATTTTTTGCTATGAGACAGAAAATTATACCTAGATTGTTTTGTTCTCAGAGCTGACTAATGCTAAGAGTGCTAGCTCCATGCTGAGTGTATAAATCAAGACAGTCGCTGGTTACTTGGCTACTTGAAGTACTTGAAATACCAAGGCCCTTGACTCTACGCCAGACCTGGAAACTTCATTTGCAGATTAGTTCAGTGCAGCTTCTTGGTTCTCAGCAATACTGATAGAAATAACAGTGCTTTGGGGCAAGAGAGATGGCCTGGAGGTAGGACATTGCAGGCAGAAGGATGGTGGTTTGAATCCTGGCATCCCATATGGTCCCCCGAGCCTGCCAGGAGTGATTTCTGAGCATAGAGCCAGGAGTAACCCCTGAGCTCTGCCTGGTGTGACCCAAACTCAAAATAAATAAATAAATAAATAAATAAATAAATAAATAAATAAATAAATAAATAAATAACTGTTTAGTGTGTGGTTCAATAGCTTGCCTATAGCCATCTTGCAAGTCTTATACCATTTAACTTTGAATTAACACTCTATATTTTAATTTTATTTCAGGGGGTCACACCTAGCAATACTTAGCAGTTAGTTTTCAACTCTGTGCTTAGGAGTGATCCCTGGATGTGTTTGGAGGACTAAATGTGGTGCTGGGGTTTTAGCCTTATCCTAATGCAAAGGCAAGTATCTTTATTTTTATTTGGGGGGGCCACACCTGGTGATGCTCAGGGGTTACTCCTGGCTATGTGCTCAGAATTCGCTCCTGGCTTGGAGGACCATATGAGATGCCAGGGGGCATCGAATCCTGGTCTGACTTAGGTTAGCATGTGCAAGGCAAAAGCCCTACTGCTTGCGCCACCACTCAGGCCCCAAAGGCAAGCATCAACCATCTCTCTCTCAGGCCTCCACATTTGCACATTGTAAGTGAAGTCCGGACCCCATCACCTTTTCCCATTATTGATGAGTATCCAGCTGCACTCTCCCCAGTCTGTCAAGTCACCCACCTCTGTTCTTTCTGCTCCTCATGGGCCCCTAGACAAGGCAGAATGAAAGATGTAGTGCTGGGACAGAAAGGAGATCTTGTGAAGGCTGTATTCACTGTGTATGTACCCATGTGCCTAGAGGACGAGCAATAAATAGCAAACAAACTAACAACCCTTCCACAAAACAATATGAAGAGCCCGAAATAAAGTGAAAAGCTATCCTCTTTCTCTTTGAATGTGACTTTACATTCAAATGCCTGGGTGGGCGGTGCTCATTGTGGAACCAATTTTGGAACAAGTTATGGATGGAAGTCATTTCTTTCCCCTTCACAGAAGCAACAAAATATGACCAGACCAGAAGGCTTTTCCAGCTTCCATAATTCACTTCATTCTATTGAGACTTTTGATTCAGAGGTAGACACATGCTTAAAACCCAAAGAGGTTACTTCTCCTAGTTTCTATAAAGATGGAGACCCCAGAGCTCTGAAGGCTTTTATATGATTTGCATCCAAAATGTGGGCTCTGTCTCAGGCAACAGCCCTGCTTGGTAGAGGATGATAGGGGAATTTTTTCCTTTTCCTTCCCTTGCTATAATCCTCAGATGCAGAACCGTCTCCATAAAAGACACTGAGAGCAATTACTTTATGCAAATGTGTGCATCTCTGCAGCAAGCATGATTGGCATGGGGGAAGGATGCCTGAAGGGCTGTAGAGGGGACCCAAAGGGATGAGCAGGGGGGGGTCACCAGAGAGTCCCTGATGAACCATCTGACTTCCTCGAAGCTTTGCTGCTCCCTCTGGGCCACTACAAAGAGGCTTTGACCAGAGCAAGAGATGGAAGAAGAAGTAGTATATAGTGTGGAATCGCAAAGCCAGGGATATGTGATTGCTCTCCATTGAGTCCATCTTCTGCCTAACAATAAGGCTTCTGAGGGCAGAGTTATTATACAGGACAATGGAGGAAGACAGGGAAGTGGAAATGATGATGTTTTGTGCTAGGAATATGGGAGCAGAGTTGCCTTCAGGGGAATTCCAGGAAAAGTCAAGGATACTTGAGAATCCTGCAAATAAGAAGGCAAGTAAGAAGGAAAGTGGCTACAGGTAGACAGGGGCTGGGGAGGGGGGGGGGCAGTGTTACCTTTTAAGGACTGTCTTAGTCTTGGGATCCAGGGACTCGAACTGCCAGGCCAGTCATTTCTACTATGTACCTGCTATGTACTTGTAACTTCTATGAAACAGCTTGGATCATGGTCCCCCCTGCTTACGGCATTGTTCCATTCCTGGATGCTGAAGATCACACCCAGGTTGGATGCATAAAAGCAAGCCTTTCCCACTGTGCTGTCTCTGTCCCATAGCAGCTAAGTTACATATTTATTATCACCGCTCCTCCAAAATTCCCCTTTGCCACTGCACCATCTTCTGAAAAGCAACTTTCCCAGGCTAAATCTCACTTTCCCAAGTGTTGTTATCAAGAGAAAAAGGAAGGGTGAGAAGATAAGGTACAAGACTTTTTTAATTTAATTTTTAAGTAATTTATTTATTTTTGATTTGGGGCCACACCTGGCAATGCTCAAGAGTTATTTCTGGCTCTATGCTCAGAGATCACTCCTTGCAAGCTTGAGGGACCATATGGGATGCTGGGGATTGAACCTGGGTCAACAACATGCAAGGCAAACACCCTACCAATGTGTATCGCTCCATCCCCAAGGTACAAGACCTTGAGTCTTACCCCTTCTTAGGTTACATTCAGAATCTTGTTAGAACTTCGAACTACCACGATGGAGCTGAATTTTTTTGAGGCCTTATACCAATCTTGTACTATTTCCTTTTTTTCTTTTATTTTTTTCTTTTTTTTTTTTTTTGCTTACTCCTGTTTATGTGTTCAAAAATCACTCCTGGCAGTGCTCAGGGAGTACCATATGGGATTCCATGAATCAAACCTGAGTTGGCTACATGCAAATCAAACGCCCTTGCCACTGTCTATGGGTCTGGACCTGACTTTATACTATTTTCTAATACTCACAGACCCTCACCACTTTGACTCTTAGTTTGGCCTTCTTACAGACACCTCAAAAAAAAAAAAAACAAAAAAAAACCCTTTCCTTTGCAGTCTTTCATCAGATGTAAATTTGCCATCAAATGCAAAGATCTTCAGTGAAGAGTTTGGTAAATTTGGGCAGATGTGTATATATGCCTGTGTGGCTCCTTAAGCAGGTATAGAGACATTTTCACACCCCAGAAAGTCCTTCTTTCCATTCATTTGGTTTTTCTTGGTCCTTCTTTCCATTCACTCCCCTCCTCAAACTGTAATGTGAAACCCCAGACATTGATTCCCAGCATGCTGCAAGTTCTGAAATTTATAGTTGGAGGTTCCTGGCTTCTTATGTGAATGTGAGAACATTCACACTTACCACCCAAACTCTGGTGGCTGTGCCTTTTGCAATGGCTGCTTCCTGCTCTGATATCTGGACAGAAGGCAGTCTGTTTATCCTTTCACTTCTCTCTGCTTCATTGGGGTTGTTTCCAATGTTCAGAGATTAGGACGAAAGGCTTTGATGAGATCACAAGCACAAAGTTTTTACAGGCATGTGTGTTGGGGAAATACCAAGGAATGGAATTGTTGGGTCATCTGCCATGGGTATTTTTCACTTTAGAAGCAACTGCCAAACTGTTTTTCCCAGCAGCTGTTTTAATCTTTTACTCCCACCTCAGAGTGTCTAATTTTAAGAGTTCCCAGGTATTTGCATCCTCACCTACATCACTTGTTATTAACAGACTTGTATTTGGGCTATTCTAGTGGGTGTGAATTCATATCTCATTATGTGCTTTGCATTTTCTCCATGAGTAAGCACTGAGTACCTTTTCTTGTACTTACTGCCTCTGTCTTCTTTGGGGGCATTTTGTCTCCATTTGGGGATACTTATTTGTCTTCAGAGTGAATTGTGAGTGTTCTAAACAGGGTTGGGTCAGCTATTTGTGCTGTAAATAGTTTATTCCAGCCTGTTCCTACACTCTTCTTTTGTATCTTCCCAGGAGGCAAGGCAAGTTCATGCTGCCTAGCCTTTGTTTTAGAGCAATTAAGGAAACACTCCTGGTGCATCATTTCTTGGTAGCATTGTGGAAATGAGATATTCTCACTTGGGTCATTTAGAGTGTCAACATGCAGAAAAGTTCCAGGAAGACCTCCATACACAAAGCCTTCTATTACCCCAGCTGCCCCCTGCAGCTTAGAGTGTATGATACTCCTCTTAGGGCTGGGCCGGGTTATTTCAGTCCACATTTCTTCCCTCTGCATTGCACATACCAGACCATCCTGGGAAGTAACAGGTTTGCAGAACCCAATTGGGTGCACCATCTCCTCTTGAGTATGCCATAGGCTTTTGAGCTGTTTGGATAAAAGACAAACTGTGGGTATTTTTACAGGCCTCTAGCATGCTGGCATGATTGCCTGCTGCTAGGAATAGCAATGAGGGGCCCAAGTGAATTTGTCATCAGCTCTGTCTGCTCTGGAAGGCATTGCTGGCCTGGCAGTAAGAAGGGATAAGAGCTGTGGAAAGTAGGGCAGGGCAGAGGATCTTGGTCAAAAGGAGACTCAAAGGAGGGCTGCAGGGAGAGTGCTCTGGGGACTGTGAATAGGAATGGGCCTCTAGGACAGTCAGAACCAAAGATGGCTAGTGAGGGTTTTTATGGGGAGGGGGGGTAGTTGTGAGCATGGGATTC
The DNA here is from genome assembly GCF_024139225.1 of Suncus etruscus. Lineage (NCBI taxonomy): Eukaryota > Metazoa > Chordata > Mammalia > Eulipotyphla > Soricidae > Suncus > Suncus etruscus. Next base: position 36,330,912 of record NC_064866.1, read on the forward strand.
TGAGCAACCCCATTTAGTAAGTATTAGGGGCAAGAGAGAGAGCTATTATTGAATATTCCCTGTATGCTGGGGATGCTGCCTGCATTTTTGACTGTTAGGGGTTAGGGTTAGGGTTAGAGCAGGAACTTTGCTCTTACTTGATTATTCCTTAATATAACTCCATAGAGATGATAAAAGTGCCTGCAGGAGGAAATTGAGTTCAGAGAGCTTAAGTAATTGCCTAAGGTCACATGGTTGTAGGTGGTTGAGGTTTGACTAGTTTGCTAGTTCTAAAGTCCAGTTCATTGAATGTTCCAGACTTGTCTTTTTTTTTTTTTTTGGTCACCAACCTTGTGCCAGATTCCTGTATCAAAGGTGATGTGAGGTTCCTAGGAGAAGATTATACAAACTAGACTTCTTATCTCTGTCTTTGAGCAGTGTGGGTTTGTGGGCATGTGGATTGAACATGGATTGAACCAAATCGGTATACCTCAGTCCTGGAACCTGTGCTTGGGAGCTGCTTTGGAATGAAGGCTTCTTTCTACAGATGTAATGATCTTAAAAATGAAAGGATAATGAGATGAGAGCATTCTACATTATCTAATCTAAAGGCATGTAGTTCTAAATCCAAAGTCATATATATATTGGATTTTGGGCCACACCTGGTGGTGCTCGGGGGTTACTCCTGGCTGTCTGCTCAGAAATAGCTCCTGGCAGGCACAGGGGACCATATGGGACACCGGGATTCGAACCAACCACCTTAGGTCCTGAATCGGCTGCTTGCAAGGCAAATGCCGCTGTGCTATCTCTCCGGGCCCCAAAGTCATGTATTTTAATTGTTTGGGTTTTCGTGAATGTGTGTGTGTGTGTGTGTGTGTGTGTGTGTGTGTGTTTGGTTTGTCTGTGGGCCACATCTAGTGGTGCTTAGGACTTACTCCTGGCTCTGTGTTCAGTGATTTCTCCTATTGAGCACAATGGTCTATATGGTATGCTGGGAATGAAAAAAAAAATAGCTGTGTATAAGGCAAGTGCACTCCTCTTGTTGTAATATTGCCTTGGCCCCAAAATATGTAATCTTAGAGAATTTTTAGAAGACCTGCAAGGCAGAAGTCATACATCTTGTCTGGGTCTCCCAAACAATCTAGTCATAGGTTGAACCTAGGGAGAAAACCCATGTTTTCTATACAGTGATCTTGTAGGGGCTGGTGAACTATATTATGTTTTAATGTGTCTGTTTTGGGGCAACACCCACACCCAACAATGCTCAGGGGTTAATCCTGGCTCTGCACTTGAGAATTACTCCTTTTTGTGCTCAGAGAACCACATGGGATGCCGGGGATTGAACCTTCGTTGCCCCCTGCAAGGCAAATACACCTAATCCTCTGTACTATCACTCCATCCTCGAACTAGATTATTTTTTATCTTGATTTTTATAGGAAATGCACCAAGATGTGATAGAAGAACCAGATCTATATTTGGAGCTGCTTTGGACCTAAAGTACTTAGGGAACCCCCAATGATTCATGGGGTTAGGACATACAGTGTAGATCATCAGATTCAAGTTTGCTTAACACATGCCGAGCATATGTTCTACCATTTGAGTGATCTCCCTAGTTCAGGGATAAGCTCTTTCTGTACAGCTTATCACTTTCCAGCACATACTATTTATACAACTCAGAGAGGAGACACCTTCTTACTTCGACTTGAGAGATGATTCAACCGAGGCTCAAAAGTTGAAGATTACAACTATAGTAAATTAGATTCTGAAACTTTAATTCTGTCAAAATGACACAAAGACCTTTTGGTTTGTTTGCTTTACCTTTTTTTTTTATTTATGAGGCTCTCAAGCAGTGGCACAGGGTTTACTCCTAGGAATACATAGTCAAGGGTGTGGGATGTGGTGCTACTTGGGTTCTGTGAACTGGGGACTATTTTGGCCACCCAGGTGATTAGGTTTTATTTAAGGGAAGGGGACTTGAGGGCTATAATAGGGATTAAACCTGGCTGGGGTGCATGCTAGATAGTATCCTAAGTGCTATAACATCTCCTTGGAAACCATTTCTAAGCCCTGTGCTCTGCTTCTGATTTAACATGTCTAGGGTAGAACTGAAGAATGCATTTCAAACAACATAGCAGGCTAAGCTGATGATGTAGCTCTTTGGACCATGCTTTTTGAATCCCTAGAAAGACATCGTTGCAGAGGAAGGGAAGCCCATTTATTAGATTGCATTAACAAACAACTGTATTTCTTGTGTCTATTCTGTTGAGGGTTGGTTGGACTGCTTTCATCTATGCACCATTCTGCAGAGCAACAAAAGGGAAAAGAGGGGCCAAGGATCATGTGGAGTCTTTTAAAGGATTAGGCCTAAGGTATTTATTTAAACACCTTGATTACATACATGATTGTGTTTGGGTTTCAGTCATGTAAAGAACACCACCCATCAGCAGTGCAACATTCCCATCACCAATGTCCCAAATCTCCCTCCTCCCCACCCAACCCCCGCCTGTACTCTAAACAGGTTCTCAATTTCCCTCATACATTCTCATTATTAGGACAGTTCAAAATGTAGTTATTTCTCTAACTAAACTCATCACTCTTTGTGGTGAGCTTCCTGTGGTGAGCTGGAACTTCCAGCTCTTTTCTCTTTTGTGTCTGAAAATTATTATTGCAAGAATGTCTTTCATTTTTCTTAAAACTCATAGATGAGTGAGACCATTCTGCGTTTTTCTCTCTCTCTCTGACTTATTTCACTCAGCATAATAGATTCTGTGTACATCCATGTATAGGAAAATTTCATGACTTCATCTCTCCTGACAGCTGCATAATATTCCATTGTGTATATGTACCACAGAGGAGACATTTCTTGATGAGAGAATGGACTGGCCTTTCTATCAGCCCATTCTCTTACTAACAGCTTTCATGTGAGTTTAGAAGCCCAGGTGCTCAGGTCAACAGTGGTTGAACATTTTGAAAGCTACCAAAATGTACATCGAGGTTTCTGGCACAATTTTCACTTCCACAGGCTTAAGCAGTGCACAGCCATTGTCGATATATGGTCTCTTCAGAGTCTCAGCACGCCAGTCAAACTTCGAGTGGAAAACACAGAGTCCTTGCCACTCCATCCCAGAGGTCCAGATTGATCCAAACGCAGCTGTCTCTCAGCTCTGTAGTTTCTCACTTTTTATGCTTGTTCCTGCCTTTTGTGTCTGAGAAATCTCTTGGTATTTTTTTTTTTTTTTTTGTCTCTCCAGGCTCAACTCAAGCGACACCAACTCCACGCGGACATCATCCACTAGCTGAAGGAACATTCTACGTGCTTTTGTAGTCGAGCAGAGGCAAAGTCGTGCTTCTCTGTTTCAGTCTGAGCTTCAACACTCACCATATCTAAAGTGGACACTCAAGGCCTCTGTTCCTATCTTTCACTCCTTATGACTGAGAAGCATCAAGAGCAAAGACTGTGGCATCCTATATTCCGTTTTGCCTGCAAGACTGAGTTCAGAAGACTTCCAGTGAAAGTCCAGTGAAAACCCTCTTCAACTACCAGAGCTGAAAGCAAGAATGGTGGCATTAATATACATCCCAGCTTTGCCACTTGTGGTTCGCATGACTTTGGGTGAACTCTTAGTTATGCCATATCTCAGTTTTCCCATTTGTATGGTGAGGTCATAAGTAATGTGTGTCATTTTGTAGAGTCATTTAACAGGAGAAAATATATAGAAAGCATTTGAGAAATGTAATCACGTTGCCATTATTCTTATTGTGGTTTTGCTATCTTCTCAAATATTAGCCAGATGAAATGATCTGATGATAATTTTGTTGTGTTTCATTTTTTGGGTTTTGGGTCACACCCAGCAGCACTCAGGGGTTACTCCTGGCTCTGTGCTCAGAAATTGCTCCTGGCAGGCACAGGGGACCATAAAAGATGCTGGGATTCAAACCACCATCTGTCCTGAATCAGCTGCATGCAAGGCAAATGCCCTACTGCTGTGCTGTCTCTCCAGCCCTGATGATAATTTTGGTGCTCTTATATTTCCCTATCCTTTTGCATGAACTTGTTTTGGCTTGGAAATCTTTGTTTCTTATCTATTATTCATTGATTTAATAGAAGGTGTTGCTAATCTCTCTCTCACCTTTCATTCTGTAGACTTGTTTCAGACTTTTCTAGCCACTTCCAAGAGATTTACCACATCTTTTATAAGGAAGACATTGGGTCACACTTAGTGATGCTTAGAAAATTTTCCTGCTTTTGTACTCAGAGCTGACCCCCTGTCATTCCTCATGGGACATATACAGTGCTAGGGATTGAATCAGGGTTTGTAGGATGCAAGGCAAGCATCCTCTTATTTTCTGGATTTATTATTTCTGTTTGAAAAGCTATTTATATTGTTGTATCTTTGGACAAAACCTGAAAACCGAAAAAATGGATTTTTTTTATAAATAATTTTTATTTTGACCAAAATGGATTACAAATCTTTCACAAAATGGATTTCTTATAACCAATTTTGTAGGTCTAAGTAAAGTTTAAAATATCATGGTGGTACAAAGTAAGAGCTTAATAAGGATTTATTGGATACAAGAGTGATTTAGTGTTTTCCTCAACCAGTTGTGCTCAACCAGGACTCCTAACATTTGTACATTTGTACAAAACCAAATATTTCTGGCTTCATTTCACTTGGAGGTCTGGTTGTATGAGGGCTATTTTTAATCAACATCCTAGGGATTTATCTCCTTCAAATTAAAAAGAATTCCTCTGGCCCTGCTTCACTGAATTTAAAATTGTCTAACAGAAAGTGCACTACTGAAAAGTGCTGGAAGAGAGTATTAACAGTTATATTCCTTCGACCACCCTCAAATTTATTGGATTTCCCAATAGCCACCATGTCTGATCCTCATTGCAATGTTAGCTTTTTTTTTTTTTTTTGTGGGTCACACCCGGCAGTGCTCATGGGTTATTCCTGGCTCCGTGCTCAGAAATTGCTCCTGGCAGGCACGGGGGACCATATGGGGCGCCGGAATTCGAACCGATGACCTCCTGCATGAAGGGCAAACGCCTTACCTCCATGCTATCTCTCCGGCCCCTGCAATGTTAGCTTTTTTTTTCCCCTGGACATTTAATGAATGTCTAGAGCAGTACTTGGAGAAAAGGAGGGAAGGAGATGAGAGTAAGGAGGAAAGGAGATAAAGGAGGCTGCAAGAGGGAGGGTGGAGAGAGAAAGAGAAGGAGGAAAGGCAGGAGGGTGGGCAAAAGAAGGGCCTAAGTAAGGTGAGAAGGAGGCAGGATAAAAGGGAGGGAAGGATGAGGAAAGGGAGAAAAGAGGCTCTTCTCCCAACGGTCAACATCTGGATTTGAATTCAACTTTTGCCCCAAATAATCCCCAAGCTTTATTTTATGATTTAATTTCTTTCTCACTGAAGCCTGGTTATGTTTTACAGGGGCTCTGGCACTTAATCTGTCTCCCATTTTCTCACCTTCAGGAGTTTCTTGGTTGGTTTGTTTCTTGCAGTGGTAGAGTAGGAAGTTGTCTCATCTAGGGTGGTAAAATTGCTGAGAAAGAAAGTGCAGGGGCCAGAGCGATAGGGGCACAGCATTAGGGCATTTGCCTTGCACGTGGCCAATCCAGGATGGACTTCAGTTTGATCCCAGGCATTCCATATGGTCCCCCAAGCCAGAGCGATTTCTGAGCACATAGCCAGGAGTAACCCCTGAGTGTCACCGGGTGTGCCCCCCTCCCCCCAAAAAATAAATAGAAAAATAAAAAGGGTGCAGTCATTGGTATTTGGAAGGGCTCTCCCCTGACCCTCCCTGTGGCCTCTGTAGGTGAGACACACACTATGGCTTTTATCTGTCCTGGAAGAATTGCTTATGATTAATAGAAAAAATTTTTTTGTTTCTAATACTATTTTTAGAAGATTGTGCTGATCTTCCAATTTCCTAAAACCTAAAACCACACATTTTCTGGGTAGTCACACTTATTCTCCCTTGTGAAGCAAAAATAATATTAATTGAGATTTTGATATGTGATAAGAGACTGTGCTTGATATTTTCACAATTATCATTTCAATTTCGTCTTCACAATCAACCACAAAGTGAGTTGTATTAGCCTATGTTAGCGGAGAGGAAATTGTGACTCAGAGATTTTATTTCACTTAGCTAACGTGTCTCTTTTTATTATTTTTATGATCCGTTTGCTCATTGAATATACTTGTATTTATTGAATTTGCTTTTATTTGCTTTGCATGTACTTGCAGATTCTTTTAGCCCTTCTGCATCACACATTGTGTCTTACACGTCTGTGCCTGTACTCCATAGCATCTCAGAATGAATGCTTTTGCATGTGGAATCAAATATTAATTTGTTTAGTTATTATTTCCTGAAATAAAAGAAATGTTTGGCACTGATAGATAGTACGGTAGATAGGGTTCTTGCCTTGCACATGGAAGACCCAGATTTGATACCTCACATTTCAGGTGGTCCTACAAGCACTGTTAGAAGTGATTACTGAGCATAGAGCTTGGAGTAACCCCTGAACATTGACAGGTGTGATTGCCTGCCACCACCTTTCCCCAACACACCAAAATAACAAGGGAGAAGAAATGATCATTTAGGGTCCTCTTCCTTTATCTCTCCAGGTCCTTCTGGAGTGATTCACTATTGTTCTTTAGAGGAGAAAGAACCAAGAAATCAAAATCACCATTAGATTAATCCCTGGCAACCGTCATGTCACTGCAGCTCCTGCAGATGTTGACAAAGCTGTCAGAACCTGGAGGAGGGGAGATACTTAAAAGAAGGGAAAGAGGTCTCTGAAGTAGAAGAAAAGCATTAACACCCCACTGAGACCCATTTAGCAGACCAGAAATGGCAGGTGTCTGTCTGCCTCTGGCATAAACAAGTCTCTCCACAGAGAATGCCTTGGTTTTGCTTCAGGCCTAAAGGGGCATCTATAATGTGAAGGCACCAGGCGGCCCTGCAGGATTATGAGTTCAGCAGAGCTCAGACTGACCCTCCTGTAGGTACTTAGCATCTTTAGAAGTGGGCTGGGGGGGGGGGGGGCGGCTCTGATCCCATGTAAGTTCCTTTTTCCAGGATGTTTGGGCTGTTGTGATCATTATTATTATTAGTTATGGACACAAGAGAGAGGCTATCTTGTACAAGCAGAATGTACCATTTATAAAAGTATTCAAGGTGCCTGTGATTAAACAGCAATGGCTGGTCTGTTCCACAGTGCATATTTAGCTTATGGAAAACTATTTATTGAGCACTTTTTTTTTTTTTTTTTTTGGTTTTGGGCTACACCCGGCATTGCTCAGGGGTGACTCCTGGCTGTCTGCTCAGAAATAGCTCCTGGCAGGCATGGGGGACCATATGGGACACCGGGATTCGAACTAACCACCTTTGGTCCTGGATCAGCTGCTTGCAAGGCAAACGCCGCTGTGCTATCTCTCCGGGCCCTATTGAGCACTTTTTAGGCATTAGAGTCTTTTCTCTAGTTGCAGTGAATAGAAAAACTCAAGACCCCTGCCTTCATCTAACATGTTATAGACAGAAGCAAGAATCAAACTAAATGGTTTGCTTGACTTTTCTCTTGTCTACATATGGGATCAACTACCTGTCCCCACGTCTTGAGTCTCTGCTCCTTTATTCTGAAGAGCAGTGGTTCTCAATGAGAGGGAGGTGTAGCTTTCCGGAAGATATTTGACCATGTTGGTGGTCATGCCCTTGGGGTATATATTTGTGAATGTGGGTTATTTGCATCTGGTGGGCAGATGCTAGTGCCACAACCAACCATCCTATCTTGCCAGGCCAGTTCCCCACCTGTAGCAAGTCAGCCCCTGAAGAGGTTGACTGATGGTGGGATGGAGGATGAGGCCTTTCTCTTCCAGCTCGGAGCACGAGTCTGCCACCATGTCTAGCCGAAGGTTCTGAGGTGAAACGGCGGGTAAACAGCTCGCAGACAGTCAGGCTCGTGGAAATATTCGCTTTATTCGGTGGACAAGACTGAAGTCCCAGTACTCAGCTTCCGTTCCAGCCAAAAAGCCCTGGCCTTCCACAGACCCTTGTTTTTATCCCTCAGAATCAGGTACCACCCAATGGTGGGATCAGATACCAACCAATGGTGGAAGCAGAATCAGGTACCACCCTAGGGTGGGGGCAGAATGCCAGGTCACACCCTAGGGTAGGGCACAATCACCAATCAGTTTAGGGTGAGTAACATAGTAATCCTCTAAAATATTTACATACACAACACCCACCAAAAAGACATACCCAGCCTGCCCTGCTGATAATTGGGATCTGGACAAACATAAAGTACTGCTGAGACAAACATAAGCTACTGCACAGCAGAGACTGCATTACCCTGTGACCCCATGAATGAGATGTGGTCAGTGATCTCTTCTCAATGTGAGAGTTGGAACAGAAGTCTGTGGCCATACTCAGAACAGGACTTTTAAGAAGTGGTTGTACACTATTCATAGTAGCCAAAATTTGGAAATAACCCAAATATAGATGAGTAGATAAAGAAACTGTCACATACACACACTCTTTCTCTTCATTTTTTTTTTTTTTTTGGTTTTTGGTTTTTCAGGCCACATCCATTTGATGCTCAGGGGTTACTCCTGGCTAAGCGCTCAGAAATTGCCCCTGGCTTGGGGGGATCATATGGGACGCCGGGGGATGGAACCATGGTCCTTCCTTGGCTAGCACTTGCAAGGCAGACACCTTACCTCTAGCGCCACCTCGCCGGCCCCTTTTCTCTTCATTTTTAAGAAAGGATGAAAGCACGCAATTTATTGTAACATGGATGGAAGGAACTAAAGGGTATCATGCTCAGTGAAGTCAGTCAGGAGAGGGACATAGAATGATTGCTCCCAAATATGAGATAAAGAAACAAAATAAAGGAATTAAACATGTGATCAGTGGTAACAGACCCTGAAAATAGACTTGCAGAAGTGAGTTTGCCAAGGTGCTGGATGGATTTGATTTGTTGGTTGGATGAGGATATTAAGACTTTTAGAGAAGGGATGCTGGTGGGTGTAAAGTTGAAACAGTATGTACTTAAAAATCTTTTTTTTTTTTTTTTGGTTTTTGGGTCACACCCAGCGGTGCTCAGGGGTTACTCCTGGCTGTCTGCTCAGAAATAGCTCCTGGCAGGCACAGGGACCATATGGGACACCGGGTTTCGAACCAACCACCTTTGGATCGGCTGCTTGCAAGGCAAACACCTCTGTGCTATCTCTCCAGGCCCCTACTTAAAAATCTTAATGTTGGGTTGGGGTAATCCTTGGCGGTCTCAGGAGATGTTCTTGACTGATTAGGAGAGACCCCTGAACCATGAGTGACTCATGGACAAATGAAGTGAGGGGGATTGAATTTAGTTTACCACATGCAAGGCAGTGGCTTGCCTCTTATACTGTGTTCTTGGAATTTGTGGAAAGGTATTTTTGGGTCACAGCTTGTGTTCAGGGCTTACTCCTGGCTCAGGATCTCTCTTTGTGGTGCTCAGGGGAGCATATGTAGTACTGGGGATCAAACTATGATTGGTCATATGTAAGATAAGTTATGAATCACAGTGCCTAAATATAAGTGGAAGAAGTAGAAGGAAAAAAGTGGCAATGCTTCTCTCACTTCCTTTCCTCACCTAAATCATCAAATAGGTAGAGTTTTATGCTAATTAGAGATACAAAATTGGGATTTCCATGGTGTGAGGTATAAATTTCTGCTCTGGTTATTTTCAAATGCATCACTGATAACCATTTACCGTGACTTCAACTATTAAGTCTGGCAATGGTCTTTCAAGGATAAGACACAACTGATGTGTTTTGAGCACACACTAAGAGCATTTCTTTATTTTTTATTATTTGATTGGTTTTATTTTCCACACTTTAACTACATTTTTCATTACAATTAAAATAATAGCTAATACATAAACAACCTGACTATTTTTAATAAGTTTATTTTTATCCTTACATTTTACTAACTAAGAAACATAGTTTTCATCATAATAAAAGGCCAAGTTTTTGCCCCATTTGTTATGTTCCCTCGTTTGGGTACTTTGTCTCCATTTGGGTCACTCAAACGACTTATTGTTTGCTCGCTCTCTCTCTCTCTCTCTCTCTCTCTCTCTCTCTCTCTCTCTCTCTCTCTATCTCTATCTCTATCTCTATCTCTATCTCTCTGTCTCTCTCTCTCCAAAATGACAAAAGAACTCAAAACTGACCTTGTCCTCTTGCAAGTTCCAAAGTTATTTGTGTAAGAGCCATGCTCCTTACTAGGGAAGGCTGGCCTCTTTGTAGCCTACCCATGCTCTTCTGCAATCCTAATCATCTCCTACTCCATCTCTCTTTGGCCACTTAACCCAGACTTTGACCACACTATAAGAAGAAAGGATTCTTCTTCCAAAATTATTCTTGTTCTGTAGAGGGAATCACAGCTAAAGCAACAAGCTTCCTCTGTGTGTTTTCAAGAGTTCAAGCAAGGATTGTTTGAGCATCTCCTGGGAACATCATTGAAAGAATTCTTATATTGGGTGGGAGGTTCATTCCAACCAGACATTGCTATAGTTCTTCAAAACACAGCTAATTGCATAATGTAAGGTGAACCCAGTTTTTCAACTTTGCTCAGCTCTCAAATTCTATTTGTTCTATTAAAGACCATATTGACTTTGGAGAGCAATTTGGCAATATTACACTATAGCAATTTCACTCCTAATTATTCTCCCCAGAGAACTCGCGTGTGCAGAAGAGAAATGTAGAATTTATAACAGTAAGGAAAAAAAGTGCTCATCTAAATGCACATCCACAGAATGGACAAAAAGAATACAGATTTTTTTTTTTTTTTTTTTTTTTGTGGTTTTTGGGTCACACCCGGCAGTGCTCAGGGGTTATTCCTGGCTCCAGGCTCAGAAATTGCTCCTGGCAGGCACGGGAGGACCATATATGGGACGCCGGGATTCGAACCGATGACCTCCTGCATGAGAGGCAAACGCCTTACCTCCATGCTATCTCTCCGGCCCCAAGAATACAGATTATTATAGAAGTGGATATAATTGATTGAGACCTAGAGAGATCTCAAGAATATGCTATGCTGGAAACAGAGGTGGAGGGAGGACAACACTGATGGGAATGGCCCTAATTCACTATCACAGTGTACCTTGAATATATAACTGTAAAAGACTTGTAATTCCTATTGGTCACAATAAACATTATTTAAAATAAAAAAATATGCTAAGCACAGACAACAGCCAGAAGGATCAGAATAGTATGATGCCACAAATATTGTTAGTGCATCAGGGAGAGTCCAGTGAAAAACAAAAGGTGTGCTCTAAATTCTGAGGAAAGAAAAGAATGCTATAGGGTTGGCAGGTAGTGTCATGGCCCATAATTCCTCCTATCCCATTATGTATGCTCTGTATGTGGCTTCTTCTTTCCAGAGGAGAGATTTTCATTTCTTTCCATCTGGACTGGCTTTGTGATGAACTTGTTTTAATGGAGAGATTGTAGCAAAGGTGACTTTATAGGAAGTATGGAAAATGTGCACTTGAGCTTTGAAAGTTTGTTGGTTTTTTTTTGGAACCCATCTGGTTTAGGTTATAGTTTAGTGACAGACCTCTTGCCTTGCATATGGAAGGCCTTAGTTTTAATGCCTAGCCCTGTGAAAAATTAGATGACTTAGAATTCCCTATCTCACATAGAGGATCCTGCAGCAATCAGCTGAAATTTTTCTGGGGAGAAAGCCTCAAAGCCACTGAGGCCCTGTACCTGAAACCTGAGCACAGCTACTCAAAAAGAATGGTCCCCAGAAGGCCAACAGTTCTCTATAAATGTCTGTGTGAATTCAACCAAACACTGCTTAATGCGGAAGAACATCCTTGCTGAGCCTAAGTCAAATGACCAACCCACAGTGGTTACAGTATAAGCCATTAACTTTGGGAGTGTTTTGTTATGGTAGCAACATAGATGGGTTAAGGAACCAAGAAGAGTTGTTGAGGCCTCCAAGAATGATAAAGATGGAAATTACCAGAACAAAATGCAACTGTAAATCAGGAAACCCAATGGGACTATAGATAGTCTAAGAAGGGGATCATCACATATGATGCCCAAATCATAGCAGGGATGGAGTGGGGGAAGAACTATTCTAATTTATCTCTCTCCTCCAGGCTCTCATCAGGTACTACTATCAGTGGAGTCCAATGAGAAATCAGGGAGCCAGAGAGTTTGATAGGTGGCACTTATTGGGCTCTGTCTCTGTGTACCAAGTTGATCTGTGTGGGATTGGGGGAGCAAAGGAAGAATAGTGAGGAAATACACTGTGCCTCAGAGCTTTCAAAGAAATAAACTGCTGCAAATCATCATGGAAGTTCCTTTTTGGGATGGATGGATTTCTTTCTTACATGATTAGTGGGGGCCTGAATGCATTTTGCTTGTTCAAAATAAGTCACATTGAGTCCCAATCTGGCGGCCTTGGAAAAAACACTTTCTTCTCCTATATCTCATCTCAGTTTCTCTGTCCAGTGAAGGTCATGACTTTCTCCTTAGGGGGCTCACCGTAATGGAGAAAAGATGGCAAAAACGTGAACACAGTTGATATCCTGCAGGTAATTTTCAAAGAGTTGCCTCTCCTACTCTCTTTCTTGAGAGAAATCACATGCTAGGTGTGAGGTGAGGAAAGAAAGAAGGGATTTGATGGTCAAAGTTTAACTCCATGTGGAATAGAAGAAGTTTTGTACATTTTCAACGTATACTTCTCTGCCCAATCTTTCTTTGCATCAAGTACATATGTACATATACACAAAGGCACACACATTCAAAGTCATGTCCTCATTCATATCTGTACACACACTCATGGATCACATCTGTGTATACACTTGCACAGATTTGTAGGTATGCATTAATTCATATGTGCACTGAGATATATATATTCATGCATATGTCATACATGACCGTTTTATTCATTCACATGCTCACAGACACCTGATTCAGGTATTTACATGTCCATGTGCTGTTATACATATCATATCACAAAGAAATATACATATACATGCGTGAAAACACAAATTCACATACATGTCTATAGGGACATTTATTCACACATGCCTACTCATATACAGTCAGAATAGTGCATATTCACAGGGTGTGGGATTTCAGGAACTGCTCTTCTGTTTGACATGTGGGCTCAGAACATCATTTGAAACCTGATCTCCACACTCCATGGAATGGTAACCAAATCTCAACAACTGGTTTCTGCTATTTCTGCTTAAGGGCTGTGTAAGCTTTGGTAAGTCTCTGAGTCACTCCATTGCATTTTAGTCAGATAGGGTCTTTACCTCAGTGAAACCTGTAGATGCAGTTAACCTACTGTATACACAAACCGGATTATTCAACTCAAATGCCTTCAAAGGATATTAGGGTGAAAAGCCGGCTCTCTAGATTTCTTGAAGGCATTTGCAGTCTTATTCCTTCATTCATAAATTGGAGATCATTATGTCCTTCAGATCTTTCCTATGTGGTTTTAGGAGCAATGAAAGTAATTCTAAGGTTATGAATCTTCTAAGTGTGTTAGCAAATGCAAGAAACATTATCATAAAATTTTAAAGGGCTCAATAGGAATGTTATATTATGACAGGTATGTCTTTACTTGGGCTGAGGAGAAATAATACAAGGGCTAAGCACGTGCCTTGAATGAAACTGACCCCAGTTTGATGCACTGTGTATGGTTCCCTGAGCACAGATCCTAGAGTAATCCCCAACCACAGCTCACCTATCTAACTCCCCCAAATATACTCATTGCTATACATAACCCCTGAAGGCTCCAGAGAAGTACTATAGTCCTTGAATTAGGCAGGTAGTAGTAGATGATTAATAATCCCTGCCACAGCAGCCCGCAGATTTGCAGAATCAGAGTCCCTTGTGGTGGTTGTATCAAAAATATGGAGTATGGAAACGTTGATGGGGAAAATTGACACTGATGTTGGATGGGTGTTAAAATATTTTATGGCTAAATATCAACTATCAATAACTTTATAAACAATGGCTTTTTGATTAAGTAAAACATTAAATATGATCACTACATTGTTTTGGAAGATTTTTTCCCCTTCCAAAGGTGGAAGTTGAGAGAGAGAGAAGAAAGGAGAGAGAGAGAGAGAGAGAGAGAGAGAGAGAGAGAGAGAGAGAGAGAGAGAGAGAGAGAGAGAGAGAGAGAGAGAGAGAGAGAGAGAGAACAGTAGCAATGTAGCCTCTGGAGAGTATTTGGGTTACCAAGAAGGGCCTCATATTCCTGACCCACAGAAATGTGGTGTGTGGAGTGAGGTGGGAGGTATAGGGCAGTATACTGAACTGCTTGTTCTTTTCTTTTTTTCTAAACTTTATTTATTGATTGGTTGGTTTTGAGCCATACCCAGCGGTGCTCATGGGATGGTCCCTTCCCGGGTCGGCCGCATGCAAGGCAAATGCCTTACCGCTGTGCTATCACTCGGGCCCTTGCTTGTTCTTTTAAGTTTCTGAGCTCTGAGATAATTCTTAGAAAACAAGAATTTATAAATCTCCAGAGGCTGAGAAGTTGTGGGGAAAATTTGGGGAGTCTCACAGGACTTTCGATCTGCTGCTCTTTCATAGAAGTTTCTAGAAGTGAAGACAGAGCAAGCGCCCCAACTACAATCTGTCCAGAGTGTTCTCTCTTGCCCAGATAAGTTTAGAGGCTCATTTTTTCCAGGCTTTATTGCTTGACACAGGTTCTGTGTCAAGATTTAATTTCTCCACTTCTAGCACTCTTGCTAGAAATCAGAAAGAACCTTCCTGATTTTCTGGTAAGTGTTCCTAGTTTGCCCCAAATTCTCTGTTGTTGTTACTCTTCCCTCTTTTCCAGGAGTCCTTTCCTTGGCACTTGAAAGGAAAAGATGAAATCGTCCCTGAGGATAACTTGCCTGAAAGGAGGTTTATAATAAAACAGGCCCACGGTGGCCTCCTTTACCCAACTAGCCCCATAGCACCTGGCAGAGGTGGGAGCCACCACCGGCTCTAGAGTGATTGATAGGAGTGTTTTTCCAATTTAGCTGTCAAAAGCCAGGGCAGTCATCTCTGCCTCCTGGGTGGAAAGTGATTTATAATTTTCCTTTCTAGTGGCATCTTAAGACAAACAGGCACTTTTTGTTTCCATGGAGAACCCACTCTTTCTCAAAGAGAGATTACCCCTCACATCTCCCCACCCCACCCCCCACTGGTCTTTCTTCCTGCCGCCATTTTCTTCTCTTCCTTACATCCTGACTTCTCCCTCTTTCTTTCTTTCTTTCTTTCTTTCTTTCTTTCTTTCTTTCTTTCTTTCTTTCTTTCTTTCTTTCTTTCTTTCTTTCTTTCTTTCTTTCTTTCTTTCTTTCTTTCTTTCTTTCTTTCTTTCTTTCTTTCTTTCTTTCTTTCTTTCTTTCTTTTTCTCTCTCTTTCTTTCTCTTTCCTTCCTTCCTTCCTTCCTTCCTTCTTTCTTTCTTTCTTTCTTTCTTTCTTTCTTTCTTTCTTTCTTTCTTTCTTTCTTTCTTTCTTTCTTTCTTTCTTTCTTTCTTTCTCTCTCTCTCTCTCTTTTTCTTTCTTTCTTTCTTTCTTTCTTTCTTTCTTTCTTTCTTTCTTTCTTTCTTTCTTTCTTTCTTTCTTTCTTTTTCTCTCTCTTTCCTTTCTTTCTCTTTCCTTCCTTCCTTCCTTCCTTCTTTCTTTCTTTCTTTCTTTCTTTCTTTCTTTCTTTCTTTCTTTCTTTCTTTCTTTCTTTCTTTCTTTCTTTCTTTCTTTCTTTTTCTGTCTTTCTTTTTCTGTCTTTCTTTCTTTCTTTCTTTCTTTCTTTCTTTCTTTCTTTCTTTCTTTCTTTCATTTCTCTTTTCTTTACAGTTTTCCTTCATTCCTCCTTGTTTTCTTCTGCTCCTTTCTCCTTCTAGCATCGGAGTAAATTTCTTCCAGCAAATAAAGTAAGCTAAAATTCTTCCTGCACTAGTATAAAGTATTTTCCTTCCTTACAGTTTACTCCAGGTTGTGTCTCTAGCACTACCCATAAATCTCCTGTCAAGAGGTTCCCAGCATTACCTGGGAACTGAGCCATTTTCCCCTTCTCAACTAGGGGTGGAATGGCCACACTTTGGTTCCTAGGATATTTCAAGAGTGCAGTGAGTGGCTGTTGGGGATGTGTGTCACATGGGGATAGGTAGGCCACAGAAATAAGCAAGTTTAAAATCTATTGGAAAAGTGCTGGAAAACACTGGCTTACATTGTTGTCCTCCATTTTTACAAAGAGCTCAAAAGCAGAGCACAGACCATGGGTGGTGGTCTCAGTGCGTGAAGCTTTCTTCTGTTCTACTTTCTTCACCTGTACCTTAGCATAGTCCTCCAAAGGGTACCTTAAAAAAATGTACAGGACATGGGTTATTATTCCTACCTTTAGGAAACCAGCTCATGCTTTTTCCTGTTGGCCCTGAAGTCAGTTCTGAAGGAGGATGGGAGCCTTCATGGAGTGAACTCTAGGATGATCCACTAGCACGCTTGGGCAATCCTTGTGGAGGCATTCCTGGGCTACCTTATTTATTCCTAAAATGGGACACTGTGTGTTTACCTGACTGTTTGACTTAGGGGTGACATTTTGTACCTTCAAAATGCCAATAACCATCCAGAGCAGAGTCCACCTCTTTAGTGATTAGAACTAAAGTAAAAGATTGAGCTCATCTCCAGTGGAGTGTGTGACTATGACAGCGAGTAGCACTTTGTGAGTGTCTAAGAGCAGGTTAGTGGAGCAGGTAGGCAGGTCGGTGGACACATGTTAACATGTGTTCATGTTGGTATGTAGTATAAGGCTTGGACTCTACAGGGGTGGCAGTGTTTGCCTGTACACATGATGTATGTATGTATGTGTGTGTGGATATGCAGTCATGATAGGAAGGAAGGTCCTTAGTACCCAAGTGAGTATCTCTGTGTGTGTATATGGGCACACTATAGTATGAAGGTAAGTCTCTATGTATACATGAGCATGACTTTATATGCATCAATATTGCATATGTGTGTGCAAGGGGATGTGTGAGGTAGAGAGAAAGGAGAGAAGGTGGGTAAGGCAGACAGTTTGAACAACAGTCTCTTATTTATTTTGCATCAGGCCTGAGGCTCTGGTTACAGAATATGAATCCTCAACATATGGTCAGAATATTCAGATGTTGAACTCTGATGAATGAGACTGGTCTTGGGGCCAAAACAGAAGCCTTTCTGTCCCCATACAGCCCTCCAGGGACAGAGGTCTCTGCCAGAAAGCAGATTGTATTCTTGTGACCTCATGCTTCTTGGAGCTAGGATACAATGCCAGGGACATAAGTTCAGGTGTTTGTGCATTTCTAGAAATTGATTGCGATTTTTATCAGTTTTGTTGTGGGAAACAGTAAGGACATTTATTATTTATTTAAATAATAGTTTACTTATTATTTATTTATAATTTATTTAAATAATAATTTATTTATTAAAGCATAATGTTTATAGTACATGTATACATGTACAGTATATGCATATGCTAAATGAAATTATGCTTTTTCCCATTCACCTCCATCTCCTAGATTGAATACCTTCCTTGTTGCATGGGGCCTTTAAAGAGCACAAAGTGATTCAGAAATAGTCTCTGTTTAAGAGTAATGTCCCATGTTAATACATGGAGGAAGATAGTACAGACTGTACTTATAGAGCCTGGTCACAGTGGACTACAGAGAATGCAGAGGGAAGCCCCTCATCCTCCAAGGACCCCTGAGAAGCTTTCCAGATACACACTAAATTGAATTCAAGAGATGTTTCCACTTGGGGAAGGGAGGGTGATATAAGAGGCTTTGAAAGAGTTGGGCCAGAGTAATAGTACAGCAAATAAGGTACTTACCTTGCATGTGGCAGATTTTTGTTTGATCACAAGAATCACATATGGTCCTCAATCCTGCCTAGAGTGATATGAGCACAGAGCCAGGAGTAAGCTCTGAGCACCACTGGCTACGTTCCCAAAACAAACACTTTGAAGAATAGCTATTGCTTTCAGGGGTACTTGGAAGAGCAGGATGGAGTTATTGGCTTCTTTGGGGTAAGTCTCTGAGAGGTTCTGTAGTTCTTTTGTGAACAAATGAATGGACTGTGGAATAGCCTTGCACTAGAATGTTACATTAAATGCAATGTCAAGCAAAGTATGAAAAGCCTTAGAAGAGGAGTTGCCTCCATTATTTGTTAGAGGAGGTAAGAATGAGTGTGGAGAAAAAAAACGAGTAATTGTTGAGCAACTGTGGTATGTCAACCTTCTCACCCACAGCTTTGCATATACTAGATCTGTTAACCCACGTTGGCAGCTGACTCAGATGAAGTAGCTTACTCAGGCAAAGGGAAGGAATGAGAACCACAATCTATATGGTACAACTTCTGAGCCTGTGTATTCTTTCCAACAAACATTGCTTTATAAGAATAGTCTACGGGGCCGGAGAGATAGCATGGAGGTAAGGCGTTTGCCTTTCATGCAGAAGGATGGTGGTTCGAATCCCGGTATCTCATATGATCCCCTGTGCCTGCCAGGGGCGATTTCTGAGCATAGAGCCAAGAGTAACTCTTGAGCGCTGTCGGGTGTGACCCAAAAACCAAAAACCAAAAATAAAGAATAGTCTATAAAGTACTGCATTATGACTAGTACACTTATTGCCAAGGATCATAACTTGGAATTCAATATAAAGTCATTATTAGCCTAGAAAAAAAGAACAATAACACTGTATATCTGCCCCTTTTGAAAGCATAACATACCTTAGTAAGCTAGGCTATTAATATACATTGTCATGGCATCAGTACTGCAGGTTTGTTGTTATTGCTGGAGAGCCAGGCTGTGGCTTATTTGCATACTGCTTTGCATCTATTTGCATTTTCCCTCCATACGTGAAATCAAATGCAGCTAATTAGTGCAACCTTGTTACATTGAGAAGCAGGCTCAGCCTTCTGTGTCAGGGCATATGGAGCTCAGAACAGGGACTCAAATCACCCAAAACCTATGACATCCTAGGTCAGAGCTTTGAGAAGGAGATGCAAACCTGAATGAAAAGTAGGGAAGTTGAATATCATCATTTTTCAAATACTGTCCCTTTAAAGTAACTATTGCAGTGCGGTAGAATGAAAAAGAGATCAAACAAGGAAGTCAGATCTGTTTCCAGGAAGAATTCAATGGAAAAAGAGCAAGATTTGGAGTCCAAAGACCTAGATGAAGACCATTTGGTGTTTGGCTTTGTCAAACTCAGAGACCTTGCACTTCATGGTCTTTTAGAGGAAAATTAAAATGCCCTTTGCAAATGTTAGAGCACAATGCAGAGGTAAGTGTTCTAGGCCATGTGATGTCACCACAATCAGAGTGATACCAGGTCCATTTAGTTCTGAGTCTGAAGAGTTCAGCCTTGAAAGGGTCTAGAGTCTGGAGGTGATAGGAAGTACGACTAAATTGATTGTCTTTATCTGTGTCACCTATATCCTTGTCTATCTTTATATAGCTGTGTGTGTGTGTGTGTCTATGTAACTTAGCATTCGGTGATCTTTTAATATATACCAAGCATTGCAATAAACACATGTGCCTGGTCCATATTATAAATTCATTAGATGCTAAGTTATATAGCTTCAAGAGACATGGAACTCATGGCCACTCTGAGAGGTATGTGTTATTATGAATTATTTGAATTATTATATGAGTACATGTTATTATGACCTCATCTAAGAGATACCATCACTGTAAAGGAAGGCTTTTACCAGGATGCACTTGCAAACCCTTTTTTCATTCCTCTTTCTCCTAAGATGGTGCCATACCTATTTTTTTTTATTTCTCCATGTTTAGTCTTAGGTAAACTATGGTCTTTTACATTTGCCCAGTTGTAATAATTTTGACCTTTTTTTCTTTTTCTTTCTCTTTTTTTTTGGGGGGGCACACCCTGTGATGCTCAGGAATTACTCCTGGCTATGAACTCAGAAATTGCTCCTGGCTTGGGGGACCATAGAGGATGCTGGAAATCAAACCAAGGTCTGTCCTGGATCAGCCGTGTGCAAGCCAAACTTCCTAACACTGTGTTATCGCTCCAGCCCCAACTTGTTTTCTTCTGATATTTTAAAATTGGATTTGAATTTTTTTCCTTCCTTAATGACCTAGAACACTACGTTTGACAAAGAGCGGTTTCTATATACCAAAGTAAATTGCACTATTGTTCCCAAATGTTTCTCCATCTCATAGGGCATGTTGAAGACTTGCTCCAACTAATGACATGGGAGTGGAAGTGCTAGGCATCAAAAAGCTTCATATGACATGTCATAGTTTTCTTTTCTTCCTGACCTGATGGCAAGTTTGCTCCACATATAATCTGATCTATAGTTGAATCCTGGGAGGGAAGAACAGTCAGAGTAACTTGTGATAATAAAGTCACTTGAATATTAAATACATCTTTGTTGTTAGAAGCCTTCAAAACATGGAGGGGGTGGAGTAGTTCAAAGGGCTGGAACATATGCTTAGCATACTCTGGTCCTGGGTTCTGTTCCTGGCATGAGATGGTCTCTTGAGCATCTCCAGTATCAATCCAAGATCACTCAACTGGGAAGAGCTTCTGAGCACACTGCATGGTGTGTCCCCCAAACCAACACCAGCCAACCAGATATCCCCACCCCAATGATTATGTACAGGAGCATAATTGAGAGGCTATCCTGAAAAATGAGTGAGAAATGAGTGAGAAATGCTCACTCTTTATAAGATGGTTTTTTCCTCCTACATTTGAAAGGCCTATTAACTGTCTCTAGTTGCTATTATATATGGCTAATTCTTATCCCAACGATATAGCTATGCTTTCTCTATTCCATACTTCCATTCTGGAAACTGCTTAAGATATTAAAACTACTACCATCACCACCACCACCACCACCACCACCACCACCACCACCACCACCACCACCACCACCACCACCACCACCACCACCACCACCAATACTAACACCACTTCCACCTCTACTACTGCTGCTTCTGATACTGATAACTACCAATGCTTCACAAGGAGTATCTTAGTTGTTTTTTTGATAGGAATCCTATGTAGTAGGCACTTTAGTTTTCATTTTTGAGGAGAGAGAAACAGAAGTTTAGAAATATCTAGTGATACACTTATGCTCACACGGCGAAGAGGACCAGTAAGATTGAAATCTGCATTTACCTCCAGACCCTGTTATTTATTTTTTTTACCATATTTTATTCAATAAAGGGCCATCAAGTAGCAGAGTCACATGCCTTACTCACCAGAGATGATTACAAATGTTTTGGCTGCTTATGAGAATTCAAATCATTATTAAACAGTGAGAATAGCATTGGACTTTATTACCAGAATGGGTGGGATCTGTGTGCAGCTGTTTCTTATAAGTTACCTAATTGTGTGGCTTAGAACTAGTTCCTCTGTTTTTTCCTTTCTGGTATTGTAGTTTGTAAAATAAAACACTTTTTCTCCGGTCAGATGGTTCATAGATCTGGCCAATGAAGTCTTTTCATAGCTTGAAGGCATATGCAAAACAGTTACTCTCTAGTCCCTCATCATTAATTCTTTTTCTTGATAGTAACATATGATTATAACATGCAATTTCAGGGGACACTTTGTAAACTTTTAAAAACAACCTGAAGTTCTAAATTTTAGTAAACATTTTTTAAAAGAAATTGTCAAAGAATCACAATCCAAGGATGTCATTGAGGAATACTTCAAAAGAAAGAAATGAATAAATAAGAATTTTAGCTCTACAAAAAACCAACAAAAGTTAGTCTACCTCTCTTTTATTGTTTTTTTTTTTCTATAAGAGAAATCATACTGTTCTTTTTGTCTTGGAAGAGCTTTTTGACCTCTGAAGAATGATGTGCTCTAATTCTCTGGTTGGTGAAGTCTGCTTGATTTCTTTGTCCAGAAGTGGGTGTAGACCTAAAGAGAATTCCGGCTGACTGAATCCACATTGGGTTGTGTGTCAGGCTTACCAAAGCATAACTGGAAGGCATGCTGTATCGTTTCATTAAAAATAATCATTCAAAAATGTCTTTCTCCACATTCCTGTGGCTCGTGCTGCTTACTTTGTACAGAAGCTATTCTTTCGTCTCCCCAGCCAGGGAGTCAGTCATCAGTTGTGGCTATTGGTCATTTCCTGTCTCATACAGCCAAATAATCATGTTATTTTGACTGGGATGAGAATGGTCCAGAGCAATGACCTTAGTCTCACAGAAACTAGCAGCAGCAATTTCTTGAATGTGAATGGAAAGGAAAACAGAGCCGGAAAGGAGCCTTCATTCAGTCTTTCTGCTGGCAAATCACTAATTTATATCACTAGCTCTGCAAGTCTATTTCCAACCAACAGTCTTTGAGCATCCAACACATACACATACACATACACATACACATACACATACACATACACATACACATACACTCTGTTGTATGTTGTATGTTGTAGGGAATATAAAATAGGAAACCTATATGAATAAAGAAAAAGTGAAAAGCTATTGATTTCTAGAATTTATGTTTTTTGTGAGAGAGAAAACTTGCTAGTAAAAATGTAGAGTGAAATATGTTTTACATATGTTATTCCAGTACAGAATTGAATTAGATAATGTATATAACCCTCAGAACATAGATAAAAACACGGATTGAGTCAAGAAACAAATAACTTAGCCTATATCACAGAAGATGTTTAAAAGGATTGGCCCAAACTTTCAAAGTTAAGTGTTTGTGACTCCCAAATTCATGGCAGTAAAGAAAGACTAAGAAAATGATTATCAAAGAACCAAAGAATAATAATTATGCCTGTTTCGAATCTACAGTTTAATTAGTTTTTTTAGACATGTAGAGTTGAGAAATCACTACCATTTTACTTAATAAATTTTTTTTAACATTCTTTCCTTTCCAAGCTTCCTTGTATTCTTTTTTGTTGCACCCACTTTCCAGGGAACCCCTGATCTAGTGTTGGTCATCACATATTCCTTTACATTTCTTTGCATTTTCTAACATCTTATAAAAATGAGAGCATGCAATTGTGTACTCCATTGTATATGGTTTATCTTAGATAACATTATGATTTTGAGATTTATCCATGTTGTACATCAGTAGTCTATTTCTAATTTAAAAATAGTTTTAATTAGTTATCTTTTTTTTTTTTTTTTTTGGTTTTTGGGTAACACCCTGCAGTGCTCAGGGGTTACTCCTGGCTCTATGCTCAGAAATCTCTCCTGGCAGGCACATGGGACCATATGGGAAGCAGGGATTTGAACCACATTTCTTCTGCATGCAAGGCAAACACCTTACCTTCATGCTATCTCTCCAGCCCTTACTTAGCTTTTTTAATTAATTTAGATTCTGTGATGTCCAATAGTTTCTTATGCACATAATTCCAACAGCACCCTCATCATCTCCCTCTTTCAAGGACCTTAATGTCTCTCCTTTCCATTGCTCCACTCCCAAAATTCAGTTTGCAAGACTTTATGTGAACTTTATTTAAAATACATTTTTCATTAAATGCCATGCAGGATGATTGAATCATAGGGTGAATATAAGACTGATTTTGGAGGGAAATAAGCCCAGAACATTTCTAGAGTAAGTGAATTATATTTACTGATATATGTTGATAAACTGATATTTAAGTTCTGCTTTCTGCACACATAGACTTAGTATTTATACTTTTCATTCATTTAAAAAATTGGACATTTGAGTTTTTTTCACTATATACCTTTTGACCTTGAGGGTTTCTTGCATTATGTCTGCTGTAAATCTTAATGATTCTCCTTTGAATTTAATTTTCCTCTTTGATTTTGATGCTTTCAGTTTTCTATCTCTATCTGTGGTCTTCATCACTGTGACTAGGATGTGTCTTGAGTTCTTTTCTTTGGGTCTCTTTTAGCTAATACTCTTCATCATGCAAGAGTTGGTTGCATGCAGTCTTTAGCTCAGGGAGTTTCTCTGCAATGATGTCACTTAGTGTTTATTCTTCCTAGGGATTTTCTTTCTTTCTTTTTTTTTTTTTTGGTTTTTGGGCCACACCCGGCGGTGCTCAGGGGTTACTCCTGGCTGTCTGCTCAGAAATAGCTCCTGGAAGGCACGGGGGACCATATGGGACACCGGGATTCGAACCAACCACCTTAGGTCCTGGATCGGCTGCTTGCAAGGCAAACGCCGCTGTGCTATCTCTCCGGCCCCTCCTGGGGATTTTCTTCCTGGGTCTCTGGGACACCAATGTTTCTGTTGAGTTTATCAAAGACTTCTATTTTTGTCTGTCTACATTCTTTGAGAATTTATTTTTATTGTCTGATAGTTTGATTTAAGGCTCCTTTTTAATCTCTTCTGTTGTATGGAGTTGTTATCCATATCATCTTACCACTCCTCAGTTGTCATTACTCTGTTGGACAGGCTTTCCAGTGTGGTTTTCATTTTGCCTACAAAGTTTTTCAGTCCTGTTATTTCAGTTTGGAGTTTTCTCATTTCTGTTTTCATATCTTCTTGATTCTTATTTGTGGTTTGTTCAGCTCGATCTATGCTTTCTTTAAGTTCTATGAATAACCTTCATATTTCTCCTCTAATCTCCTTACCTGAGAGGCTATATAAGTAGTTGTCACATGCTGGGTCATCAGAGCTGCTATCTTCATTTTCTATGCATGATGTTGGCCTGTGTTATTTCACCCATTATCGTACTTGTAGTGTGATGTTCTGCTTGTCATGCTGGGGATCATTAGCTAGGAGATGTGCACATTCATGGAGCCATGTGAGTTGCTGCGCTCCTCTGGCTCTGCCCTTCATGAATGGGGACAGCTCACTTACAGTGATGTGGCTCCCACAGGCTCTTTTGGGTTGTATTGGTCCCAGCATTGGCAGCTATGGATGTTGGACAGCAGCCATGTTGGAAAATGTGCAGCGGGGATCTGGCTCTGCCCTTCATCTATGTGGAAAGCTAACTTATTACAAAGTGGATTCTGAAGACTCTTCTGGATAGGGTTGGTCCCAGCACAAGCAACTGCTGATTTTGGATGGCAGCCTTGTTGGAAAGTATGAGTTGGGGATCAGGTTCTACTCTTAGTGCCTTCTTTTATTTTTTATGTGTGCTTATTTTTTTAAATAATATTTTTATTTAAACAACTTTATTACATACATGATTGTGTTTGGGTTTCAGTCATGTAAAGAACACCACCCATCACCAGTGCAACATTCCCATCACCAATGTCCCAAATCTCCCTCCTCCCTGTACTCCTCCCAACCCCTGCCTGTACTCTAGACAGACTTTCTGTTTCCCTCATACATTCTCATTATTAGGAGAGTTCAAAACGTAGTTATTTCTCTAACTAAACTCATCCCTCTTTGTGGTGAGCTTCATGAGGTGCACTGTAACTTCCAGCCCTTTTCTCTTTTGTGTCTGAAAATGATTATTGCAAGAATGTCTTTCATTTTTCTTAAAACCCATAGATGAGTGAGACCATTCTGCATCTTTCTCTCGCTCTCTGGCTTATTTCACTCAGAATAATAGATTTCATGTACATCCATGTATAGAAAAATTTCATGACTTCATCTCTCCTGACAGCTGCATAATATTCCATTGTGTATATGTACCATAGTTTCTTTACCATTCATCTTTTGAAGGGCATCTTGGTCGTTTCCAGAGTCTTGCTATGGTAAATAGTGCTGCAATGATTATAGGTGTAAGGAAGGGATTTTTGTATTGTATTTTTGTGTTCCTAGGGTTTATTCCTAGGAGTGGTATAGCTGGATCATATGGAAGTTCTTATCTTGGATAGCTTTTATTCTTTAAGTAGTTATTTTTTAAATACATTTTTTTAAAATAGTCATCTTGTATGCTCTCATTCCTCATTAGATTTTACTGGAGAAACCAAGAAACAAACAGGGAATAAAAAGTTATTTTATTTCAGATATTCTGGTAGGCTGAGCCCATACTGTGGGCTTTGGTCTTCTTTTTTTTCCTAGTTCTCTTTATAAGTTGTAGAGAAGTTGTAGTTGTACTTCAAGTGAAATGTAAGTCTAGGTTAGTTCCAGATTAGACAAAGGGTAACTGTTACTGCAAGGAAGGGTAATTTTTTTCTACAGGTGAATAAACCTGAAGAAATTTTAAATAGTTTGTTACTGAGTAAAATGCTGCTGACCACTGAGCTCAGATCCCATTTGTTTTGCAAGACATTGATTTAGAAACCAAAGACTATAATAGAAACTACCTGGTTGCTTTTGTTTGTTTGTTTTTCTGGTTTTTGGGACACACCTGGTGACACAGGGGTTACTCCTGGCTAAGTGCTCAAAAAATCGCTCCTGATTTGGGGGACTATACGGGACGCTGGGGGATTGAACTGTGGTCCTTCCTAGGCTAGCATGCACAAGGCAGATGCCTTATGACTAGTGCCACCGTTCTGATCTCTTGGTTGCTTTTGTTAATTTATTAACTTGTGACTTGCCTCTTTTGAATCTGTTGTTGGCAAATAGTGTTTTTGCCTGCTACCAACTAGTCTCTTTCTGGAATTCAATATTCCAGATTTTTCTTGGGGAACCATTCCTGTCTCTACCATATCGGTTGTGATCAAGAAGGGTGGGCATATATCAGGGTAATCATATTATCTCCAAAATGCTCTGACTATGGACGAAAAGATGTGATGGCATCCAACATGATCCACTAAGACCTATATCTAAAATCCTAGTTTGAAGTTTAGGTAAAAATGAGTTCTTCATTTGAAATTGATGGGAAGAGACAGATGAAAATATCGACAGATGAAAATAAAAGCAGTATGGATCTTGCCCATTTGTATTTTCTGTCTATGGGGGTCACCCTGGCATCTTTTGGAAAGCATATGCTTTTGGGAATTCAACAAAAGAGAGGTCAGACTTAATAAAGTATGAATGTGGATGATAATAGCAGCAATGCCTGAAAATTTTTATACAGAAAGCTTACACTGGAAGTATAGATATAGCTTTACATGACTAGAGCCTATGCATTTCTTTTGTGCTTAAGTCAGTTTGAGATGAATATATCATTTAGAATTAAAAGATTCCTGATAAAAATAATATAGATAATATGTGTCCGCACAGTGACAATTTATTGTCTATTCAGTTCCTAAAAGTTAATGTTCGAATGTATGATGTTCATGCTTTTAGCAGAGTAAATACATGCTTACAGTCTTCGTGTCTATCTGGAGCTTTAGAATGGGAGCTTACTCTATGAACAACTGGATAGAATTTTCTCCACATTTGGGTATTTATGTCAAGAACACAAAAACATTAATTCAAGGGGCCAGAGAGATAGCACAACAGTAGGGCATTTACCTTGCATGCAGCTGACTCAGGATGGATGGTGGTTCAAATCCCGGCATCCCATATGGTCCCCCTAGCCTGCCAGGAGTGAATTCTGAGCATAGAGCCAGGAGTAACCCCTGAATGCTGTCTGGTGTGACCTAAAAAACAAAAAAAAAATTATTTCAAAAATATGTGTGTACAATTATTTTATTGCAACATTTAACACACAATTCAACACTCAATTGAATGCAGAAACAATTAAAATACTCAACGACAGATGAATGGATAAAGAAATTGTGGTACATGCATATATACAACACTAGGCAGTTTTAAGAAAAGCTGTAATACAGTTTGCCAAGACTTGGCTGGAACTGAATGGTTAAGGTGTTGATTGAATTAAATCAGGAAACAACTAAATAAGAAATAGATAAATAAGTCAGGCAAAGTCAGATAATCTCTTGATCATCCTTTGCATAAAGAAATGACACAAGGGAACAGAGATAAATGGGTAATGACAAGTCCTTGGCCTTGGATTGCAAAATTTATGTTACCAATCAAGAGGTGCACAAATGAAGAATTAGGAAAGAAAATAACATAAGCACATTGGAGGAGGGTCTCTAGTCCTGGCCAGGCATGGCAACTGTTCATCAAAATAATACACATTAACATTAATGGTAGACATGCAACCTTAACTACAACAACAATCAAAGTCATTTTTAAAAAAGGAATGAGCTTGTTTTGAAATAAATCTTTGCAGATATAATTAATTTTGGACAGAGATGGAATAAGGTTGAATTAGAATAAAAGCTAACTTCATTGACTGGTATCCTTCTAGGAAGTGAGGAAACATAGAAATAAGGGACCATGAAGATGGAAGCAGAGATTGCAATGATGCCTCTACAAACCAAACTTGGAAAACACAAGGCAGAAAATGCTGCTTCTTCAAAGGAACGTGGTTTTCTGGACATTTTTATTTGATTTTTTCCCCCTTTCTTCTGGTGACAGAATGCGTTTCTGTTTTTTGAAACCATCCAGTTTATTATGACAGTTTTAGGAAATCAATATATTAACTCATACTTTCCCTTCAACCTTATTATGTTGAACAACAGAGTAGAGTGGATAACAGTACAGAGACTGTAACCAGACTTTGGATTAAAAGTCTGACGCTCATGCTAACTTTTTTTTTTTTTGAGTCTTAGTCATTGAACAGAGCTAATGAGAATATTACTTAAGGTTGCCGTGAGGGTGAAATAATTTATAATGTAAGGCTTTCAAATACAGATTTTGGTATAAATGAAGCACTCATTAAAAGAGCTATTGTATAATTGTTCTTATTATCATGATTATTGTGATCAAGGCAAAAAAAGATATAGTAGAAAATTGTCTCTTGCTATATCTTTAGCAATGCT
Source organism: Suncus etruscus (assembly GCF_024139225.1). Classification (NCBI taxonomy): domain Eukaryota; kingdom Metazoa; phylum Chordata; class Mammalia; order Eulipotyphla; family Soricidae; genus Suncus; species Suncus etruscus. The sequence continues at coordinate 36,359,575 of NC_064866.1, forward strand.
GCCTAGTCCAATTATATAAAACTACTTGTAGCTCCTCAAATTAATTCCAGGCCAAGAATATAAGGTCTTGGAAGCTATTATTTACATTTGGAAATATAGGTGCAAGTTTCTCTAAGACCATCTTAGGCATTCCAAGGAAATAGTGGAACTCGTGGAACATAACAAGGAATCATTTTTCATCTCCCTCTCATTTATTGTGAGTCGCCAGTCTGGTTCTTCTGATAGTCTTCTGTCATTAGGCACCTGAGATACTATTCAGTCTTGGGTATATTGTATACTCTGAAAAGGGTTGAGACTCTTCCTGAAACCAGCAGCATTTTCTTTCTTTCTTCCTTTCTTCCTTTCTTCCTTTCTTCCTTCCTTCCTTCCTTCCTTCCTTCCTTCCTTCCTTCCTTCCTTCCTTCCTTCCTTCCTTCCTTCCTTCCTTCCTTCCTTCCTTCCTTCCTTCCTTCTTCCTCTTCTTTCTTTCTTTCTTTCTTTCTTTCTTTCTTTCTTTTCTTTTCTTTCTCTTCTTTCTTTTCTTTCTTTCTTTCTTTTCTTCTTTTTTCTTTCTTTCTCCTTCTCCTTCCTTTCTTCCTTCTTTTCTTCTTTTTCCTTTTCTTTCTTTTCTTTCTTTCTTTCTTTCTTCTCTTTCTTTCTTTTCTTTCTTTCTTTCTTTCTTTCTTTCTTTCTTTCTTTCTTTCTTTCTTTTTTCTTTCCTTTTCTTTCTTTCTTCCTTCTTCCTTCCTTTCTTTCTTCCTTCTTCCTTCTTTCTTCTTCCTTCCTTCCTTTCATCCGTTTTTTCTTTCTTTCTTCTTCTTTCTTTCTTCTTTCTTTCTTTCTTTTTCTTTCTTTCTTCTTTCTTTTCTTTCTTTCTTTCTTCTTTTCTTTCTTTTCTTTCTTTCTTTTCTTTCTTCTTTCTTTCTTTCTTTCTTTTCTTTCTCTTCTTTCTTTCTTTCTTTCTTTTTCTTCTTCCTTTCCTTTCTTTCTTTCTTTATTTTATCTTCTTTCTTTCTTTCTTTCTTTCTATTCTTCTTTCTTTTTCTTTCTTTCTCTCTTTCTTCTTTCTTCCTTCCTTTCGTCTTCCTTCATTCCTCCTTCCTGCCTTCCTCCCTCCCATCCTTCTTCCTTCCTTCCTTCCTTCCTTCCTTCCTTCCTTTCCTTCCTTCCTCCTTCTTTCTTCTTCTTCTTTCTTTCTTTCTTTCTTTCTTTCTTTCTTTTCTTTTCTTTCTTTCTTTCTTTCTTTCTTCTTCTTCTTCCTTCCTTCCTTCCTTCCTCCTTCCTTCCTTCCTTCCTTTCTTTCTTTCTTTTTTCTTTCTTTCTTTCTTTCTTTCTTTCTTTCTTTCTTTCTTTCTTTCTTTCTTTCTTTCTTTCTTTCTTTCTTTCTCTCTCTCTCTCTCTCTCTTTCTTTCTTTCTTTCTTTCTTTCTTTCTTTCTATTTGTTTTTTTTCTTTCTTTCTTTCTTATTTGTTTTTGTTTTTGCTTTGGGTCACACCCAGCAACTCTCAGGAGTTACTCCTTGCTCTAAGCTCAGAAATCGCTCCTGGCTGGCTCGAGGGACCATATGGAATACCGGGATTCGAACCACCAACCTTCTGCATGCAAGGCAAATGCCTTACCTCCATGCTATCTCTCCGGCCCCAGCATTTACTTTCTGGTGATCTCTTCGCCTTCTCTCTCTCTCTCTCTCTCTCTCTCTCTCTCTCTCTCTCTCTCTCTCTCTCTCTCTCTCTCTCTCTCTCTCTCTCTCCTATCCCTCTAGCTTTCCCTCTCTGAGGTTGTAACATGTGTATCAAGAAATTATTTTTGTATGGAACAATTAATTATAAAGTTTGTATGGAAGCATAAAAGACCTAGTATAGCCAAATCTATATTGAAAAACAAGAAACTGGGAGGCATCTAATTACGTAATTTTTTTTTTTTTTTTGGTTTTTGGGTCACATCCAGTTGTGCTCAGAGATTACTCCTGGCTCTAGGCTCAGAAATTGCTCCTGGCAGGCTCCGGGTACCATATGGGATGCCAGGACTTGAACCACCATCCTTCTGCATGCAAGGCAAACACCCTGGGAGCAATCTTTTTGTTGGGGATGTGGTGAGAAAGGAACTCTCATCCTCAGCTGGTGGGAATGCTGCCTGGTCAAATCCCTATGGAAAACAGTATGAAAGGTTCTCAATAAACTAAAAATTGAGCTGCCATTTAACTCCGCAATCCTTCTTTTGGATATTTATCCCTAGGAGAGAAAAACACTCACCCAAAAGGATGTATGCACAGCTCTACTCGTTGCAGCACTCAGTATAATAGCTAAGACGTGGAATCAACATAGATGCCCAACAAGAGATGGGTGGACATGAAGATGTGGTACATATATACAATGGAATACGACATAGCTATAAAGAATGATGCAGTCATGTAATTTGTTGCAACATGGATGGAATTGGAATATATTGTGTTAAAAGAAGTAAGCCAGAAGGAGGATAAATACAGAATTATATCACATGTGGTATTTAGAATAATTGCATGAAGAAATGCAATGTTCAAAATGGGAGTTGTCTCAAAGACCATTGACCTCAGAGTATAGTGAGGAGAAGGAAAGAAACTGAGTGAAAGAGAAGAAAAACAAATACGAATGGATGGGGGCCAAGCACCAAGCGGTCTTAGGTGCATTGATAGTATTAAAAAGAACAGAACTGGGGCCAGAGCAATGGCACAGCAGTAGGACACTTGCCTTGCACACTACTGACCCAGGATTGGACCTCGGTTTGATCCCCTGGAGTCCCATTTGGTCCCCCAAGCCAGGAGCTATTTCTGAACCCATAGCCAGGAGTAACCCCTGAACGTCATCGGGTGTGGCCCAGAAAACAAACAAACAAACAAAAATAGAACAAAATATTCAAGACAAAGGCAACAAAAATGGAATCAAGAAGTCCAAAGTTTTTTTATATTAATATCTTTTTTTTAAACATCTTGATTACAAATATGATTGTAGTTGTGTTTAGTCATGTAAAGAACACCCCCCTTAACCAGTGCAATATTCTCACCACCAAAGTCCTAAATCTCCCTCCTCTCCACCCCCAACCCCACCTGTACTCTAGACAGGTTTTCAACTTCCCTCATTCATTCACATTGTTATAATTCTCAATATAATTACTTCTCTAACTGCATTAAGCACTCTTTGTGGTGAGCTTCATGTCATGAGCTGGATGTTCCAACCCTCCTATCTTTGTCTCTGAGGATTATTGCAAAAATATCTTTTGTTTTTTTCTTAAAATCCATAGATGAGTGAGACTATTCTGTGTCTATCTCTCTCCCTGTGACTTATTTCACTCAGAATAATAGACTCCATGTACATTCATGTATAGGAGAATTTCATCTCTTCTGGAAGTCCAAACATTTAACAATCTAAAATTGGCCTGTTATACTGGAAGGTTAGAGGGCAGGAAGGTGGTATGGAATGCACGTGGGGGAATGTTGATGGAGGGAGGTAAGCACTGCTGTTGGGATGAGCCCTGATTCATTGTAAATATGAAACCCAACTATGAAGGATTTTGTAAATCACAAATGGTTTCAATAAAATATTTTACTATTCTCTTTCTGCAGCATGACCATCTTGCTACATAGTTTTATTCTGTAAACTTCTCGAATTGGAACAACAACTTTTCATGCGAAGGATCAGATAGTAATTGTTTTAGAGTTTGTCAGTACCTTTTCCACTAGTGTATGCAAGACAAATTGTCTATGAATGGTGCATCTGATTCCCAATAAAACTTTATTTACAAAATGTCCCACTCTAGAGCTCTGCATGTGGGAGACAAAATGCATGCTGGAATACTTGTAATTTTCTTCCTTGTTCTTTCACTTTTGCTGTGATTACCCAAGTATACAGAGAAAAAGAAGATCCTGTATTTCAACTGGGATGTCTGCCTTCAAGTCCCCCCCCCCTTTTTTTTTTCCTTATAACACCCAGCAGCACTCAAGGGTTACTCCTGGCTCTGTGCTCAGAAGTCATTCCTGGCAGGTTCGGAGGGAGCATATAGGTTGCTGGGATTTGAACCACCACAACCCGTCCTGGGTTGCCTGCGTGAAAAGCAAATGTGCCTACTGCTGTGCTATTATCTCTCCAGCCCATCATTTTCACTTTATTATATTTTCTCTCTAGGGATACAATCATGATCTGCTGAGAGTTACATCAATTCCCTTTCCAAAAACTGATAACGTTTCTCCAGCATTCACTTGATTAAAAAAACTTTTTGTTAAGTTTTTGCATGGCTTATTACCTCTCACATATTTTGACCTCTTCATCATTCTCATCCAGATGTTCTCACTTCTACATAAATATATATTGTTTTATATCTTGTGGCCATATAAAGCAACTATCTTCTTTTTTGTCCAAATGGTTATATTATTTACTTTCTGAATTACTCTCTGTTGACATTGAATTTTCTGTAAACCTTTCCATGGTTATTATTTAATACAGTATACTCCAAATCTATCACAAGACTGTCCACATTTTTATAAAAGCCTGCATTCAAAAACCAAACAATATATTAATATTCACATTTCTTTTCTCCAACTAAATGGAATACTGCTCAAAAAGGGGTACTTTAATGCTTTTACTTACTAAATTGATCAAACCCTTAGTCAACACTTGCTGACTGAATAAAACTGTTAGCTAAATGAAAAGTATTATGGGATTAGTAACAAAAATCAAGTGGCTAGATCAATTCTAGTAGTAATTCATTTTAGATTTAATGTTTTGTGATTTGGGGCGATGCCATCTCTCTTAAGTCCATTTCATTCTGATTTTCTGCATTTCTATTGAGTAGTTCACTTTTCTTTCAACCACCTATTTGAAAAACTCCACCATCTGTTGAAGTGTGTTATACTCTCTCTGTCCTTCATTATGACTTCTAATATTTATTGACTTCATGCCAATAAAGTCTATGGGGTAGAGTAGATGGCTATAGATATTCTTTATTTTTAAATATTTTTATTTAAACACCGTGATTACAGACATGATTGTAGTTGGGTTTCAGTCATGTAAAGAACACCCCCTTCACCAGTGCAATATTCCCACCACCAATGTCCCAAATCTCCCTCCTCCCCACCCCACACCCGCCTGTACTCTAGACAGGCTTTCTACTTCCTTCCTTCATTTACTTCGTTATGAAAGTTCTCAATGTAGTTATTTCTCTAACTGCACTCATCACTCTTTGTGGTGAGCTTCATGTCATGAGCTGGAACTTTGTTTTTGTTTCTTTTTGTTTTGTTTTTTCGGCCACACCCGTTTGATGTTCAGGGGTTACTCCTGGCTAAGCGCTCAGAAATTGCCCCTGGCTTGCGGGGACCATATGGGACGCTGGGGAATCGAACCGCGGTCCTTCCTTGGCTAGCGCTTGCAAGGCAGACACCTTACCTTACCTCTAGCGCCACCTCACCGGCCAGCCCTCCTCTCTTTTGTCTCTGAGAATTATTGCAATATTGTCTTTTATTTTTCTTAAAACCCAGGCTACAGATATTCTTAAACTTATTTCCTGCAAGTTTAGCAACATCAAAGTTAAAATGTTTGGTCATGAACCTGTAAAAGGTATTTGCTTACTACTGGGCCAGTCATTATTGTATGGAGAATTTTTGTTTAAATAAGTTTCTGTATCCAGTCCTGATATTTGGAATGAGTGTGGGCTACCTTGACTGAAGCTCTATTAAGGTCGTATGTAATAGAGCAAAGGGAAGCTCCTTCATAGAAGCAAAGTTATTGGTCAGACAGATGTGACAGTGGTCTGTGGTACATATGACTGTTTGTTTGTTTTTGAGGTGGGACATGCCTGGCATTGCTCTTCTTTTATTTCTGATTCTATACTCTGGGATAACTTCTGGCAGGATTTTGGGGACACCATATGTGATGCTGAAAATTGGGTTCATGTGAACAACCTAACCACTGTACATGTTTATAAGATAATTTTTTGGCTTTTTGGGCCACACTTGGTGATGCTCAGGGTTTACTTCTGGCTCTATTCTCAGAAATTGCTTCTGGCTTGGGGGACCATAAGGGACGCCGGGAATTGAACCAAGGTCCATCCTAGATGGGCTGTGTACAAGGCAAACACCCAACTGCTGTGCTTTCACTCTGGCCCCAGAATAATTTTGTGTATTTATTTGCTGAGAGAAACAAAAGGAGCAGTTCCCCAGCATGATGATCTTGACCAGCAGAAACATGAGGTACCAGTGTTGGGAATTCAGGAGGTTCCTGGAGAAGTTGGTTAACTTCTTCATTGTTTTTTTTTTTAATTTTTTAAATAATTTTTATTGAGACCAATGTGAATTACAAGTCTTTCACAGTTGTATTTCAGGTACATGGTGGCAGTGAATTAGGGCCATTCCCACCACCAGTATTGACCTCTTTCCACCATAGTTTCCCAGCATGCCTCCCATACCCTTACCCCCTGTACTACTAGTGTAATAGGTCCCTTTTGTTATGGCTTGTTATAGTTTAGGTTTCTTTTTTTTTATTTTTTTTTCTTACTTTTCTTTTCTTTTTTTGGTTTTTGGTTCACACTCGGCAGCACTCAGGGGTTACTCCTGACTCTATGCTCAGAAATCGATTCTGGCAGGCTTGGGGGACCATATGGGATGCCAGGATTTGAACCACTGACTTTAACTTCTTCATTGTTTAAGGTCAAACACCTTCACTCCTGAGTTCTGTATATAGATGTCTGTCAAATTGGGCTTTTCCAATACAATGCCACACCTTTCATTTTCTTTCTTTGTTTCTGATGATTTTTTTCTCAAGTGTCTCTACCTATTTTCCCATACCCTTTCTAAACTCACAAGAAATGAGTGCTTCACTCAAAATGCATCTGAAATCTTCTGAATTATTTTTGATATTCTCTCCTTGAATCAATCAATACTAGTTTATGCAGATTTTTAGATTCGATGTCTTTATACTCTGTGCTCTCACATCACATGTTGAGAATAAGGGTCTTTCCTCCTCACTTTTATTGAGACTTCATAATTGAAAATATTGTTATTGATAATAGTTTAATGAGTGCATTTTTCTAATACTACACCCAATTCTTCTCCCCCTTGACAGTGTTCCAAAGACCATTCTGTTTCATAGAACATTTCTTTTTTGTAGACTATATATATGTTGAACTTCATAGAGTAGGACTAAAATGAGCATAACACATTACTTTATCATTTTTATCATTCTTTTAATATTTGCATTTATCTTATTTCTATTATTTTGGGGGTGGTTGGGCCACATCTGGTGGCTCCCAGGGGTTATTCCTGGCTCTGGGCTCAGAAATCACTACTAGCAGGCTTAAGAGACCATATGGGATGCCTGGAATCGAACCCATGTCAGTCCCCGGTCGACTACGTGCAAGGCAAAAGCCCTACTGCTGTCTTTATTTCAGCCCCTCTATTACTATTTTAATGCATATTTGTCCAGTTATAGCATTACTCATATTTAGTGTGGAACTTTTTATAACATTAGGTCTTTAAAAGGTATTGGATCAGAGGTGATAAGTTATTGGATCAAATGTAATGACGCTTCACTTTGTTCTAACTGTTCAGACACTGTATTAAGTGTTGTGATGACTGTGACAATAGCAAAGAACACAGCGAGGCTGGTTGCTGCCTTGATAGAACTTATAGTTCAGAGTATTAATTAATAAAATAAGACAATGAATATAAGAGCAGTTGGAGAACCCTGAGCTGAGAGTAAGGTAGAAGAGAGAGGGGGAGCTACCTAAGAATTCGAGGAGCTGAGGGAAGGGTTCCTTTGTACCTGTTTGTAAAGTAACTGACTTTGCAAAGTTATGGGTAAAAATGCCATTTATTTTTGTGATAAAATCAAGGATTCTCTTTACCACTTGAAGCTAAATCGCCATGAAAACTTAAGCCCTATTCTTCTCTAATTCTGGGTTTCCACAGTAGTGTCCTCTCACGGCGTTTAATCCATGATTGTGAAACCTTCTATTTATATTCCGTTTCGCATAAAGAAGGCAGCATGTTTTACTCAACAGGTCTGGTTCTGAATGTCTCATGCCATGCTTGGCACATAATGAATGCTCATAAAATATTGCTTGAGTGCAAATAAAAAGCTAACCAAGGTGGGCCAAGATTGTGTTGGGAAAAAAATAAAAGACTTATCTGCAACGTGCAGTGATGAAGGTCCCTTTATGGACTAGACAATACACTCAAAGAGTTCATCCTTGTGACAGCAGGAGAGATGAAGGAGCTGGAGGCCAGGACAAAGGCTGATGTTTTGGTTGAAGTGAGATAATCTTACAATTTCAAAAACGAGAAAATCACATGACCTTTTGTGCTAGGCCAGAGGAGGAGAGTCCTTGACTCGCAACAGGGGATCCAGAGATGCAGTTATTATCTTCCACAAAAAGGATATTGGATAACTCCTCCCTTCCAATTCCTACAAGCCAAGGCCGTGACCTTGTCTGGGGCCCTGTCTTGTTTTGAAGAAGTCTGTGTCTGGGTGTTTGCATTTGTTTTTTTTCTACAGAAACAAAAATAGATGAAGTCCTTGGGTAAACTGTATTTCCTAGAAAGGGTGGGGGTGGGGGTATTTTGGGGGCAGGAAATTATTAAAGTGGCATTAGTAGAAATGGAAAGTGACAGGAAAATAGCAGATGTCCTTGGATACTTTCAGGGACATTCCACATGGGGAGGTTGAAAGGAGAGACAGCTGGTGATCAGCAAATCGTTAGGACTGTGAATCATAGATCATTATTATTGCCAGTATTTCACATTTATTAAAATCTATGTTCCAGACCTACAGTTGAGCGCTGGACACAAGCATTTTTACTTGTCCCAGAAAATAATTTCATACAATGGGCTTACTTGTATTCCCATTTTGCAGACAGGTAACTGAGGCATGGGATAAGTGAGTGAGAATGGTTTTGGGCCAAACAAAGGTTAAGTGACACATAGAGAACCCCTGTAATCTGTCCAGTAGCTTCATAGAGTCATTCCAGTATCATTCTTGCTATTCCACTTACCCATAAGAAAACTAAACATTAAAAGGGTCAAGATCACATATTCCGCTAGAATTGGAACCATGTCTTTTGCAGTGGAAATTCAATAAACCACCCAGAACTTCAAGGCAAAACTATCTTATCAGTCAGAAGTGTGCTGGCCATAAAGGGCCTAGTGAGTGGCTGAGGGTCTAAGAGACCACGGCATGTGAAGTTCAGACTCAAACTTTATTAATAAAGAAAAAAGCCCTCATTAACTTGTGTCTTTTATTTTATGGCCATCACACAGATGATGCTGAGTTCTACTGGTTCCTCTAAGATCCCCTTCTTTTTTCATTTCATTTAAACAGTAAATCACACCCAGCAGAGTTGAAGCACGGATTAGGAATACTTTCTACTTCCTGCAGTGTGTTCTGCTCTGCGATTTTAATGCTAATGTCCCATAGTGCTGGGCTAGAGAGGAAACTCAAAACCTTGAATGTTCCTAACCTTCCTTTATAATGTTGTAAATTGAGACTTGGTATGTTAAATCACTAAATATAGTACTATTTGGTGGTAAAGCAGAGCTTTGAGTCTGGCTCCACCTCGTATCAAAGGCAATAGAGGGTCTTCTTAAAAATCCTCTTGGTTTTCAAGTCTGCATATATCACTCCTACTTGGTCTACCAAACAACAGGACAAATGTTTGTAGCAAGATAAAATAACATTCAGGAAGATGACATCTCTTATTATAGTCAAAGTATTGTTCACATTAACTACAAATAAATCAGGACTGTTTAGAGATTCCCATGAAGGACTTCTTTCAATGCTATGCTCCTGCCATCTTGAAATTCTCGATAGTTGCATGTTGAAATTTGTATTGAAAAGAATAAATGAATGCTGATGACACAATAGAGCATTCACTTATCAACTTATCAGAGGAGAAAGAAACAGTAGATTATTTGTTGTTGCTACTTGCTGACTTATCCACATATATGGTTTTTTGTTACTTTCTTTTGAGCTGCATCTGGGGTTTAAATGATCAAACCCAGCTCTACCACATGCAAGGTAAGTGTCATATTTGCTCCACTAGGAGTGCTTCCTGAGTACAGAGCCAGGAGTAACCCCTGAACACCACTAGGTGTGACTCAAAAACAAACAAATAAATAAATATTCATTTAAAAACGTCATTTTTCTAATTTTCCTAAAAATACTAGATTTTGTTTACAAGATATTTAGGTAACCCATTAGTGAAATTATATTCTAGAGATTCAAAGAAATAAAGCCATGTATAACTTTGCTTTCTTTTATCCATTTATACTTTGTAATCCCAACGATATCAACTATATTGGATACATTTGGATTTTTACTTGCTATATTTCTAAACAACGTGATGAAAACTCAATGTACAGTTCTCTTATTAACATTAGACACTTGTTACCAAGTGTATATCTTATGTGCTTGAACTTTGGCGCTGTTACTATACTTTCAAATAAAAATATTTCTAATAAAATATACTTTCAAAGTTACATAGATTTTATAACATTTGACCAGATCCCAAAATAATAGCAAAGTCCTCATTTTTTGTGTGTATATTAAGTAAATATAAAAATTTACCCTATGGTTCATAGCAAGTTAGTAGACAATCCTAGATGCAGATACTAGGTTTTCCTCTTCAGAATCTCATTTCTCATCACAAATATGAATATTTACATTTTCACATTTAATACATTAGAAAAAGCTAGCATTCTATTTTTCCTAACACTCATTGAAATAAATGTATTCTCTAAAAATTATATTTAGGTTTTAGTTAAAATTGGAATACATTATATGATGTTAAGCTGACATATTATTATAATTATTATTACACATTACTATATTTTAGCTGTTTGTGTCTACCATATAATATTCAGGAATTATAGGAGCCTGGCTTTCTGAGAATTCTGGGCCAACTCGTTTAGTGGTTCCATAGAAGCATCTGAAAATATAGTATTGCTCAGGCCCTGCGGGTCTGTTGATTTTCCTGTCTCTCTCAGGTGTTCAAGGGCCTTCAGTGTTTCACCCTGCAGTACTAAGGGAACCATGAAAAGTCAGGAATAGAATCAGGATTGGCTGTATGTGAAACACACCCTAAATCTTTGTACTATTGGGCCCGGAGAGATAGCACAGCGGCGTTTGCCTTGCAAGCAGCCGATCCAGAACCAAAGGTGGTTGGTTCGAATCCCGGTGTCCCATATGGTCCCCCGTGCCTGCCAGGAGCTATTTCTGAGCAGACAGCCAGGAGTAGCCCCTGAGCACTGCCGGGTGTGACCCAAAAACAACAACAACAACAACAACAAAAATCCTTGTACTATTTCCTCAATCCTGACAAATTATTTGTATGACACTCTTCGGCTGCTATCTTTAAACAAGCAAAAACCTGGATATTGTACACTGTCATACATTTCTCCATCCATGCTTTTCTTTATTCACTTTTATTCACTTTATTCACAGTATCTTATGGAATGCCTATGAAGCATCTGGATACTGTACACTGTCATACATTTCTCCATCCATGCTTTTCTTTTATTCACTTTATCCACAGTATCTTAAGGAACGCCTATGAAGCTTTGAAATGCAGAGAGAATCACTAAAATTCCAGGTGGGGGAAAGTCAAGTCATTTACAAAAGCAACTATACTGTGGGTTTTTACATAAGGAGAGTGAGCAAAATAATACTGAATAAAAGGAGGACTCCGCCCATTTTTGGCGTATTTGATTTTCCCCCCAGTTTATTACTTTCTTCAAACAAAACCACATAACTTGAACTATTAAGTCCCGCCTCCCAATTAGAGCAGGAAATAAGGGAGGTATCAAGACCAAACAGGTGTAGGATCACTAAGTAGTCAGCTAGGCACAGAGGGGACCACTTATTCTGGCAGCCCCAGGGGTGAGGGAGGAGGGTATGAGAGGTAGGACAGGAACGGAGATGGAGGGCGGGCAATTCGGTGATGGGAATTCCCCTGATTTTATGTTAATATGTACCTAAAATATTATTGTCAATGATATGTAAGTCACTATGATTAAAAGAAAAATTATATTTATTAATTAAAAAAAGGAGGCGGATGAGGAAAAGGAGAGAAAAAATGGAGGATGAAAACATAGAACAAAATGCAAAAGGAAGAAAAGAGAAAGGTAGGGGCCGGGCGGTGGCGCTGGAGGTAAGGTGCCTGCCTTGCCTGCGCTAGCCTAGGACGGACCGCGGTTCGATCCCCCGGCGTCCCATATGGTCCCCCAAGAAGCCAGGAGCAACTTCTGAGTGCATAGCCAGGAGTAACCCCTGAGCGTCACAGGGTGTGGCCCAAAAACCAAAAACCAAAAACCAAAAAAAAAAAAAAAAAAAAGAAAAGAGAAAGGTAGAAGAGAGGAATAAAAACAGAAAGAGGAACCAAAAAATTGTATTTCTAGATAGGATTGATTAATTCTATTAGCTGTCTCTGGAGTGACTCATTGCAATAAATACACCACTAAGAAAAAAAATCATAAAGTTAGTTTTATTTTATGTTTTAAATTTTTAAATTTTATTTTACTTAAACCATTGTGACCTACAAAGTTCTTTATATTTCAATTATACAGTGAATTTCAGATATACAGTGAATCAGGGCCATTCCCTCCACCAATAGACCCAGAGTGCATCCTATACCATCACACTTTGACCCCTGGCCTGCCAGTATGACAGACCGATTTAAATTTAGATTGTTAAAGTTTAGATCTCTTTATTCTATTGTTGTTTACTTTGGCTTGGATATTTAGTTCTGTCCTTAGTTTTGCTATACCAATGCACCTAAGACCATTTGGCCCTGGTCCCCATCCTTTCTTTTTTCTTTCATCTTACTTTTATAGAAAAGTGCAGTAATATGAGGTAAAACAAAGTGCTCTGTGTTCCAAAGTTCTATGAAAAAGGCGGGAGCCCCTTTTTATTTAATTGTTTAATGTATTTATTTTTCTCTTTTTTAGTGGTGGTGGTGGGTGGGTGGGTGGGTGGTTTTGGAGGGGGAAGCCCTCTTTTTAAAGATAAAAAGCAAACAGGTGGCAGTTTTTTGCATAGGTGCACAAAAGTTGAGAAAAAAGGAAAGGAAAAACATTTAGCCCAAAACAGGAAGACCCTACTCATAAGGCATTCTGTCATAAGACCAACTACAGACTCCAGCATACTAAGTTGTCTAATTCCAAAGTCATTCCTCATGGTTCTAGTAAAAGTTTCCTCAATCACAGTTGTCACTTTCAGGTTTCTATAATTAGAGATCTTGGTTTTTGCATAGATCCTATGTGAAAGTCAGGGTGCCATGGAGTGTCTCTGGTTTCATCTCACCATTGGATGGTGATGCAAGGAAACCTGCCCTAATAGCAAGTTGTTATTTCCAAGTTATCAGGATATCATATGAACCAACTCTGGAGTGAATAAGTTCCAGGGCAGCATTAGGACATTCCCTGGTAGAAGTCTGATTCCTGGTGCTGCTGTAGAAAGTTGTGCTGGTTCCAAAGATGGGATCCAAGGTTCAGGGGTGAATAGCTGATGTCCAATTGACTGAATAGCTGATGTCCAAGTCACTGTGACAATTGTTCAGGGTGAAAGGCCCCCTGTAATATAAAATTTATGAGTTCCTATCCATATTAGGTAAGAATTTCTTTCTGGGCCCGGAGACATAGCACAGCGGTGTTTGCCTTGCAAGCAGCCGATCCAGGACCAAAGGTGGTTGGCTCAAATCCCGGTGTCCCATATGGTCCCCCGAGCCTGCCAGGAGCTATTTCTGAGCAGACAGCCAGGAGTAACCCCTGAGCAATGCTGGGTGTGGCTCAAACCCCCCCAAAAAGAATTTCTTTCTATACTAAGATTTCTCCATTTTATGTGCCTATGCAGAAAGAAACAATGCAACATGATAATATTGGTGTGTATGGAGATAAATAAAACAAGCTAAACAATCCCTTAACCTGGTTGTAACATGAACTTAGAACTCAAGAGAAACTTATGTACTAGAATTCCCTACTAAAATAAATCCAAAAAAGATATGAGGAAAACTACAACTACATAAGGAGATACACAATAATATTTATTCCTAATAAGAAATATATAAAGAATATGTATATATGTATATAAATAAATATGAGGAAATAAACATGTCCCCTTTAAGTCTTTTCAAATGGTTGGGGAGGGATGAAAATTCAGATCACAGCTTCAGTCTGTGACATGGTCTTTTGGAGTCTGAAAACTGGCTCTCAGCATTTATGGATAATAAAATGTTCTTGAGATGGGAGTTCTCAAAACCAAATCTGGTAGGGATCAACAGTCCACAGTGAAGGGAGGTGGGAGAAAAGGGGGCTCTCAAGAGCAAATAATCAGCAGCTGTGGTGGCAGATTCTGCCCAGGCTGGGGCAAGGAGGGCTGGGAAACTGTCTTTTTATATTGGGAGCTGGTTGGCAACTGTTTGGGGGTGGGGATAACCTTCTGGTTCCTAAATAGTTAAAACAGGTAAAAAGGGGTTAAGTGGGGAGAAATAATAAATCAGGTGTGAGAGACTAAAAGGGTATAAAAGGATTTGTAAAGTGGGAGGCAGGGAGGGAGAAAGAAGTGTTATATATAACAAGGTGAAGGACTATATACAGCATAGAAGACCTGATGTATATATTACAGACATTAGACAGACATAGAGATGCCAACATATATACTCACCGACACACATAGACACACAATGAAGATCGATTCATAATTTGCAGTTGAAAAATTGACCCAGGTGGGATGGGTCAGAATGCTTAAAAAATAAAGCCAACAAGTCAAATGGAAAGATTTTCCATTTTCTAGGCAGATCATCATTAGTGAAGTTAAATTTTACTGAAGAAGTCTTCCTTGGTTAGATTGTGCATAGAGCATTCCTAAAGCTATCATAATTTTTAATTCTAGAATACTAAGCCATATGGTAATGAGCATAAATTTAGTTTTTAGTGCTTTCACTAAATAAGTTTTTTTGAGATGAATGACATACTTCTATGGTAGGAAATTAAAAAAATACAAATTGCATAAGTTTGTTAATTTTGCACACTGGTGCTTTACAATTTGCCTTTAAAATTGACATTGTACAATATAAGATAAATAAATGATAAAATGCATCATAAAGATTAAAATTTTAATCAACTCATTTAGTATAACAGCAAATAGTATTTAAAAACATCATAAAAGCTTAAAAATTCCAGAAACAGGAGAAAGTTTTATATATATATATTTATTTAAAATGTTCCTTTTTTATTTTATTTAAATACCTTGATTACATACATGATTGTCTTTGGGTTTCAGTCATGTAAAGAACACCACCCATTACCACTGCAACATTCCCATCACCATTGTCCTAAATCTCCCTCCTCCCCACCCAACCCCTGCCTGTACTCTAGGCAGGCTTTCTATTTCCCTCATACATTCTCATGATTAGGATAGTTCACAATGTAGTTATTTCTCTAACTAAACTCATCCCTGTTTGTGGTGAGCTTTCTGAGGTGAGCTGTAACTTCCAGCCCTTCTCTCTTTTGTGTCTGAAAAGGATTATTGCAAGAATGTCTTTCATTTTTCTTAAAACCCGTAGATGAGTGAGACCATTCTGCATCTCTCTCTCTGACTTATTTCACTCAGTATAATAGATTCCATGTACATCCATGTATAGGAAAATTTTATGACTTCATCTCTCCTGATGGCTGCATAATATTCCATTGTTCATCTGTTGAAGGCTATATATTTTTTAAACTTTATTTATTTTTGATTAATTGGTTGATTGGTTTTTGGGCCACACTCAGCCTTGCTCAGGGGTCACTCCTTGCTCTGCCCTCAGAAATCACCCCAGGCTAGGGGACCATATAGGTGCAGGGAATCAAACCAGATCTTTCCCAGGTTGGCTGCATGCAAGGCAAATGCCTTACCACAGTACCATCTATCCAGCCCAAAAGTTTTATATTTTAGTACTTTTTAATTCCTCTCTCAGTTCTATTTCCTTCTATGTATAGCAACTGACACTCAAATAAAAAAAAAAAAAAAAGAAGGCAGTGCCTCTCCCTAGGTTAGAAGGTACCATTGACCAGAGTATCCACATCTGAGCTTGCTGGGTGGCTTTTTTCAAGGAAAAAGAGAAGTATTGAGTAGGCTCATAGTGGCATTTCTATTTCAAGACCCCTTTTGTAAACTAGTTCAGCGAGTAGCAGTGAGAAATTGAAAACAAGGAGACTTAGCCTCCCTTTATGCTTCTCTAACTTCTTTTCCTATAGTAGAGAATCTTATTACTAAGGCAAGTTGAAGAATGTTAATTAAGGAAAGCTGGCTGAAGAAACTGAGCGAAAGATTCCCTTTAAATTATATGCGTGTAGGTCCAAAAAGCTTCTCTCTTCCTTCTAGCTCTGAGATCTGGGACATGTGAAATACCTCTTGGCTGATATATTCTTCCAGTAGTTTATTTTTAATCTTCCTAGACTCATAAGCTCAACTATGCCTCATCCCTGAACACCTTCTAACTTCACTTCATGAGAAAATCAAATATACAGAAAACAGGTGTATTAATAAGTATTTCACAGTTTAATCTTAGATCTACATCCAAATGTTATGCTACTATGTTTTAGAGTCTCAAACATGCCACTTTTCTATCTCAGGATATTTACACATATTTTTTATAGAAATGAACCTTTTAATCTAGTCTCACAAGAATTTATCCTGATTATCTTTTGAACTTCAACTTCAATGCCATGTCTGCTAAAAGAGACCTTCCTTGATCTATCATTTTCAAATTGCCCTTTTGCTCTTCTCTCCCACAGGTCCTTGCATGCCTAGTGGTACCCGTTTCTGCTCTTTATCCTGTATTATGCCTTTAAAAATTTCTTATACGTGACCCTCTATAAACTCCACCAGGACAAGTCATAATATTTTTTGAATAAGACCACCATTACCTGACTTTATGCCCTGACTAATGTACCCATGTCAGGTACATTAGTGCTTGCATCATAAGCCTTTTTTGGGTGGAGAGGTCTTCCAAGATTAGGAAAGTTTAAGAGAAGTCAAATGAAAAAAAAGGACATGATAGAGAGATGTGGAAATGCATGTTTCCCATGGATTAAGTGATGGAAGATATGAAAAGCTAACTTTAGAGATTGTGAGAGCTAGGAACCTAGGCACCTCTCTGATGCCATTTACATATCCATAGTTTCCTAAGTATGATGCTAGAGTTGAAAACCAGGTGTCTGTTGGGTTTCCCTCTTTGCTATGGTGCAGCTGCCACAGAGTCCAAAGCCCAGCCGGAACTCTTAGAGGCATGGCAGGTGGAGCAGGCTGTAGCATTTTTCTTGCCTGCACACTGGCAGCTTTTGGACTTCAAAGCTGGAACAAGCTGACCCGAAACACTGCGACTTTTGGCACATTTTACTCAAGTTCTTCCCTGTTGGCCAAGCTAAACAGGGAGGAAGGAGCCCAGTTCCCTTACCCTGGCTCTTTTCTATCTTCAGGCAAGATCTTCCTCAGAGCTAGAGCCTATAGAATAGAGACTGGAAGTTAGGGAGAGCCATTCTGAGCTTGGGGGAGGCAGACAGGATTCTCCATATTTGGAGATGGAAATTTTAACTGTGTGTCAGTTATAAGGGTTTTCTCTCTCTAAGCTCTAACAAGGAGCAGGATTTGCTGAGGGTACATTGATATAATTGATAATAATTCAAGTGTGCATCTACCTGTTGCATTCCACCCTCTTCCATACATTCATTTTCTAAAATGCCATTTGGTTAGGTATGAGTCATATTTATTTATTTATTTATTTATTTATTTATTTATTTATTTATATTGAGACCACTATAAAATTTCTATTTTAGTTACATAGTGACAGTGAATTAGGGCTGTTTCTACCACCATTGTTGACCTCCCTTCACCATAATTCTCAGCATGTGTTCCATATCCTTAGCCACCTAGACTGCTTGTGTAACAGGTCCATTTTGTCTATAGCTTGTTATAGTTGGGTCTCTTGATTCTACTGTCGCTTACATTGGTTTGAGAATTTAGGGCTGACCATTTTTTATTTCTACCCTAAGTTCCTGAGACCACTTGGCCCCTGGGTCCCATCTATTTTTTTTCCTTTTCTCAGTTTGTAAGAAAACATATAAATATGAGGCAGAACAAAATGACTCATGCTCTATGGTTCTGTAAAAAAAAAAAAGCGGAGGTCCTATCTAGAAGCTAAATATATAAATACAATTTAAAACATAAAGAAAAAAAAGGGGACAGATGTGGCAAGATTTTTTTCAATATAGGTGCAGTTGGGGGGAAATTAGAAAGGAAATTCCCTTGCCTAAGAGAAACAGGGTGTCTCTACCCTTGAAATTTACTCTCATAAAACCGACTATAGGCTCTGGGCATCTGGGTATGTTAGTTGTCAAACCCCAAAGTCTTTCTTTATAACTATAAGAAAGTTCTCTGAGTTGTAGTTGTCAAAGTCAGTCTTCTGTAACTAGAGATCTTGGTTTTTGCACAGATCCTAGGGCAAAGCCTAGGATAAAGTCTTTCCTTATGGTCCCAGGAAATGTTCTGCTCAGTCGAGGTTGTGATAATCAGTCTTTTGTAATTTGTGATCTTGATATTTTCACAGATCCTAGGACACAGGATCATCTGATTTCATCTCACTGTTAGGTGGTGAAACCTGCCCTTAGATCGAGTTGTTTCTGCTTCCTCATTGACAGAGTGTCATATGAATCTACCCTGGTGCAAGTTGGTGCCAGAGCAGTATGAAGGCCTCCCCTGGTGGAGTTTGACTCCTGGTGCTGGTGCAGGGAATTGTGGCAGTTCTGAGGTTGAGATCTAGGGTTCGTGTTGGATGGTCAATTTCTGATCACACAAGGTCTAAATCAGGCCCCATGGTGATTATTTAGGGTGGAAGGTACCCCTGTATTATAAAATTCATGAGTTATTATCCCTATTAAATAAGAACTTTCTTTGTTTTTAAAACTTTTTTCTTTATTTAAACATCTTGATTACATATATGATTGTGATTAGGTCTAAGTCATGTGAAGAACATCCCCTTCACCAGAGCAACATTCCCACCACCAATGTCCCAAATCTCCCTCCATCCCACCCCACCCCCACCTGTACTCCAGACAGGCTTTCCAGTTCCCTCATTCATTCACATGATTATGGTAGTTCTCTGTGTAGTTATTTCTATAGCTGCACTCACCACTCTTTGTGGTGAGCTTCATGAAGTGAGCTGGAAGTTCCAGCCCTCCTCTCATTGTCTTTGAGGATTAGATAAGAACTTTCTATACATATGATTTTCCTATTTTAGTGTGCTTATGCAGAAAAAATGATGCCAGAGTATATATATATATTATTGGTGTATTTGGGGGTAAAAATTACAAGCTGTACAATCTCTGTGCCCTGGTTTTGACCTGAGTTGTTATCCCAAGAAAGACATTTCTACTAGAATTTTCTAAGAAGCAGAACCAAAACAAGTCTCCCAAAAATAAATTTATAAAAAAGTAAAAAGGGGAGTGGGAGGCTTCCTCTACATATGGAAATAAACATTAAAAGTTATAACTTTTAGGAAGTAAACATATAAAGAAAATATAGTTATCTCCATCAAGTCTTTTGAGGTAATCCAAGGGGGGGATTAGTTCCAGGCCACATTTTCAACTTACACCATTGTCTTGAGGCATCTGAAAAATGGCGTGTAGCAGTTAGGGTCCATAAATATTGCTCTTAAACTGGGGGTACCTCTGGAGCTGAATCCAATATAAAGCAATGATCCACACCGAGGGGAGGTGGGAGAAAGAGAGCCAAATAGAATAAATCAACAGGAGCGGTGGAAGGTCTACTTTGCTGTATTGGTTTGTTGTTTTCAAGAGCTTTTCTGTGGCATCTTTAGGGTTTTTGATGTATATCATCATATAATCTGTAGATAGAAATAATTTGACTATTTTTTTTTACCTATTTGAATTCCTTTGATTCCCTTCTCTCATCTGATTGCTATTGCTAGGTCTTCTAATACTATGTTGAATAATAGTAGAGTCAGTGGACTGCCTTACCTAGTATCTGACCTTAGTGAAAATGATTTCAGCTTTTCACAGTTAAGGATAATGTTGGCTGTGGGCTTTCCAGGTTGGGATGCTATCAAAGAATTGTTCCTCAGTCATGATGCTAATCAATGTTAAAATGGCATGGAGAAAGTGGGGAGAGGAATGCTACCTTCATGTGTGTATCACTATATCTTGGGACTTTCTCTCTGTGCCTTGGGTTAGCTTGTTGTTAGTTTGTTGTGTAATAAAAGTAAATAGACTTTTTTTGTGGTTTTTGGGTCACACCCGGCAGTGCTCAGGGGTTATTCCTGGCTCCAGGCTCAGAAATTGCTCCTAGAAGGCACGAGGGGCCATATGGGGCGCCGGGATTCAAACCGATGACCTCCTGCATGAAAGGTAAACACCTTACCTTCATGCTATCTCTCCTGTAAATAGACTTTTAATGAAGCCTTATTCTCATCTCTTTCTTCATTACTATAAAAATAATAGAGAAATCTGCTAATATTGATGGATCACTTGATAGTTTGAGATATTTTCACCTGTAAGGTCTTTGAGTCTGCATGCTGATTTTGTAGACAGAAAGTATTGAAAAAAATATCTTCATGGCAATTATTTCCTCTAAGTGAAGGTCTTATTTGCATGTGCCAGAGTGTGATGAAGTAATTCTTAGAATATGTACTTATATGACCTGCTTTAATCTCAACTCTGCCATTTATAAGTTCTGTAATATTGTTCATTCTGTGCATGTTTCTGTATATACAATTGGATAAGATTTTAACAATAAAACATAATCTATAAAGATTTCTAACACATTGGTACACATAGGAGCTTGATAAATACTAAATAATGTTATTAGACTGAGAAATAACCACATTATGTTCCAAGCTACTTTTATTTTTTGTGAATATTGTTAAAATTGGACATAAATATTAATTAGGCAAAAACCTGCAAGCAGTAGGGCAATTGAGCAGAGCACCTGCTGACTAAAATTTTGGTCTTGGAATAACTTGAAAAACTTGAAATAACTGCTTTCTGTGGAACAAGTTTCAGGATAGTTCCACTGTTTGGGTATAAATTGTTGAAGTACTGTTTTAGGTTAACCAGCAATAGCAGTTACCAAGGGTGTGGCTTTGTTTCAGGACCAAGGACAGTTCCTGGGTGGCTCTTCTGACCCCTCTCTGCATTCCTATGCTTGTAGGGTTTGAGGAAGAGTTGGTTGACCTTAGTGATTTCCTGTTCTGTGCCTGAATTTCCCAACTTCCTTACCCATTCTCTCTACTCCCATAGGAAAAGCCTCTTTTTCCTCACTGATTTATTATGACATGTTTGTTTAGGTTGCAAGAACAAGAAAAGTAACAACTGCCTTGGTTCTGACAACTTTCATACCTATTGACATTTTCATACAATTGTCTCTAATATCTGGTTTTTGAAATTAAATATCTCAGAAAGCATAGAAAATCTCTTTGTTTCTCTGCCCACTACACCAATCCTCATCCTGCCCAAAGCTAAGCGCTGTTCTTGAGCACTGTCTATTTTTCAAGAATCCTTCTTTTTCAACACCACCAGTTGCCTTCCACTCATCCTGATCAAAGTAACTACTTCTCCAAATTATGATAATTCTTCAAGAGTTGTTCTTGATCTCAGTTATATATGGTATTCCCAGAGTTCTAATTTATTATCTCCATTCCTTGTTTAAGTACTTTATTAAAACTGTACTTTGAAACATAGCACTATTCTTGCTGCAGTTGAAAAAGAGGTCTCTGTGATCAAAAGATGATAACACATGGCATTTGGTTTAATATAATCTGGCAGTGAAAAATAAATTTTGCTATGAAAGAATCTATCTTCAGAAGTCATCTGGAAATTGCTCATAGGATTTAGATCCTATATAAACTAGAGAGACCTTAAGACCAGGAATAGTATAATACTATAATATGAAAGGAATTAGATGGAATGTCTCTAGGATGTGTCAGGTCTTTTGTGGAGATTCCTAAACAAGTCATGTTTTTAAATGTCTGTAAATCAGTGAAATAAGCACTACATTTTTCTTCGATAGAAGCAGAGGCAAGGCTTTGAGAGCCACAAAACCTGGTCCCAAATGAAGGTTATAGGTTATTAGGATTCCCTAATGATTATGCCTATAATTATTTAGCTATTTGAACCATAAATAGCATAAGACAGAATTTTAGCCTAATTCACCTCTGGCTCTCAGTCTTAGCTTTGACCCTCAGTAGATATTTGACTAATGCATATTTACACATTTCATACATCTTTGTAGTACAGGGAAATAGAGCTCAGGGGCCTTGATCTTTAGGTGCTTACTAACTAGCTGAGATGGCAAAATTTTGTAATGGATATAGAAAAGTGGTATATAAATGACCACCATACAGCACTGGAGTTCTACTCTAAATGGAATCTGCAATTACTTTATATTTTAAGGTATTTACCAAACACATACAACTCTGGGGACAGCAATTTTTTGGGGGGACACCTGCATTGCCACTGCCCACTGGCTCTATTTTACCAAGGACTGGCATTCTTATATATACATTGGCTTTTCTCTTTGCCTTTTGCTTTGTCACTTTGAAGATTTTAGGTTCAAATCTATTTTCTGGCTTTCCTGGTCTTTTATCATGGTTCTCCTGTTGTTTTTGGTAGAAATCAAATGCTTCAGCATTTGATACTCTGTCCAGTCCTTATGGAAAACAATATAGAGATTCCTCAAAAAACTGGAAATTGGGGGGCTGGAGAGATAGCATGGAGGTAAGGCATTTGCCTTTCATGCAGAAGGTCGGTGGTTCGAATCCTGGCGTTCCAAATGGTCCCCCAAGCCTGCCAGGAGCGATTTCTGAGCATAGAACCAAGAGTAACCCCCTGAGCGCTGCCGGGTGTGACCCCCCCCAAAATAACTGGAAATTGAGCACCCATTTGACCCAGATATTCCACTCCTAGGGATATGCCCTAGGAACATAAAAATCCAATACAAAAATCCCTTCCTCACACCTATATTTATCACAGCACTTTTTACAATAGTCAGACTCTGGAAACAACCAAGATATCCTTCAACAGATTAATGGCTAAAGAAACTGTGGTACATATACACCATGGAGCCGTCAGAAGAGATGAAGTCATGAAAATTTCCTATACATGGGTATACATGGAATCTATTATGCTGAGTGAAATTAGTCAGAGGGAGAGAGACACACACACAAAATAGTCTCACTCATTTATGGGTTTTAAGAAAAATTAAAGACATTGAAATAATTCCCAGAGATGAGGGCTGAAAGGACCGGCTCAAGATATGAAGCTCACCACAAAGAGTGATGGGTGCAGTTAGAGAAATAACTATGCTGAGAACTATCATAACAATATTAGTGAGTGGTAGAAATGTATTGTTATTAAATATACAGAATAGGGCCAAAATATAATGCAGAGCATAAGCTTCTTGCCTTGCACATAGCTGACCTAGGTTTGATCTCCAATGCTACATATGTTCCCCTGTGGTCTACCAGGAGTAGGTGTCGCTCAGTAGAGAGTCAAGAATAATCCCTAAGTATTTCTGGGTGTAACCTCAAATTCCAAAATGAAAAAATAAATGTGTAAAATTAAAATATTGGATATCAAAAGAAACTAGCTATATAAAGTTATTAGTGTAGTGTTTATAACATATATACTGGATTATTATATAATACAGAGAGAATAAATGTCTTAGTTTTTTTGGGGGGGTTAGTTTTTGGTCCACACCGGGTGATGCTCAAGGGTTACTCCTGGCTCTACACTTAGAAATTACTCCTGGCTGGGGGCCCATATGGGACACCAGGGGATCAAACCACGGTTCGTCTTGGGTCAGCCACGTGGAAGGCAAACACCCTAGCGCTGCACCATTGCTTCTGACCAAATGTCTTAGTTTGTTTGTTTGTTTGTTTTGCAACTTTAACAACAGTGTTATTGTTGAGCAACAAATAGCATATTAAAGCAGTAGATCTTTTTCTGTGATTCAGGGAGTGTGCTGAATCATAGACAACACACCAGTGGAATTATTGAACAACAAACAACAAATTCTGTGAATTAGGAAGGGTCTGGATCTAGCTTAGCTGGGTCTGCTGGTTCAGGGTTTTTAAAGTAACTGCATCCAGGCATGGCCAACAGTCATGTTAAGAACTATCAGGGTTAAACCTCCTTTATAAGCTCACTCACATTATTATTATGCTCACCATAGAATAGAGAGCTGAGAGCTTCAAATCTTTTTGACTATTATCCAGAATTGCCTTTGGTTTCCCATTTTGTGAGACCACCCCTAAGCAGCACACATATAGTGTGCCTAGTTTCCTCAGAATGTGCAAATGAGATGAAGTATGAGTGTGAGGGGAATCACAATCTTTTCAAAAAAGTACAAACAGTTACTAATTACTACTATTTGTTGGTGGCAGGTGCATACACCTATAAATAAATGTCTATAAATTACACTAAGTTCACCACATAAAGTGAAATTGTCTCACCACACAATTATCTCTTTTTGCTCAACTTATCCCTCTTCTTCCTTTCTTTCTGGTAACTACTAATTTGGCCCTATAGTCTCCTCACTTACTTTTTAGTTTATTTTGTTCATTTATTTGTTTTTTGAACCCACGTTTTGCATGCACTCTAACCCCTGTCCTATCTCTCCTGCTTCTTCCCCTTTTTAAATTTGTGCTCATTTTCTTTTTTTTTTTTTCTTTTTTTTTTCTTTTGGTTTTTGGGTCACACCCGGCAATGCTCAGGGGTTATTCCTGGCTCAATGCTCAGAAATCGCCCCCTGCAGGCTCGGGGGACCATATGGGATGCCGGGATATGAACCACCATCCTTCCGCATGCAAGGCCTTACTGCTGTGCTATCTCTCCGGCCCCTGTGCTCATTTTCTGACTTTGCTGCTGTATTTTGATATTTTGTTCATTCATTTTTGTTTCTCACATAGGAATACTGAGCATAAGTTATTTGTCTTGCTTTATCTGTCTTATTTACCTTAGAAGGATATCTTCTAGGTTCCTTCAAGTTATAGAAAATGAGCAACTATAAACAATAAGATACAATAAAGAGAACATTCCTTTTAGAATTCAAGTGGCACATATACACATATATACATACATACATACATGTATATATATTACTCCTTAATCTAGTCATTTGTCAACCTGTCATATTTGAGTAAATGTTTGTTTCCAACTCCTGTATACTATAAAAAAGATTTTTAAAAATGCTAAGATTAACATGGGGTGCAATAAATCTTCAAATGATTTTCTTCAAAATCAGAAAATATCCAGATGAAAAGTATTCAAAAATACAAAGTTTTATTTATAAAGTATATATACAAAATATGTATATTATATACATATATATATGTATATAAAGAGAGAGAGAGAGAGAAATTGGGTCATACCTGGCACAGAATTAAGAACTTTCTCTTGGCTCTGCATTCTGGGGTGACTCCTGGCTGTGCTTTGAGGTTATGTAGTGACAGGGATTGCTGTGGGCAAGGCAAGACACTCATATACTATTTCTTCAGTACTCATGGAATTAATATTTTTAATTTTTTAAGAATCTTAATTTTTATAACTTATATATGAAATATTCTATTCACTAGAAGTAAGTCACTAAGTTTAACTCATATTTAAAGAAGGGCATAAAAAAACAGAAGAGGAGGTTCATTAAGCATTATTTTTGAGGCCTGACTCCACATGCACTCTATGTACTTATGTATTTATGAAGGCATGAAGTAATATGTAAGAGGTCTAATGACTAATGCAACTTTGAAGGAGATGAGAGGACCTACAACAGCTGATGTACATTATGAAATTATCTGTGATTTTTGTGGATGATAAAATCACAGATACTATGAAAACACTGGCGAGTTGTTGCTTAGCTTAATAAGTGGTGGAAAACATAAAATGAAATTAGAGTTGAGGTAAAAGAACTTTGATTCATCTTACAAATTCAGAAGTACAGCCATCCCCCCAAAGTATGTTCTTTGATCTTTGCAGAGTCCATAGACTTAAGTTAGAACCCCCTGCTTAAGATGCAGAAGACATGAGCAGATGACTTTCTGAGGATAGATACCAGGGATTTAGTTCACTTAGAGTTAAAGGGAATGCAAGTATGTTCATAATGTGTCCAGATGTCAATGGCATCACTGGTTCTAATGTAAATAAAATTAAAAATACTGTTTCCATAGAGCCTAAAGTAATCAAGATTTAAGATCAGATTCATATTAACCAAAGCCATGAGGCTGGCAGAGAATGTCTGTATTGTATGTATAAGATCATGTATACTTACCTAGTTACTAATGCAATTAATCATTAATACAGTCTTCCTTTCTTAAGCATATATTATTAAGCACACAACCTATGTGTATCAAATACCACTATGGTTTGATAGACACAGGGCTAGTACTCTATGCTAGAACTAGGACTAGCCAAATGGTTAAAGAGATAATCTTTGGCCTCTAGAAACATGCAGTACTCACAATGGTGCTTGAATTTCCTTTTTACTCCTGACATATACATGCTTATGATCCTTATCCTATAAATAACTAAAAATTCTTAGAGTAGTGACTTCCACATAGAACATAGAAACTCCTACGACTTCAGAAGAAAATAGAGATGAAGAGTCTATCCTGATTTGCTCCTTCCCGTGAGAATAGCTTTTCTGACAGGTAAAGTTGATATTGTGATACCTGCCTTGAACAACCACAACACTTATTATTTTCCTCTTTTTTATTTTTTTAAGTTGTTGCTTCTCATTGCCATAGATAAATAAACTCATTGGAGCAGACCTCACCTCTTGTCATTGCTATAGAGGAATGGGAGGGTTGAGAGAAACATGGAAGAAAAATGGTAGAAGAGTCAAAATTTTAAATATCTGCAACAGGGTAAGTCAATCAGAATAGGAAGGAGCAAAAATTCTCCTCTTGACTCATTTTAAGCCATGTTGTTTATAACATATTTACCACAATAAGGCAAATACTTCACCCCTACCTAGCTGCTAGGTCTTTGTCTCAGAGTAGAGAGGAGATATGTCATCAATAATTCCATGGCCACAATTCCCTTTGTCTTCTCTCATGCACGAATGGCATTATTAATGCCATCATTCAATTTAATGTGTCTTCTTTCAACAAATATAAATATTAAACAACTTTAGGTATCAACCAACAGGAAAGATGCCAGGCATTATTGTAAGAATAAGGCAGATCATATGATTACAGAGACATGTTACAAACAAGTAAAGCTACAATAAAGGACACTGGAAATATATTCTGGAAATGTGTTCTAGAAATCATAAGATCTTGACAGTAGGCTGAAGAGGAAATGACCAATAACATTCGTGTTTTACAGGGTGGCAGAGAAGTCTCCTTTGGGAAGAAGGCATTAGAATGAGAGCTGTATAACAAGAAAAAACAGGTTAGAGAGCACAGGAGTAATTTGAATTAGCCCTGATCCTTGCTTATCTGAAAAAAGAAAGGAGGTTTCACATTTTCACCTAATTTTGCTCTTAGAAAACTGCTTATGTTGTAATGGATTTGAGGTCCAACTAGCATGAATAAATATATAACTAAATCAATAGCATTTTTATTTCATATTTTCATTTCATTTAATATACTTCAAAAGAGCCAACTGCCTCTTCCAAACACACAAACACACAAAATAAATCAGAACAATTCTGAAGATATGAATACCTACCTTTATAGAGCAGGTCTTGATAACTCCCGCTTGTAAAAATTCTTTTGGGGGGAGTGTTTGGGGCCACACC
The DNA here is from genome assembly GCF_024139225.1 of Suncus etruscus. NCBI lineage: Eukaryota > Metazoa > Chordata > Mammalia > Eulipotyphla > Soricidae > Suncus > Suncus etruscus. Next base: position 36,387,360 of record NC_064866.1, read on the forward strand.
CAGTGAGGCTCCTGGTTATGTGATCAGAATAGCTCCTGGCTTGGGGGACCATATGGTAAGCTGGAAATCAAATCGAGGTCCATCCTGGGTCAGCCACATGCAAGGCAAAGGCCCTACCATATAAAAATTTTAATGTTATCTTTTTTTAATTCCAGATTCTATAGAAATCTTCTCCCCATTGATCTATTTTATCTTTTTCACGTTTTCTCTCTTTTTATTATGTTGTTTCTGTCACTGTGGCACTTAAGGTCACACACTTGGTTGTTGTGCAGGCCCATATTAGTTGTGGATGTAGGATTCTCAATAATAGTGCTAGTAAAATTACACTTAGAAATATGGAGTGGTGCTAGGCTCAAGCTTAGGATGTCATGCCTAGGAGTCAGGCACTCGGATTTATAACCAGAGCCTTCTTCTATCCTTTAACATGGGTTAAATAAATCTTCTTTCCCTTAAACAACTGGTTCTATGTTTCTACCTTTCAAGCAAAAACAATATTTCCTCCAGATTTTTTTGATTTTGTAAGCTCCTTTTAGTCCCTGGTGAGTTCTGTAACATTGAGGATCTCTGAAATATTAAGTGCATTCTTTATTATGTAAGGCTTACACTGAAATTATTTTTTTCAGTGTAAAAAAATTTGGCTGTTTGTCAGTTTCCACCCAGTGAGCCAGCTATGCCAGAAGTTTCTTTCCTCCCTTCTCTCTGCTGCTAGGTGAAGCTGAAGCCATATTCCATCCAGCTGGCAGCTCTTTTCCTGCCTTCCTCTCCTCTAGCTCTCCTTTGGCTTCCGGTGCTAATTAAAGAGCTTGGGAAGGGGGGACCAAAGAAAGGGGCTTTCTCGTGGGCTCCAGTGAATCATGGCAGAATCACTGTTCAGGCGTGCTGAGACAGGATCTTCTCATTCTCTGATGAGTCAGGCTATGTGCTGAGTCGATGGTTGACCAGACAGATTATATGTCAGTCTCTCTGCCCAGCCTGGCCCTCATCATCAAATGAGTCTCTTAGCTCCCTCCATCTGAGCTCTCTGGAGCCTTTTGACCAAGTCTATGTACATTTCAAGAGGTATAGGAAAATGCTGCATTTTTTTAAATTTATTTAAACACCTTAATTACATACATGATTGTGTTTGGGTTTCAGTCATGTAAAGAACACCACCCATCACCAGTGCAACATTCCCATCACCAATGTCCCAAGTCTCCCTCAAAATGCTGCATTTTTAAGGTTGAGCTGAATGAAATATAGTGGAGCAGACCCAGGCTAGGTATGTCTTCCCAACCCAGTAAACTCTTAAATTATACTCTGCTGATTCTGATCCATCCTCCCTCCACAAACAGAAATGCTTTATTTTCCCTTTGCTTATGATATCTTGGTTAAGATCTTATTTGTCAGAAGGACCAAAAAGCAGTTAAGAGTTACTTCCTACAGGCATAAAAGAACAGCTCTAGTGAATTAGCCTCCATTCTCAGAGGCAAATGGCAGACAGGATTTAATTTACTGTTTATATGTTGGAACACAGGGAGGACTCGCTCTGGGCTATAGACTATCATTTCTCATCCAGGAATATTCTAAGGATATTTTACAGGAACTGGATAAATGGTGGGGCTACTATGACAAAGCTAGACAGTCAACCAGTAGGACAGAGAAGCCACAGGAAGAAAACAGGATCAGAAATGTGGCCAAACTTGGGGAAAGTTTAGAAACACTGATGTGGACTATATAACTGAGGTGTGAAGTTTCAACCATCCCACAAATTCTTCTGGTTGGGAAAAGACAAAGCTAAGCTTATAACAAATGACCAATGGTACCAGAGCATTTTGATAGTGAAACTGGGGACTCAGAAATTTTTCAGGCAACACATTTCAAGGAGGGCTTTCTCAGTAAGCCAGGATATAGGTATGCCTGAGTTTTTAAAAGTTCTTTTTTCCCCTTAGTTTTAATTTTAGTTATAGTGATTTGCAATACTGTCAATGTGAAGGATTCATGATCAGCAGTTTAGTTACCTATCAGGGTGTCCATTTTTGTACATCAATGTCTCAGAATTCTCCAGCCCTAAGTTCCCTCCCTGCTCCTATCTTCCCATCAGGGTAAACTCAGTTTTGCAGGGGAGTCCCCAGATTCTGTTGGGTTATTTACTTTCCCATCACTATGCTGCTTTATACATCACTGATTTGCTTACATTATCCCCTCCAGTTTCATTTATGTAATGGCAACTTGAAGAATTTAATCTTTTCTTATAGCTAAGCTATACTAATGCTATATAGCTAATCTTATAGCTAATGTACATTGTGGATAAGTACGATAGTTTCTTGATTCTGTCATCTTTTCTTAAACACTGGAGTTTCTTTTAGATGTTGATAATTGTGAATAGTGCTGAAATGACATAGGTGAGCAAATATCTTTTCTGAATTGTGTTTTTGGGCCCTTGGGTGTAATTTCTGGATTGTATGGAAATTCATTTCTTAGATTTGGAGAAATGGTCATATTGTTTTCCAAAATAGGGTTTAATCAAGCAAGATTCCCACCAATGGTGATAGGTCCTTTTCCCCACATCTATGACAACACTAGTTGTTTTTGTTCTGTTGGATGTATACCAGTCTTACTGGTGTTTGCTGATATAATCAATATTTTGATTAAAAATTCATTGATGGCAGGCCCGGAGAGATAGCACAGTGCCGTTTGCCTTGCAAGCAGCCGATCCAGGACCAAAGGTGGTTGGTTCGAATCCCGGTGTCCCATATGGTCCCCCGTGCCTGCCAGGAGCTATTTCTGAGCAGATAGCCAGGAGTAACCCCTGAGCACCGCTGGGTGAGGCCCAAAACCAAAAAAAAAAAATTCATTGATGGGGCTGGAGAGATAGCATGAAGGTAGGGAGTTTGCCTTGCATACATTAGGATGGTGATTATCTCGGCATTCCATATGGTCCCCTGAGCCTGCCAGGAATGATTTCTGAGCATAGAGCTAGGAGTAACCCCTGAGTGCTGCCAGGTGTGACCCCAAAATACAAACAAAAAATTCCTTAATGATCAGTTCTGTAGAGCATCTTTTTCATATTTTCATTGGCCATTTGTGTGTCTTCTTTTGTCTTTTCTTCTTCTCCTTCTCCTTCTCCTTCTCCTTCTCCTTCTCCTTCTCCTCCTTCTCCTCCTCCTCCTCCTCCTCCTCCTCCTCCTCCTCCTCCTCCTTCTTCTTCTTCTTCTTCTTCTTCTTCTTCTTCTTCTTCTTCTTCTTCTTCTTCTTCTTCTTCTTCTTCTTCTTCTTCTTCTCTCTCTCTCTTTCTCTCTCTCTCTCTGCCACACTCAGCCATGCTCAGGACTCAACCTGGCTCTGATCAAGGATGACTTCTGGTGGTGTGCAAGAGACTATAGGAGACTCTGAGGTTCTGAGGATGAAACTCAGGTCAGCCATGTGTTGGACAACCACCTTACCCACTGTTCTGTCCTCTTGTCACCATTTTTGATAGGGTTGATTTTTGTTACTTGTTAAATTTTATAAGTACTTTATATCACTTGGGCTTTAACTTTTTGTTAGATGATTGGAAGGCAAATATTTTCTTCTACTTTATGGGGTGTCTTTTATTTATTTATTTTTTTGCAGCACACAAGCTTCTTAACTTGATCCATCTGTTTTATCTTATTTCCATTTGCTTTTCGAATGATATTGAAACAGTCTTTTGCTGAAACCCAACCACAATCATGTTTGTAATCAAGGTGTTTAAATAAAGATATTTAAAAAAAACATAAAGGAACAGTCTTTCGCTTACAAAGCCCAGTTACTCCTACTCACTCTATTCAATACCAGGAAGTTAACAAGAGAAACTGATCTTGATTTCCTTCTCCCTTTGTGATTCTTTTTCTTCCTACTTCTTTTTCCACTCATCTCTCACAAGAATATTAAAATAAAGTTCAAATCTCCCTGCTTCTAAGAAACCTATGGGTGATTCCAATGAGCTGATAGGCAGGAGTACCTCTCTATGATTTACTGGGTCCAAGAAAGTCATTCTGGGCAGTGCCAAAAGTCACAGGGCTACACCAAGAGTACTTAGGGGCCCTGCTATGCCAGGGGATGGACTCAGGACATTATATATGCATGTTTTCTATCACTTGAACCCAAGCCCTAGTGATGTGATCCTGGAGGCTTGGAATCGTTCTTATTTACCATTCTGCCTAATAGTTTGTAAAATCATAGGTTGAATATTCCACGATACCCAATGAGGAAGAGGAATTCCCTTGCCCTTGTTCCAGATAGGACAAGAGATGTGAATCCAGTAGCAATTCTGACACAGGAAATTATCCACACATGATTAGAACTCATATCACAAGCTGTTCACCCACAAGCTAGGAGCTCCATCATGTGGAATGACAAACCAAGATGGCAGTTTCCCCTTCATGCCTCCCAAGCAGCTTTTATTGGGAAAACAAAGCCCACTCCCAAGGCCGGGGACATGTCCAAATGAAAACTAGCCAGTACCAACATGAGTTGGTATGAGGCATGAAGTAGGGGCTTAATAAATGTGTGTCCAATGAATCAATAGATAAATGTGTTTGTGAATGAGATTAGGAACAAAGGCCAGCAGAAATGAGAATCACTCTATGGGGAATATAAACTTATTTGCGATGTCCAGCATAAAGGAAAAAAGTAAAGAGTGGCGGAGCTTCTAGATTAAACTTTGACTTTGTCATGAAAGCAGAGTCACCTAAGATTTTGAGTAGGAAAGACACCTTCCGATTTACACTTGGAATGAATACACCAATGTATTTGTGTTCCAAGTTAAGCCTGTAAGAAACTGGACACTGAAAGCATTTTAAACATGTTTTCAAAGGGTTCTGAGTCCCTGGCATAATATAACCTTTTACATATTTGAGGCATCTCCAAGTTGGTGCTAGCAACGCTCCTGCTTAGAGCCAGCTTCCATATGGTCACCTCAATGAGCTTTTAAGAGCTGTGCTTTGAGGAGAATATTTTCTTTCTGTTTATTCACTGATTTCTCCCCCAATATTGAAGTTCTTCCATGTGGGTGGCTGACTGAGGGGGACATGGAGAACAGTTTCCTGTGTCAGAGCACATCCCTTTACTGACATGCTTCTTTGCATCTCCTAATCTTTATTTATTTATTTATTATTTATTTATTTATTTATTTTTTTGGTTTTTGGGTCACACCCGGCGGTGCTCAGGGGTGACTCCTGGCTGTCTGCTCAGAAATAGCTCCTGGCAGGCACGGGGGACCCTATGGGACACCGGGATTCGAACCAACCACCTTTGGTCCTGGGTCGGCTGCTTGCAAGGCAAACACCGCTGTGCTATCTCTCCGGGCCCTGCATTTCCTAATCTTAGTGACCTCCTTGCCCTCGAAGAGCTTGGAATCAGGAAGAGACTGTGAGGGAATTCAGACATTGCTGGTTGATTTCCCTCTGTGCATCTTCTTGTTCCATAGGAATTTGTGGGACTTTGAAGACCCCATGGGACTGTGATCTCAGAGGACTGTGTGGTTTCCAGAGATCTTCCAGGCCTTGTCCAATTTGCATATAATGAGCAGCATGAGATGAGAGACTATGGCAAAAAAACAAAAAACATACTCTGTAAAACCAAGGCAATGTGGAGGCCATCACAAATTTACTTTAAAGACAATGTGAACAGGTGACCCAAGAACAGAGACTTTAATTGGCTTTACTTCAATGATGGAATTTTTCTGGAATGCATAAAATGTAGCCTGAAGTGCCAAAGTTCCCTGAATGTCCTATCCTGTCCCCTCACCCCCACCCAAGATTTCTCTACATCTTTTTTTTTTTCCCCCAAAATCTGGCTTTATATTCTCTACCCTCATTCACCACTTCCCCAGAACCAATCCTCTTTTGTAGCAGCATCCTTTCCACTGAAGCCTTTCTCTACCACCTGCCTCTCATCTTGGTCCTCTGCCTCAATTCTGATCCCTGTACAAGCTACCGTTTCAACTTCATTCTGCGATACGGGTGCCTGACTTTTTAGGCTCTTCCCAAAAATTTTCACAGGAATTTTTATAATAGAATAACTCATGCTTTGTCAGCACTCACTGTTCAAATTAGGCTTGTACCTTTAGAGCCAACATGAGTCACACACACACACACACACACACACACACACACACCACATCACACCACACCACACCACACCACACACATCCCTAGTTGTAAGGAAATCTAAGGAGCTGGGTAACTTGGTTTCCCAGCTTCCAGAGAATGAGACAAGTCTCTAGGGGATGAGCTGGGAAAAAAAGATTTTCAAGTTAAATCTGCTCATTATTTTGTTCTCCTGCTCCCATCTCCACTGACTCACAACTGGTCACCCCTATGTTGTGTTTTAGTAAACCAAGTCACATAGTAGAAAAGTAACTCACTAACACTCTGCTGGAAGTGGTGAATTCTTGGTTAACAAGAATGTTGACAGTTTTTGAGACTCGGGAAACTCACAAGGGACACGGCAATAAACAAAAAAACAAAATATTTATTTATTTAGTTTAATTAATTAAATTAAATTAAGTAATACATAATTTTGCCCTGGTTTAGGGGATCTATCCTGAAGTTTTAACACAGGTATACGCGGAACGTATGCACTCTTACACTGAACCATATGCTCAGTCTGTATTTGTGATCTAAGAGGCAAAATGATGGGAACAGGGGTGAAGGGAGGACAGCATTGGTGGTGGGAATGCCCTGATTCAATGTCACTATGTACCTAAAATATTACTGTGAAAGCTTTGTAATCCACTGTGGTCAAAATAAATTTTTTTGTTTTGTTTTTTTGTTTTTGGGCCACACCCAGCGATGCTCAGGGGTTACTCCTGGCTGTCTGCTCAGAAATAGCTCCTGGCAGGCACGGGGGACCATATGGGACACCGGGATTCAAACCAACCACCTTTGGTCCTGGATCAGCTGCTTGCAAGGCAAACGCCACTGTGCTATCTTTCTGGGCCCAAAATAAAAATTATTTAAGAAAATAATAAAAAAGAAAAACATCAAAAAATTGATGGTCAATTATCTCAGAAAGGGTGGAGTTAAGAGTATGTTCAGGATTTAACTGGATTGGGACATAGTGAAGCAAAAGTTGGAAGTAACAATATAGATTTCCCCTGCTATCTGATAGGTTATTTTAGATGTCTGGGAAGGCTCAAAAAATTTCCCACTGACCTATTAAATCATTAAATTATTCCCTTCATGACTATTAAATTATAAATGATAGGAATGCTTTCTTTTGAGATAGTTGGATAACATTTTCAGTCACTTCCTTTGGCCATTCTCTAAATACTGGTTGTAACTCTGACAAAAATGGGTATCATTCTGTTCCTATAAAAATGAGGGAATTGGGGCTCACAAAGGTCTTAGAGGTTGGCCAAAGGTCTAAGGGGAATAAATACAGAAGCTGGTTGAGCATCTACTGGTTCTGAATGGCCTTAAAGCATGAGTGAGTTGGTATGTTCCTATACTACTCTTTTATATAGAAAGATAAGACTGGGAGGCACTGGCCAGCTTTTGTGAATCACATAGTATTGGAATTTCAGTCTCTCCTTGACTCAGATTTATAAACAGAGATTTTACAAAACAGTGTACATACAGTCAGACACAAAGAAGCAATCGGAGATGAAGAATCTTGGGTGCCCTGGTGGTGGGAGTCTGCCTAAAACATCTATCCCTATCAGCTCCTGCTGGCTCCATGGCCTAGCTGAACTGCCTGGGGCCTGGTGGGGTGCAGATGGCCACAAAACAGCCTTGAGCTGTCCAGGTGCAGCCTGGGAAGTCTAGGGGAGGGGAGGCAAAGTGAGCAGGACAACCAGCTGATAGCTTACTTTTATTTCTTTTAAGCTCCCAGCTGAGTCCTGAGAAAAGGAAGGGAGGAGGAAATAAAAAATGGTATTAGTCATGAGAACTAGAACATCCCATTTTAACAGCAGCTATCATTTACTCCTTCACTTAAAAAATATCATGTGAACCCTTGCTGTGTGGCTGGCTCTAGCCTAAGTACTGGGGATACAACAGGGATTAAAATAGAGTCTCAACTCTCAGGGAGTTTGTAGTTTAGTGGATGGAGGCAGTTTGGATAGATTCACATAAAAGTCAAATTGGTGCTATAAAAGAGTGACACAGAATAAAGGATAAGGAAGAAACAGGGTAGTGGTGTTTTTAAAAGAATTCCCCAGAATGACTTATATGAACAAATGACATTTGAACAAAGTATAGGAGTTGCCCAGTAGGTTCCCAGGATCAGGAAAATCTCTGGAAAAGAGAAATGTTTGTTCCAAAGTCCAGAGAAAGGAGTGGATTTAGCCCTCTCATCCAACTGTGACTCACTATGAAGGGTCTAGGGTCTGTATAATAGGAACTGATAAAAAAATGCTTAGGGTGGAAAGAGAAAATGCAAGAGGAGGCACCATGCTGTCTCCCTTACATCAAGGGTTCAAATATGGAAGTTCTATTTTATGAAATAGAAGAAAGCATTTTTGGTAAATGATACTAGAATTGGGTACAAAAGACTGGTTGTTGGAAATCATTGGAAATTGATTTTAAGTTCACTTCAAAGAATGAGAGTAAAATGCCTATCGCGAATACAGGCAGGGGTGGGGGAGGAGGGTACACTGGTGAAGGGGAGTATTCTGTTTATGACTGAATAAGCTTGTAATCATGGGGCTTAAATAAGGATTTATCTAAAAATGTATTCTGAACATTAATTCGAAAGTATATAATATACTTATGTCATTTTTGTAACTTACTACAATAGCTAAGATATGGAAACAAACCAAATGTCAAGCTATGGCTGTAGAAGTATATTCACACACGGAATGCTATGCAGCTATAAGAAAAGATGGAATCATGCAGCTTGCCACTACACGGATGGAGATAAAGGGTATCGTAATAAATGAAATAGGCCAGAAACAAAAACCCAGATGTAGATAATATCTGTATATATCTGTATATATAATAAATAATATAGAATGACTTATCTCATATGCAACATTTAAAAATCCAAAATTAAAAAAGCAACAATTGACCAGAGGCATCATAAATGGAAAGTATATCCACAGAATTGGGTTTACAAGAGGTGGAGATGGGAGGATGAAGAGGGACTTTGAGACATTAATAAGGGTGTTTGAACATTCTGGCTGTGGGTGTGGTATTATGAATGCATTAATCTCCACTATTTTAAATCACATAAAAGTTATAGATAGTTGAGAGGCTAACAACATAATACAGGTGTACAGATGCTTTTTCTTGCATCTCACCAACTCTGGTTAAATCTGTGGTACTGTCTATGGTCATATGCCAGTTAACCCTAAGCAAAGAGCTATGCATAAGGTACTTATGAACACTGCCAGGTAAGGCTCACATGACTCCATGAAAAGTAGTTTTAAATCAATTCAGAAAAGCAAAAACAAATTTGAATCAAGTCTCCTAGATCTTTACTGAAAATTTACATGGTTAAATCTATTTGTGTACAATTTTAGTTGAGTCATTATTTAAATGAAATTCAGACATTCCAACTAGTTGATGTACGTCTTGAGTTTCTCTTCATAGTAGATTTTTAGCTATAAACTCTATGACATTTCTAGTAAAAAGGAACCAAGACTGATCTCTGAGAATACACATTAGGACAATTAAGTCAGAAATCCTTAGAGGTTCTAAAAATAAGTTTATTTTTGTTTTCTTATCCTCTCCTCTTCTCTCCTCCCCTCTTTTTTTTCTCAGCTACTCTGATGAAGGTTACAACTGACAAGGCTCAGGGGGCCACTGACAATGCTTAGGGGACACTTATGGTGGTATATTGAGAGAAGGCACATGCTCCCAAGGATAAAACCCAGATACTCTTTCATTTAAGACATGCGCTTTACTATTGGAGGCATATTTCCAGGCCAAGAAAAGATTTCCCATTAGACTTCCAGATTTATGTGTAGTCAAGCTTGAAAAGTTATGTTCTAGAGCAGTGATTCTCAAAATATGACACTTGGTCCAAACAGCAAAAGCACCTACTTTGCCAGGAAGTTATTAGAAACATATATTCTTGGACCTCAATTTAGAAGTACACAGTCCAACTATCTGTATTTTAATCAGTCATCTAGATGAGAGCAAACATTTCCTTAAAGGATCAGAATGTAAATAAATATTTTAGGCTTTGCTGCAACTACTCAGTTCTGCTATTACCTCATGAAAATAGCTAGAGATAATGTATGAATGAGGATACTAGTAGGTTTTATAAAATGTTTCACTATAGATGTAGGGGACAGTCCTAAATCTTTATGAGACAATCTCTGCTCTAGGAGAATGAGTATATGGTGTCTTATTGTGTAGCCTCTACTTAGAGACTTCAAATCATAGACACAATTTCTTGCCTAGTTATTTGAGTTATATTAATAAGTTGGACTTGTCAAAGTGAGGAAAGTAGATTCAATCTCTAAGAAGATGAGTTATAAAATTTCATAACAAATCATATAAATAAAAAATGGGGTGTTGTATTTGAACCAATAATTCCATTTATAATAGGAATGAATAGAAATGACTTGCAACAGACTTGGGAACTTCTAATTCTCTGGTTGGTTCCTGAAAAATACTGGTCATTGTTTTTACTATTATCATTAATCATCATCATCATCATCATTATTATATTCTTATTTTATATATTTATTTTTATTTATTATGTTGCATTATTTTCTATAAATTGGGACTGGAGGTAGGTGCAGAGGGCCATTCTTTGGGAAGTCAGTTACTAAAATCTTCAGCAATGGATAGATATTGTGTACCCATATTAACTTTGTGACAACAGGTAGGGGGAATTGTCAGTGCTCTCAGCTGCCTGGTGACAGAACAATTTGTTCTCTGTGCTGTGAGGCTGTTTGTTCAGAGGAGGCCCTCGTACTAGTTGTCACTTCATGATCAGTGGCTGCTCAAAAGCAAGCAAATTATTCCCAGTACTTCCCATTCAGCAGGGGTGGGGAACTCAGATCCTGCTTTGACCGAAGAAATGAGCTGTCTGATTGGAGCACAAATCACTGGACACTGTCAGTCAAAGAGAGCATGTTGTTTTGGCACAGCTTAGGGGAAAGAGGCCAATGACAAGGAAGCAAATTGGTCTTAAAGATTGATTTTAGAAAGTAATGGTTAACTTGAAATCTGTGTCCTGGATTCAGCCCAACTTACATATGAACTCCTTCATGAGTGGGTTCCACGTGCTGTTTGCAGACCATTTGTCCCGGAAATATTGGGGAATCAGACACACCTAACCATGACTGGATTCTCAGTCTCAACAATTCTAATTCTGTGATGTGGGACCCTATGGCTCTCTGGTGCATCTGGTGAGCAGTCTGATGAAACTGGACACCCATTTGGGTATTCCCATTTATTTCCATGAGTGTACAGATGCTATAATAATATAATAATAACTAATCAGCACCAGAGTGTCCATATTCTAAGCTCTATATGATAAAGACTGTGTTTTAATCATCCTTGCATCCTGGAAGTGTTCCCTGAAGGAGAGTGATATGGAGAGCAGCAAGGATAGGACTTTCACAGTACAGGATAGCAGCTAAGAAAGATAAAGAGATATAAGGGGGTAGGTAGGTTAGTGGGGGGATTATGAAGCCTGAATCATATTCTCTTGTCTCTCAAGATCTGGCAAGTTCAATCTTCTTTTTGGGGAGAACATGCAAAAGTTTTCTCCTTTATAAATCCTTCTCTCAGTCCTTTCCTGGGTATCTCCTGACTTATGCCTAGTCCTGCTTTCTGTTGTTCTCTGCTTTTCAACTACTAAACATAAATTTAGTTAATCATTACATACCCTTTTGTGTGTCCATCTTCTTTATTATAATTTTGCAGTGCTGGGGATTGAAAACACGGTCCCACATTTGTGATGTATGCATACATTGGTTTATTAGCCTGTTTGTTTTTGAGATTTATTCACTTTTAGCACCTATCAAGCATAATTTCTTTTTCATTTTTATTTGTTATTCCATTGTATGGATGTGATGTGTACATCACATGTACATGGTTATGTACACAGACCCATTTATATACCGAAAGACAAATGGTTTATTTCCGATGTTTTGGTTTGCTGTGAATATGTTTATTTACATCTTTCTTGGAAACACACTTTCATTCTCTAATGAAAATATCTAGGACCGGCAGTATGCTATTGTAGGTATATATATGTATATATAATATATTTATTATTAGTTGTCAAATTGCTTTTTACTGAACTGTCTTTGCAGTTCTATTCTGTCAGACTCTGTGTCTTATGAGTTCCCAATACATTGATCTAGTCTCCCAGCTTCATCTCCTCAATACAGCTTATCTACTGGATTCATACTGACTGCCTCCTCCCAAAAATTAAGGCTTGGAAACTTTCTTAAAGGAAAAAATGCAGTCAAATATAGATCTCATTGGAGCTAGAACCAGATGTTTTGCTGCTTTGACTGATCCTCTGTATTTTCTCATCAACCCCTGGGTTTCTTCACTGCCTATTCTCCAGTCAGTGATTCCAAGAACAATTTTTTGTCATCTGCATTTTGCTAGCTCTATCCCTGTCATTCCAAATCCTATCCCTATGTATCTGGAAGTAGAAATCTCCCTCACTTCCAGGATATTTTATTCTTTCTAATTCTCCACAAAAGTGACTCCATTATCTCATTCACAGAGATGAGTTAGCGACTAAGGACTGTGTAATTGTTACTGTTTCAGAGCACTTTGTATGTAAAGGAGAATTCAAAACTATAGTTCAAAGTGATGGTATAAGGATGAAACTTGGGCATTTGCCTGTAGGTATGGGATAGCTATTATGGTCTTCAAGGAATTCCTCTTCAATGGACTATAAAACAAACAGAATCAAGAAAAACTAAGCAAAACGAAGAAACAGCTTATGAATGTAATCATTCAAGTGATGACACAATACACATTTATTGGGTATTACTTATTTTCCAAGTGCCAAATTAGGTGGTGAAGATCTAAACATGAATAATGGCTTCCTGTCCTCCATGAGTTCATACTCTCTGAGTGCATAAAATAAAAAGTTTTATGAGGGTTAGGGACATGGCTAAAAGGGGTGGAGTGCCTGGCATACGTGAGTTTCTAAATTCAGTTGCCAATACCACACAGTTTCTGAGTAACATTGGGTATAGTTTAGACTCCCCTGTCTTAAATTAGACACCTGCTGTAGGACAGAGTAAAGTTGATTATTGTTTCTGGGCTCTCTGAGCACCTCTGGTATGGTCTAGATGTTAGCATAGTTCCTATGTAAAACATCTGGGAAATTTGTTCGGTGTAGTGTTAGAGAGCTACAGAGATTGAACCTTTATTAAAATATATATCTTTATTTAAGCACCATGATTAAAGACATGATTGTAGTTTATTTCAGTCATAAAAAGAACACCCCCTTCACCAATGCAACATTCCCACCACCAATGCCCCCCCCATCTCCCTTCTTCTTAACCCACTGCCTGTATTCGAGACAGGCATTCTACTTCTCTCATTCATTAACATTGTTATGGTAGTTGTTAATGTAATTCTTTTTCTTTTCTTTTTTCCCTTTTTTTGTTTTTGTTTTTGTTTTTGGGTCACACCTGGCTGTGCTCAGGAGTTACTCCTGGCTGTCTGCTCAGAAATAGCTCCTGGCAGGCACAGGGGACCATATGGGACACCGGGATTCGAACCAACCACCTTTGGTCCTGGATCGGCTGCTTGCAAGGCAAACTCCGCTGTGCTATCTCTCCGGGCCCTAATGTAGTTATTTTTCTAACTGCACTCACCACTCTTTGTGGTGAGCTTCATATCATGAGCTGGTCCTTTCAGGCTTCATCTCTATTGTCTGTGGGGATTATTACAATAATGTCCTTAATTTTTCTTAAAACCCATAGTTGAGGGAGACTATTCTGTGTGTCTCTCTCTCCCTCTGACTTATTCCAATCAGCATAATAGTTTCCATGTGCATCCATGTATAGGAAAATTTTATGATTCATTTTTTCTGACGGCTGCATATTATTTCATTGTGTATATGTACCACCGTATCTTTAGCCATTCATCTGTTGAAGGGCATCTTGGTTGTTTCCAGATTCTGGAAAATATTGAAAATAGTGCTGCAATGAATATAGGTGGGAGGAAGGCATTTTTGTATTGTGTTTCTGTGTTCTTAGGGTATGTATATCCCTAGGAGTGGTATAGATGGATCCTATGGGAGTTCAATTTGCATTTTTTTTGAAAAATCTCCATATTGTTTTCCGTAAAGGCTGGACTAGATAGCATTCCCACCTGCAGTGACTGAGAGTTCCTTTCTCTCCACATCCCTGCCAGCATTGATTGTTCTTGTTCTTTGTAATGTGTGCTAGTCTCTGTGGTGTGAGATGGTACCTTATTGTTGTTTTGATTTGCATCCCCCTGATGATTATTGGTGTGGAGCATTTATTTCATGTACCTTTTGGCCATTTGTATTTCTTCTTTGAGAAATTGTTTATTTCTTCTCCCCATTTTTGAAAGGGTTAGATGTTTTTTCTTGTTAATTTCTTTCAGTACCTTGTATATCTTAGATATTAAACCCTTATATGATGGATATTGAGGGAATAGTTTCTGATATTCTACTGGTGGCCTTTGTCTTCTAGTCACTATTTCCTTTGAGGTGCATAAGCTTCTCAGTTTAATATAATCCCATCTGTTTATTTTCTCTTTACTTGTTTGGAGAGTGCAGTTTCCTCCTTGAAGATGCTTTTATTCTCAATGTCATGGAGTGTTTTACCTACGTGTTGTTCTAGATACCTTATGGTTTCAGGTCTGATATCAAGGTCTTTAATCCATTTGTGCATGGTATTAGATGGAAATTTGAGTTCACTTTTTTGCAAGTAGCTGACCAGTTGTCCCAACACCACTTGTTGAGGAGGATTTTCTTGCTCTATTTTGTATTTCTTGCCCCTTTATCAATTAATTGATCGTATGTCTGGGGAACATTACAGAGATTGAACTTGATGTCAGTGTAATCCCCTTGCTTGCTGGATCTTTGATTGCTATCTCAGTCATCTGAATGAGAGGAGAGTATCCAAGGTATTCTTTAGGGATATCCTTTAGTATCCTTTAGGGATTAGACTCGGAAGATGGTGTGTGTGTGTGTGTGTGTGTGTGTGTGTGTGTGTGTGTGTGTGTGTGTGTGTGTGTGTGTGAAAGAGAGTTACAGAAATGTAACTGATCTAAGATCTAATCTGTAGAAAGAAGGGAAGACAGACTACCTCATAGAGTCTGTCAGATTAAGATTTCTCTTTTTTTATAAAAATAATTTTTAAAGTTATTGATTGTAAAGGTCCATTCTTAGCACTTGGTAAAAGGCTGTTGCTGTGGTTGTGGATTTGAATCTGATTTACTGCTTTTCTGTCGTCACAGGCAAGAAGAAAGGAGCAAGGAGATTATAAATTGGTTTTCAGCTGAACTGCAGAGGTAGGAATGTGGGGTGGAGGGAGGTCACTTCGCTGCTTGCCACAAAACAACGAAAGGCACACTTAGTGGGCAGGACAAAGGAGTGAGGAGGAACAAAAGCAGACCCTAAAGAGACAGCAACTTCAAAATAAATCCCATCCTTCAGTGTGACTCAGCAGGAATCCTGGTTACTGTATTACCATAAACCTGATTTAGGCCATTGTAGTTCTTGCCTAACTAATTATATTACCAAAAGTATTTAGGATTGGATACAACCAAGACTGAATCATAATATTATAATATTATTATTATTATTAATCATAACATTATTATTTCCAATGCACTTTCCTATACAATGCAGCTGAATCTCAAACTCCCAAAGTTTGGTTAGCGGCATCTCTATTTTTAGAAGAATTCACTTTCACAGCCTCAATTGCCACTCTGAACTGTGTTTCAAAAATAGTGTGTATAATAATGTATTTGGAAAGTGAAAGACCATCTTTGCATAGTTTTCATCATATATTTTGTGACTAGTTATCATTGTTAATCCGCTGTGCTCAATCATAAATTAAACTTTATCACAGGTATGCTTCCATAGGAGCACAGCATACAGTATTCATGATTTCAGGCATCCAGTCTTGAAAAATACCTGCTGCAGATAAGAGGAAGAGCTACTGTCCCTACAGGGAATTAGACTTAGAGATGTATTAGGATAGGAGGTGAGCTTTAATTAGGTTGCCATTATGAATATCAGAACTCAGTTAAGGGAGATGTTGGCTAGGATGCCAGTCTTATGTTTCATGAAGTCCAATAATATGATGATAATAATATTAATACATCCTTATTTTGGTGTAGATATTTAAGTTGATGTCTTCCTTTTATTTTATATTATTTTATCTTATCTTTCTCTTTCTTTTTGCACTCTGGCATGATTTGATTTCAGAACTGAGACTATTGTGTGGTGTTACTCTTTATTGCTGTAGGGCTCACTGGATATTTAAACTGGCATTTATTTTTGTATTGTTATGGTATTTCAATTACCTTTTTCATGTCCTCTCTCAAACTGAGATTGATAGCCACTAGAAGGACTCCGCCCATTTTCAGCATATTTTAATTTTTTTCTAATTTTTTTTCTTATTCTTTACCCCATTTTATTGCTTTTCTTTCCCTCAAACAAAACCACATATCTCGATATATCTAGCTCTGCCTCTCAAATAGAGGAAGAAACAAGGGAGGGCACCAGGACCAAACAGATGTATGATCACTGATAGTAAGCTAGGCAAAGAGGGGACCACCTACTCTAGCAGCCCGGGGAGTGATGTTGGGGATATGGGTTGCAGAAAGGGAACTGGAATGGGGGGAGGACATAGTTGGTGATGGGTATTTCCCTGCTTTAATGTTAATATGTACCTAAAATACTACTGTGAAAGATATGTAAGCCATTATGATCAAAATAAAAATAATAATATTAATAATAATGATAATTGGTATAATAATTTAATAATATGATATAAATCTTAGAGGCAATATGTGGCTTTGAACCAGGTCTCAGCTCCTAGTGTATGGCTTTTCATTTACTTCATCTCTCATGCAAAGAATATTTAGATTATTTCTTCTACTGGAACCTTTTATGTTCCATCCATAACCTTGAAACATTAAGTACTTCTGTAAGAATGAATCATCTTTCTGGCTATAATCATTATTTTGCCTCCCTGTTAACTTGTATTTCTCTTTCTTGGAAGGCAAGGACAGGCACCATGTCTATCCCTATATCCTAATATCTTTCATAGTGTCTGGGAGCTGCAGATGGGTCACAAAATAATATGAATTAATAAATATTGATTCCCTGAGTAGTCAGAATATTTCATGGAAGAAGAACTTGGGTCAACTTTGAAATAAGGTTTGAGACACCAGAGAGGATAGCAGGCTCACAAATGTAGTTGCAATGTCTGCACTCAGCCAGCTCCTAAATGACTCCGTTCTCCAAAGTCATGTAAACCAAGGCATGAAAAATTGTGGGTACACTGGCTACATAGCTGAAAACTGGTAATATCAGGATGGGCTAAGTCCCCGCCCTGCCAAAGCCATGCCTACTGCACACACCACTCACAATCTCCTCTTCACCAGTGGCCTTACTTTACAACTCCTGTAAACTTTGCCGAAGAGACACCAAACTGGCCACAACTCTAGTTATGCAAGTACTTAAATTTGTATCACTAGGACTGTTTTTGAATGAATAAAGACACCCCCTGCGCGGCCTTCTCATACTTCTGGAAGACCTGATAGTTGAAAACATGTCCCACAAAAGCCACAGCAGAAGCAATAGTGGTAGGAATTCTTGGACCATGCAGACCTTCTTCAGCCTAGACTGTATTTGCTGTCTCGTGACAACTTATTTTTGTTTAATACTTTCATCCCTGTAGGGGCACATTAGTTTAGACACCAAAGTGTATCTGAAGACACCTAATGTTCAAAAACAAATGAAGTAAGAGCAACAAGTTGTCAACTAGCAACAAGAGCTTACTAAATCTTCTGAAAATAACTTAATGATCTCATTGTAGTTACAGTAATTTTCACAAATTAGGTTGTTGCTGTATTTTATTTCTCTCTCTCTCTCTCTTTCTCTCTCCCCCCCTTTCTTTATTTTTCTTTCTCATCTGGAAGCAAACGTATTATGATCAACTATAGGATATTTAAATATTTAAATAAATATAATAAATAAAGTAAAAAAATAATGTGAGCAAGAGCATTCCCAATGGAGACCACTTTGGAACAAAGGCTTGAGGCCTGATAGGGGTTGTTTATATTGATGATCAGAAAAAAAGTCCTGGCATTTTAGGGAACAGTTCCAAATAATATTATAGACGGAAGCAAAGAGCCGAGTCCCTCAGTGTCCCAGACTTGGTGCTTTTCAGCTTTCATTTTGGGTTGCTGTTAATGAAGGTCTCCTCTTTGACCTGGAAGTTGCCATGCTGATTCATAACTCAGTCACTGCCAGTTTATATTTCTTAGTGCAGTAATGTTCTAGAAACCTGTATTTCCCCAAGGCAGAGACTTCAGCTGTCATTAGATGCTTATTAAAGGCAGTGAGTCAGGGTGGTGGCTTAAGACACAATTTTCATCCTGCCACATGTCCCCCTTCTCCCCCTTTCCCTGCCTTGCTATTTCAAGCACACAAACTCATAAGGTTATGCAGGGAGGGAACAATTCTGAGCTATCAGAGTTCTGAGATGCCTCCTGGTTTTATCAATCTGTCTTGTTTTACAAGTCTGGGCAGACCTTCTCCAACCTAGATGTTAGTGTCTTCAACATAATGGGAGTTGTGGCTAGTACTAAGTGGTTTTATGCCCACAAGACTTCACATAGGATTTGAAGTTGATCTATAGGAAATGCCAAGCATGCCTGGTGTTTTTGTTTCATGAGTTGTGTTTCATGATTTTAGGTGCCAGATTATGGGATTGTTTTGACAGGGCTCTCCAACAGATACCTCTCAGATGGTTTTCTTCTTCTTTCCTAGTGACTTTTGTGAATCATGCTTTTTTTTAATAATATAATTTTTATTTTAATCATAGTGACTTACATATCATTCACAGTAATATTCCAGGTACATATTTACATTGAATCAGGAGAATTTCCACCATCTAATTGTCCTCCTCTCATATCCACTTCCATCCTGCCTCTCATATTCTCCACTCTCCCCCCAGGGGTTGCTAGATTGCGTGGTCCCTTCTGTGTCTAGTTTATTACTTAGTGGTCTTATAACTGTTTGGTCTTGGTACCTCCATTACTGCCCCCTCTAATTGGGAGGTGGGACTAGATAGTTCACGTTATGTGGTTTTGTTTGAGGAAGAGAAAAGTATTAAAATGGGGTAAAAATCAACTATGCTGACTCATTCTAGAGGCTCTTTTCCTTGGTTTGAGAGAGGAAGGGGAAAAAAGGTGAAACACCACACCAGTTCAGAAAGAGGTATCAAATAAGATATCCAGTGTGCACTGCAGCAATAAAGATATGCACCACATAATTACCATGGTCATGAGATTAAAAAACATGGCAAAGCACAAAAAGAAAGAAGAGAAAAGAAAGAAAAAGTAAATATATAAATAAAAAATGGACATCTACTACAATATCCACCCCAAAACAAAGAAATCGACAAAAACTTGATCAAAGAAAGAAAGAAAAAAAAAAGATTATTTTGTGCTTTTTGTTTCTCTTTTTTTTCCCTTCTGCTTAAGCACAGTAAATATTGGGGTAATTCAAAATGGGAATCCCCTTGGCCTAAGAGATACAGGGTTTCTCCACCCTTGAAATATATTGTCATGGGATTATCTATAGACTCCTTTCAAGTTCATTTACTCTCCCCTAGGTGCTTTTGTGGTGTATGAAAAACTTCTGGATGATACAAACAGACCTCTATATCTAGAGGTCTCAGTCTGTGCACAGGTCAAGGAGTGGAACTTATGATGAAGACTTTCTTTGTGATTTTAGAAGTTCTGTTTTCTTGGTGTCATTTTAATTTGTCTTCTGTGGTTGGTGGTCTTGGCCTTTGCAATGAACCTCGGGTGGAGACTGGGATATCATCTTTCGTTATGTTTCCAGAAGACCCATTCAGTTGCAATTGCCTCAGTCAGTCTCTGGAATTAGAGGTCATGGTTGTTGTGCAGATCGTAGAACAAACCCTAGACTAGGGCTTTCTTGTTGGTCCCAGAATACATACTGGCCAATCATGGTTCTATCAGCCAGTCATCTGTAGATCACGTTCTTGGGTTTTGCATAGCCCACAGTGTGATAAGTCTTCTGATTTTGTTTTATTGTTAGTTGGTGAGTTAGGGTAACCTGTTCTTATGTCCATTTGTTCCCAATTTCCTCATTGTCAGGATATCATATTAGAACTGGCACATGTTGGTGTTTGTAGCAGTATTCAGGATGTTCCAGATGGAATTTGGTTCCTGTAGCTGTTGTGAAGAACTGTGTCGTTTCTATGTCTGGGGTTCAGGGTTCAAGTCTGGATGGTCGGTGTCTAATCTGGAGTCTGAGATGGGTCCACATGACATATTTTCAAGGTGGGAGATTCCCCTGTATTGTAAATAAGTATGAATTCTTATCCCTAGTAGATAAGAGCTTCTTTATATACGTGAGATTTCCCCTTTTTTGTGTGCCTTTGCAGGAAGAAATGGTGCTTCATTATATTGCTGGTGCATTTGGGGGTGAAAAGAGAAGAACAGAGAAACAAGTCACACACTCAGAAAACATAAAAAATAGAAATAAAATAAAAATATATTTGCTCACATATGTATAGTGAAAAATGATTTTAAGTAAAATGAAATGAAAAATAAAGAGGTAGTGTTATACAGGTCTTATGACAGAAGTATAGGTTTCCCCATTGTCTTTTGAGAATTTCTTGTGGGGTATGGGTTCCCAGGCACCTTTTCATCGCACACCCTGCCCTTCTTGAGATTGGTAAAAGATTTGAGGCAGGGGGGTTTTGTGTAGAGTTCTTGAATTGGGAGTCCTTTTAGGTCTAAGTCCAGTATCCAGCAACAGTCTACGTTAGGGAGGGCCACACAGCATGAGTCAGCAGGGGTGTTGGTTATCTTTTCCTGCTGGGGACTAGGCGTGGGTTTGAGTGGATGTCCGTTCACTTGGGTGCTGGGTACTGGTTCGTTGGGGGTAGGAGGTCAGTCTTGATGCCTAATAGATTAAGAACTGAGGGTGAAGAATTTTAATAAATTGGAAAATCTGGATGGGATTGAGGGGTGAAGGAGTAGTTGGATTCCTAGAAGGGGGAAAGGAGAATGTATTTGGAAGGGGCAGAAAGGAAGAAAGGGGAAAATAAGATTAAATAGAAAAAGAAAAAGAAAAAAGGAATAAGAAGTAGTGAGAAGAGAGGAGAGAAGAGCGTGGGCATGTTATTTTGCTTAAATATGTTCGATGAGTAGGCCATGTAGTATAAGTCTGTAGGTCACAGTTGCTGCTTCGGTGGTCTGGCTGGCCACATGCTTCAGGTCCTAAAAGAAAGTATAACCTAGAGAAAAAGGGTGTGATAAAGAGTTTTATCGAGACAATTTTGTATCGCAACCTGGGTATGATATATCGTGCGGCTTAGCTCCAAGATGCCATCTAAGGTTGTCCCTCCTTTGTATCCAAGAATGCCTGTGGACAGAAAAGCTGAGAGGTTACTTTATATATAGTAAGGTTAAGACATTAACACCTATTGTTTTGAAATACTTCCGTTGGAGTCAGTAATTTCCCGTGTTATTCTTTACCTGTAACCCTGTATAAGTGAATCATGCTTTTACTATTTCTTTTTCTATAGGTTTCTGGGGTGGAATAATCATAGTTTATATGCTCCCTCCAAAAAGGACATTATACATATTTTTCTGTTCAGTGACAAGACCCCAGCTAGTATTCTCACACACAAATTTCAGTTGGAAGACTTTACCAAGCTGGCTGGACACAAATTCAAGTCTTCTTTTACATTGACTATGGTGACAAATAGGGAAGGGACTAAGGATCTGAAAGACCCTATTTGAAATTGCTAGGATTTCTGGGTGGAATTTACTTTTCTTTTTTAACATTTACTTCCAGATTCAGTTTAAACATTTTGTGATCCCCAACTCAAGTACAGTTTACTCTTTCTTTTACTCCTCCCTATTTTCCACCCAAATAAAATCTTCTTGTGTACAAATAGGCACTAGCATTTTCTTGGCCTCCATTCAACATGCCCCAGCATCAGCACATACTGAGAGTATAACTTTTTGATTAGATTTATCCTCTCCATTGAGGGATTCTCTTCTAGACTGGACTTTCCTGCTTCTGGTGAACAAGCATAAATAGTTATCATTCTCTGTTGGTATTAAAAAAACCACTCTTGGGGCCAGAGAGATAGCACAGCGGTGTTTGCCTTGCAAGCAGCCATTCCAGGGCCTAAGGTGGTTGGTTCGAATCCCGGTGTCCCATATGGTCCCTCGTGCCTGCCAGGAGCTATTTCTGAGCTGATAGCCAGGAGTAACCCCTGAGCGCTGCTGGGTATGGCCCAAGCCCCCCCACCCCCACAAAAAGACACTCTCACTCTCAAAGATACCACTAAATGAGAAAGCTGGTAATCATCTAAGTGAAAGTCATCACACTTGCATTCCTAGCTCCATTATTCAATGATGTTGTAACCTTGGGCAAGTTCTCTGAGCCACAAATGTTCCTACTTGAAAGGGTGGGGCTAATGCTAATTTCCCTGGTTCCTTTCTCCTCTCCTCTCCTCTCCATTTACTGTGAGAATGGAATGAGATAATGTCTGTGAAAGTACTCTGAAAACCAGCAGCTGTTATTATACAGAGGTGACTATTATTAAGAACTGGTTTTCCTCATTCTTCTAGATCTTTCTTCCTTTCCATTTCCTAATTTGACTTGAGGACAAGACTCTAGAGCTGTATAATTGGCACCAGAAATTAGAAATATTAGCCTTCCTTAGGAAGGAAGTCTTCCGGATGGCTGTCACTTAAGCGCGTGGAACCCAGGAAAAAGGATAAAGAAATCTCATGCTACAAAACACCCACATAAGTGCCATCCTTGTGGCTTCTAATTGGTTGAGCATAGTACACACAACTCTTCTGTCTGGGATCCCAGCCCTGCTACATAACATGAGTTTTGGCACTAAGTTTGGTGTGCAAACACTGGAATGAAGATGTGTAGACACTGCAGCCAAACGATGACCTTCGATGATACATCAGTTCTAGTGAATACCAGACATGTACAAGCAATGGAAACATGTAACAAAAAATATAGAACTCCAGGTGAGCTCCAACCAGCTGGGTGACCCTTATCACCGGAATGTCAGCAACAACAAAGGGAAAGAGGTTGGAAATGAAAAAAATGGACAATGAAACACAACGATTTTACAAAATTGTCCTCAAACTTATGTGGGATTTCTCCTCACATACTTGCCTTTGGACCTAAGGAGCATGCCAGACAGTAGCATGTACACTTCAGGAACAACTATTATCGTGGATATTTCTCCTCTTTCTGTACAACCTTGCAAAGAATAAGGAAAATTACAAAATGGGTATTTGCCAGCTTTACTATCACCAGAAGACCTGACACAGACAAAGAAATATGACCAAAATATTATCAGTAAGTAGTTGCAAGGGTTATAAACAGTTAAGCGAGCAGTTTTAAATTACCTTATCATGATCTGATGTTACAGAAATTTTCATCCATGATTTTACATATACAAATAAAAATTCTTCCATACTAAAATATTTCGAAATCTAAACTTTACCTGTGTGTGTTGTCTATTTGGATGGGAAGGAATCTTCCAAGCAGTGCCCAGTGATGCCAGAGGCGACTTCTAGAGATAATCAGCAAACGAGGCCAGGAGTTTCAATTCTCAGTTCTGGTGATGCAGTTCGGCTTGGACTTTGAGGTGTTGAGAGTTACAAAGGTCATACATGACAGTGTTTGTGGCCTCCAGGACAGTAGTTGAGAGTCATGTGGTATTGGGGATTCATATGGGTTCCTATGCATGCACAACATGATTCCCTAACTGTTGGGCTATCTCTTTGGTCCCTTAGTTTGATTTTTATCATTCCTATAGGAGCAATTGGTGGAATGTTCTTTTCCATCAATGTTGGAACTCACATGAGCTCTCTGAATGTCATTCTTTTTTTATTAGCTTTTATTATTATTTTTTTTTAAAAACAGTGTTTCAAAGTGGGTGATTCTTATTCACAGAGAACATAAGAATGATTCAGAGAATTAGTAATAGGGCACAATTAAAGGAAACTTTTCTTTATTTACTTAAAGGAGGTAGATATCCAGGAGGGTGTTGAGTAAGTGTGTAATTGTTTTTCCGAAAATGTGGCAGTAGGTTAAATAAGTTTGGCTATCTCTGGTTTAAACCTGAGAACTAGGGTCACAATAATTCTCAAGGTAACCCTGGTGTCCTTGGAGCTTGTCAGCTGCATCATGACATATTTAACTTTCAGGTGTTTTTTTTTCATTCAGGAACTTGCTCTCTGTTAACTCCATTTCTTAGAGGGATTGACAGATATCATCCATTTATGAAGCAGATACCCCTTGACAAAGGGAGGAGCCCTGAAACGAGGTTCCCAGAGCATCTTTGTTTTATTTTTCTTGTAGTAACTTTCCTGTACTTGATTGTTATTACATGCTAGTTTTTGTTTTCTCAAAGAAGCTGCAAGCATTGTTATGCCAGCTACCTTCACTGTCTTGCCTATCCATTGTAGGCACAAAGTCCAGAGTCCAGGAGTGAATGAAAGCATGGCATTTTAGTCAATGCTTCAGACAATGTTTCTAGATGTTTGAAACAATAAAAATAATCATATATATATATGGGCCCAGAGAGATAGCACAGTGGCGTTTGCCTTGCAAGCAGCCGATCCAGGACCAAAGGTGGTTGGTTCGAATCCCGGTGTCCCATATGGTCCCCCGTGCCTGCCAGGAGCTATTTCTGAGCAGACAGCCAGGAGTAACCCCTGAGCACTGCCGGGTGTGGCCCAAAAACCAAAAACCGAAAAAAAGAAAATCATATATAATAACTAGATACACTAATTATCTTTATACATTTCTTTATATGTTTCTTCTAGAATTTTTAACAGATGCCAATGTTACCCAACACTTATTGACTTTAGCTTCTACAGGACACTGAGCTAAGCATTTTGAATCATCTGTTTCAATCTTCAAAGCTATGCTCAGAAGTGAGTGCTTTATTGACTCTTCTGTAACAGAAAAGAGCATGGGTTAGAGAGGCCGAGTTGATGTCACTTGGTCACTTGGCAAGTAACTTAAGGTATATTCTTGAGCCATTGATTATTTTCCTCTAAAATGTATGCTTTCACTCATTATCCCTTGCCACACTGGTTTTATTTTAGGTGCTGAGGTGAGGGAGGGTGAGGATAAGGAAGATATTAATGAGTATAGGTTTCTCCAAAGGGAGATAAAGCCCCAGTAAACAACCCATCATGAACATAGGAAAGTTTACATCTCAAGGGAGATGTAGGTAACATGTATTCTGGTACTATGTACCCAGGCAACCCATATGCACTGTCATACTGGTTTGGTATTAGAAAGATTAAAGTTTTATTTCTAAGACTTCAGTTATATTAATCAAAGTAATTTAGTTTATCTCTTTCACTACATTCATTACTAGAACGTTCTGTGCATTAAACAGGGTGATGTTTGTAAGGTGTTCAATTTAAATGTTAGTTGGTTAAGAGGTGCTTTATATTAAAAAAATTCAAACAAGAGGGGTTGGAGCAATAGCACAGTGGATTGGGAATTTACCTTGTATATGGCAGACCCCCGTTCAATTCTGGGCTTCCCATATGATCCTCCAAGCCTGGCAGGAGAAATTTCTGAGCACAGAGCCAGGTGTGGAGCTCAAACAAAGATAATTAAAACAAGAAAGAAGTTGACTCAGCTCCTCAGCAAAGATCAAAAAAAAAAATGGCTATCTACTTCCCTGGTAGTCTGGTTCTGGTTGATACCTCTATGGCATTCTCAGAGAGAGGGTGAGACAGATTTCTTTATCTGCATAAATTACAACCCCCCAGTGCCATTCCTTAAGTGATAAAAATGGCCCAGTTCCACGACTAAACCTTATCAAACTTCCAAGCAACCAAATTTTTTTAGATCTATACATCCTGGCCACACAACACGTCAATATTTTAAAATAGTGTCAGTCCAACAGAAACTCTGATGGAAAAATTACACAGTCATCTACCAACCGCAGTGAACCTAAATGGTTCACTAGCACCAACCACAGTCCAGTAAATCCTTAGGCACTGAATTTAGTACTAAACACCATGGAGGGATTTAACAATTATTTCAAACTAATCTGTGATGATCTAAATTTTGATAATTCCATTTGCTTTTTTGTTTGTAACAAGTAATGTGAAGTAAATTTGTGCCTGCATGGAGGCAGGCGATCATAGTGGGTGAGAGATTGGGGATACTTGTCAATGGACGGTCACATTGTAATGGATTGATGTTTAAATGTTTAAGGCCTGAAATTCTGTATTATAAACAACTTGAAAAATCACAGTGTTATAATTAAAATTTGGAAAAAATATAAAAATTCAAACAATGTGGGGCCGGAGGGATAGCATGGAGGTAAGGCATTTGCCTTTCATGCAGAAGGTCGATGGTTTGAATCCCGGCATCCCATATGGTCCCCTGAGCCTGCCAGGAGTGATTTTTAAGTGCAGAGCCAGGAGTAACCCCTGAGCTCTGGCGGGTGTGACCAAAAAAAAAAATTCAAACAATGTAACCTTGATGAATAACTTGAGGCACTTTGGCACTATTGAGATTTGGTAACCATATACGCCAGAATTGTTAACAATTGTAAACTTGTGACCTGAACTAAAGATAAAATATTCAAACCATTTTAAGAATGAAATATGACTGATCTTGTCTACAACATCTTTAAAAAATGGGCAGATCTGCATATAACAGCTTCTTGCAGGGTGAAGTTTTTGCTATTTCTTGAGGCAGAATAGATCCTTTAGCAGCTGAGTCTGTGAGGAAGTAATTTTGCACATTCAGCAGAGGCCTCCTGCCCTATGATTCTACTTGCTCAGGATTATTGGAGAAAGTTCAGCCATCTGAAAGTAGCTCTCTCATTTATATACTGGCCTTTAGAGACTTTTATTTTTTTCTAAATAAAAGGCTCCCACTTTACCCTTCTATAGTTTTCTCTGGTAGAAGTCTTAGCCTTTTATCATTTCCTCAAGTATTCAGACTTCCATAAATTGATAAGTTTCAGCGCTTTTATAAAGTCTTAACAAGAAATAACTAAGACATACATAGCAAGAAGGATGCTTGGGGCAGCCGTGAATATATTTGTGAAAAAAAAAAAAAAGGAATGTAATCATTTAGGAATTGGGAATTAACTAGTTTGTAGCACATTCAGAGTACCAGAAACAAGTACTTATTTGACTAGAGGAATAAATAATAAATATATCTACAATAAAATTTTTAGACAACAGGGAAAATTATGGTGTTCTTGCAAATGTTATCAACGGGTTCTGAATTAGAATTTCGTGTACAATTTCTCAATTTTGATCAGTGGTTTTCAGGTATGGAAGAAAATCTGAAAGTATTTTAAAAGGGTAAAAGTGTAATGTTCTTTGGCTGAAAGTTCAAAGTTAAGATATCAGCAAGGGGACTTCTTCTGAAAATTCTGTGTATGGGTGATTATCCTTCCACTGTACTTTACCTTGTCCTCTTTCTTTGCATCTTTGTTCTCATAATTTTAAAAAAAAGTGTCTATCTCTGGGTCCTGCTATAATTGGGGTTTCTTCTTGTTCTAAATTTTCTACTGGGAAGGAGTGGTTTTGATGTACTTCAGAATCAGTTAGGCCCTAGTTTTTTTCTGTTTTCTGCCATTTAAGAGCTTTGACATCTTAGTTTCAAAATTTGTAAAACAAAGCAAAAAATAGTGCTCTAACTCATAGTATTGTTCAGGAAGTTTTAAGACTGGCATTCTTTTCTGCAGTGCTTAATATGTACTAAACATTAATTTGCATGTTAACTTCCATTCAAGAAAATGAGGAAATCAAAGCTTGGGAATTAAAAATGTGCCTTGGTCCTACATAAAGAGGGGTGACAATTTTTCTAACTTTTGGCACATTGGATATTTATTCTGAAGTTTGAGCTTCTTCTCCTGCCATTCATATCTCTCTGCTGACTCATTTCGGACCCACTTTGACTAAAATCCCCAGTATTTTCATACTGGTCATCTCTCCTCAATCCCCAAGTTGTATTTTATGCTTCTCCCCCTCCACACACACACCCCTCAGAATTGAATGAACTTATGAAGCAGGCAGATGGATGAGAAACCTGAGTATTCAAATTATACTATTAATTTAGAGGAAGTTTAATAATAAGTCACAATTTGGTAGTGACAAATAAGTGATCATATTTAATACACATCATTGAAAGACTATTTGGTGCTAGTAAAATGAATGAGTTTTGCATTTTTCTTTTTAACTCATCTGGAAAGAGCAACTTCTGCTGATGTAAATACTGAAAGTAGAGAGATAAGGACTGATCTAGTGGTCAAGGGTCCTAGCAGAAACTGAGGATAAATTAATTGTAATTTATGGTAGAACATAAAGTAGAAAAGTCTATATGCCTGGAAGACCTGAACTCTCATTCCTGTTTTATTTTTTATGGGCACATTAACTAATATTCTAAATTTTAGTTTCCAAGACCCCAAATATAACTAGTATTCCTTAGATTATGAAGGTGTTAGGGTGAACAAGATGAGTTGGTGTAAGTGATAGACTTTACTTTGTATTTAAACAAGTTTTAGAAGTGTTTTTTTTTTTATTTTCGGTCAGCTCTCCATTCCCTCCTAAGTGATTTGATAAATGCTGAAGGGTAAGAAAAGATGTGTTTCCAGAGATACAAAAACTTGACTGAGAAAAATTATAGTTCAGAACCTTTGATACTGGAGCAAAAAAGTACCTTTGAGGTTAAATTAGCAAGCCCCTTCTTGTTTATTATTTTGAACAATTGATTAATTTAAACATTTTCAGAATTAATGCATTTGTGGTTAAAAACACAAAAAGTTAAGCTATACAGGAATTTATTGAATTTTTATAGAAATTGTAACATTTCTTTTATTACCTAATCCCATTCACATTTTTCAGATAGAAACATATACAATGTTTTCAGTGTACTTCCTTAAATAATTTACTAGAGATTTAAAACATGAATATTCAAGCCTATAGATTTCATCAGGGTTCTAAATGTCCTATAACTTGGAGGTCCGCAAAATTTTCAGGCAAAAATAAAATGCCAAGTAAACAGAAAAGAATTTAGCCCTTTTCATAATAGTTTCTACATAGCTTTTGTTGTTGATATTTGTTTTATTTTTGGCAACACCTGGTGGTGTTTAGGTGTTATTCCTGGTTCTGAGTTAGAAATTTCTCCGGGAAGATTTGGGGGACCATATGGAATGCCAAGGATAGAACCTGGGTTGGCCACATACAAGGCAAATGCTCTACCCACTATGCTATCATTCTGGGCCTTCTCCATGACATTTATTTTTTGCTCAAAGTAGTTGTTAATGAATTTATATGCAATTTAATTTGGAAATAGTTGGAAAATCTTTTGCTTTTCGAACTTCTCCATGTGGCCAACACTTTTGATTCCATCCTTTGAGTTACTGTTTTAAAGGCCCTCCTCCTAAACCAATTTTAGCTCCTGAAGTAGTTGGTCCTCTTGGAGAGAATGATCCTTCTCTATTCAAGGGGAAATGGGTCTACCCCAGGAGGAAATATGTGTCTGGATGACAAATTGCGTGAGTCAAAGATACTTGTGAAAACGACCAACGTTATTTTAAAACACTTAATGTCTCCAGGAGAGGAAGCAGTTGCTTCTGCTTTCTTTTTTCTTTTGAGAGTGAGTGGAAGTCTTTTAGAGACAGGGTTAGATTCTGAACTTAAAGATGGCTAATATTTCAAGATGCAATAGTGGCCTTAATGCTCTTTCAGGAACTTCTGTTTTAGAGTATATTATTCATTGAGGTACATCCAAATTCTCTTAGAGAGGTTGCAGAAAATCTCGGCGAATTTTTATATTGCAGATTCTTCCTCATCCATATTTTCTAAATTATTTGGAATGGAATGCAGTCACTAAAAGCATTGGTCATATCATCTTATACCTGCTGCTGATATATTTTCTTTAATTTATTTTTGACTCTTCATATCAACTATTTGCTTATTTGTTTTATCACTCATTAAAATGTATTGAGGTGTTACTATAAGCCTGCAACTGTGCTGTAAGTTCTCTACCTGTGTGGTCATATTTTTGTTCTGATAGTAGAAAATATATCTCAGAATAATGTCAAGCTATGGGCAAGTGGACTTTACAGAGATGAGTCTATTCCCTAACAAAATAAATATGAGATGAGAAAGCAAAATGTTTCAGTTGTTCAATATAGACAATTAACTCACCTTTTTTATTTTTCCTAGAGAAAGACTTTATTTCACTGTATCAAAATTAAGTTTTATGGGATAATTCTTTCATTTAGAAAAAATTATTAATAGACACTATGTGTCTAACACAGGGTGTTAGAAATATAATGATGACATTTTCCTTTTGGCAATTTTATCAAAGGTTCACTAAAGGATATTAATGTTTAACTTGGCAGTGATCACCACGATCTTCAACAGATCACACAGCATTTTTCTATTTAAGGGGAATAGACTGTAAGGAGTGCATTATTCTTTATGTTCTTTTGGACAGTGCAAGAGAGAATTTGATATAGTCTATCCATACATTTTCAGAAAACAGTTTTAGATAGCAGTATGATTTATGCTTTGTTTTATTTATAGAAAAATTATTCACGAAAATCAAATCCCATCAGAGAATAGATAGAAATCATAGCCTTTGCTGTAGTACGGCTTCCAATGCTGTCACTGGATTCAACCCTTCTGTCTTATGAGAAATGATCTGCACAGAGATGAAAAAAAAAAAACAGATTTTATTACCTTTGTGCAAGTGACGTGGCTAATGTCCAGACTGCTACATTTGGGATCCAGACAAGCACAATTTTTGATACTGACATCTCTGAATTTAGTGACATTGCAATCTACTTATAAGAACCTTCCTATCCTAGCTCCTCTGTGTCAGAGGTCAAAGGACTATCAGCTCAGAGCTGTTCACTCTGCTTTTGGTATCACCCAAATTTGCTTTGTAATCTCTTGTCCATCTATGAATTTTTCAAAAGACATATTGAGCCTCATTCTAGAGTTCTTCTTGAATCATCCTTTTTCTCATTTTTTATTTTGTTTTTTATTTTTTT
This sequence comes from Suncus etruscus, assembly GCF_024139225.1. Lineage (NCBI taxonomy): Eukaryota > Metazoa > Chordata > Mammalia > Eulipotyphla > Soricidae > Suncus > Suncus etruscus. Next base: position 36,418,588 of record NC_064866.1, read on the forward strand.
CTTTTGGTAGGCAACATTTCTAAACCTAAACCTAAAATAAACATTTGTAAACCTAGATGGACTCTTAAGAACTAAGGGCAACAGTGGTTTGGGATTATTTCAACTAATTACTGTCCAAAGAGAAAGATTGCATCATCTGTAACAGCTGGCCTGAGTAAACATCACACTGTTAGTAGCAAGATTTTACTTTAGTGTTGGAGGACATCCTAAGGCTATTTTTGACCGATGTATCCTATAAAATGGCACATCTGAAAAAGTATTATGACTACTTCATTACCTCTTGTAAAAATCAGATAGGATAAAGTCATTAGGTCCTTATCATCAACTTATTTACAGGGAACACTTGAATCAGTAAAGATGCTTCCATGTTTGAGAACCTACGCATCACTAATTTCCACACACAGCTCTTGTACTTGGCTTTGGTACTCTCTGCTGTTGATGCTATATCCATTCTTTTGTGCTGGGAATTGAAGATGGTGTGAAGGGAGGTATAATATGTACATGAATGCTCTGAATACTTTGCCAATAATTGATTCTTTTCTGGCTGGGGCACAGAGCTCTGGAACACATGGCAAGAACTAAATGGACCTTTTTTGGGTACTCTGAGTTATAAGCTCATTTATTTCAGAATAAATAATTGTTATCTTGGCTATGTATCTAAGCCAGTGGTCTTCAAACTACGGCCCACGGGCCACATATTGTATTTATTCCCATTTTGTTTCTTCACCTCTAAATAAGATATATGCAGTGTGCACAGAAATTTGTTCATGATTTTTGTTTTTACTATAATCTGGCCCTCCAACAGTCTGAAGGACAGTGAACTGGCCCCCTGTTTAAAAAGTTTAAGCCAAGGTGGGACAGAACAGAGGGATGTATATGTTGCTTTGACAGAGTCCTTTGAAAATATAGAATTGTGGACAGGTTCCTTACCCTTCCTTACCCCTTTTCACGCATACATCCTGTCCCCCATTCTCTACCTCCTTCCTCCAGATCGAATTGCCAAGTACAAACCTAGAGAAAGAGGAAGTGAGGAAGTTAATTCACGTACTTGCTTTCTTCTAAGGGTAAAAGAAAATCCACTAATCTGTTCCCCAGGGCTCATTTTCCGTCTCTGCTGGCTTCATCAGAGTGTAAGTGAGTTGTACGAAGAATTTGGAGGAGAGAAATGTGGTGACACCTTTTGTGTCTGCTTTCCTTAATGTGGAAAGTCCACTTTCTGTCTCACCCCAGGCCTGAGTTCTGCATCTGCTCTCCCGATGGGGTGTGACCATAGTGAACAAGGAAGCTGCAGGGGTGCCCAAGTTCATACGTCCCACATTCCAGGCAAATGTTTTTGACATTGAGCAATGGAATGGCTCTGCCAGGTTTAGGTCTGTTCCATTGGAATGCAACCGAAAAGGAAAGTCCCGGAATGATTTTTCAAATACTCACCTCCCCACAATCTCCTCTTGTATTTTTATCCCCTTTAACTTTCCAATGTTCAACTCAGCTCAGCACTCTTCCTGACCCCGAGGTATTTGTGGGTGCTGATAAGTGCAACTTCCCAAGAGATTGGAATGCAAATCAGAATATTTTGTTGAGTCATGTGTGCTCTGCAGTTCTTTCCCAAACATTGCATCAGAGCCAGAATTGGCAGCTCTCCGGGACTCTGCATTGGATGACTTTGAATGTCCAGGAAAAGCTCAAGACTATTTCTTGAGGGAAAAAAAAATACTCTCACTCTCTCCATCAGCCTGGTTGTAATATCCTGTTCTTAAGAAAGCAGAACCCCTGGAGAGAGCAAAAACACAACTGGTTTTGCAGATAAGTTTGAAAAAATATGGCTATTGGCTCTTCCCACCCACTCTGGTCTCTTAGCTACAGGACAGCTGATGATATCCACAAGGAAAGAAAAACACAAAGCATATGGGGCGGGGGGGCTTGTCTGAATTCCTGCTTGCTGTCTGATTTATTTAAATTTGCCTGCATTCTTGGGTGTGGAGATCCAGGAGTCACGTCATGAGAGCATTCCCCTGCCCTTCTGATGACCTCTACAAATGAGCAGTCATAGGAAAATCTCAGAGTGAAACAGGGAAATCTGCCTTATCTGGGATAGTCATAGCCTTTGTTTGGGGGAGTAACCTTTGGTAATTTGGAACACTTTGATCAAGAGAGTCACGTTAGGGTAGGACACTAAATAGAGACTGGTCTCTATCAGGTCTAATGCCTCTGGTTATAAAAGTGACTGTTTCATCTTTCCTGTAGGGCCCAAGGGAGGAAAAAAATCTACCATCTGCTTAGTATTGATTTCTGACCTGAAAATTAAAGTGCTTGAATTGAATGTTTTCTAACATATTTTTAGTACTGAGTCTATGGAGAGTGTGCGCATGTGTGTGAAATCATATGAACTTTGTATCAGGCATTCATTTGATCCTATCTTAAAATGTTTAGCTTTAGAGTTATAGAGAGCTGGAAGCCAGGAATGACCAGGTCTTACATACCTAATTTTTATAATAAGGCCGCAATATTAGGATATATGTGACTTAGGTCATAGCACTGTTATTTTATGTGATTGCTGGAGATCTTCTGTCTATACCTGTTAACCCATGTGAGTGAAATTGGAAAATCACTGGGGACTTAAATTTTGTAGTCAGAGAGATCTGATTAATGTCATTGATCTGCTTCCTAAGTATTACATGATCTCAGCATTCACAACTGTGAAATGGGAGTGAAAAAGCTTGCTCTGAAGATAAGGGAAAGTAATATATATATATCTATATATACATACAGATATATGTATATATATAACTAGCATAAAGTCTTTCATAAAATAAACATTAAATAAGAAAGTAAGCAAGATTAGATATTGACTAATTTTGACAGTTTTCTTGGTGGTAGGGGTTTGCTTTAATGATCAAGTTATTCCAATGCATTTCTTTGACTATGTTGGATGGTTGTGTTTGCTGAAACAAAAAGATGCATCATACCCACAATACATCACACAAACACACATCTGATAATGAGAAAGGTGGATTTAAATGCCTCAAGTTAGTGAAATTCCTAGTAGGGTTCTGTGTTTTAGAGAGCAAAATGATTGTTAAGGCAACTAATGTGCTCATGTGATTAGGCTGTAGCTGCCTGTTTCTTAAACAATTTTATTTTTTTAATTTTTTTATTTTTAATTATGAGAACAAAGATGCAAAGAAAGAGGACAAGGTAAAGTTACAGTGGAAAAATATGGAACGCTTCACGAATTTGCGTGTCATCCTTGCGCAGGGGCCATGCTAATCTTCTCTGTATCGTTCCAATTTTAGTATATGTGCTGCCGAAGCGAGCACTTCTTAAACAATTTCAATGTCCTTCAATAACTTTCAAAATTCCTTCTAAAGCAAGGGTCTCAAACTCGCGGCCTGCGGGCTGTTTGCGGCCCTCCGTACAACATTGTGGCCCTGCGCTAGAGGAATCTTTTTTTGTTTTGTTTAGTTTTAGTTGTTTGGGTCACACCCCCCAATGTTCAAGGCTTACTACTGACTTTGCACTCAAGGATCACCCCAACTTTGCCTCCTGCGGCCCCCAGGTAAATTGAGTTTGAGATCCCTGTTTAGTGTTTACTTCGGGAGGTGCAGATCTTGTAAAGCTGTTTCTCTGATTCTCTAACCCTCCCTCCCAGTCTTCCTGCAGTGCCAGATGTTTTACATTCATTATTTAATATATTCTTATGCAACTCTATCAATTATGGTTCTGTTGCTCCATTTTACATTCTGAGACTAGAAAAATATCATTCAAAATCTCTATTAAAACCATAATTTCGGGGGCTGGGCGGTGGCGCTGGAGGTAAGGTGCCTGCCTTGCCTGCGCTAGCCTAGGACGGACCATCCCCTGGCGTCCCATATGGTCCCCTAAGAAGCCAGGAGCAACTTCTGAGCGCATAGCCAAGAGTAACCCCTGAGCGTCACAGGGTGTGGCCCAAAAACCAAAAACAAAACAAACAAACAAAAAACCCCATAATTTCATTAATTTTTAATTTTTTCTCATAATATCTTTATGTAAGCACCATGATTACATGTTTGTAGTTGGGCTTTAGTTATAGAAAAGAACACCTCCCTTCACCAGTGCAGCCTTCCTCACCTGTATTCGAGGCAGACATTCTATTTCTCTCACTCATTACCATTGTCATGATAGTTGTTCGTGTAGTTATTTATCAAACTGTACTCATTATTTTTTGTGGTAAGCTTATTGTAGAGAACCATAATTTTATAGTGGCAGAACATGTTTAAACGTATAGCCCTCTATAACAAATAAAAGTAAGATTCAGTAGAGGATGTGAACTTAGTACACCTTTTGATTGATTACTGAGCACACTCATTCATGAACTTATATTCCTTGCTGTGATAAGCCTATTCTACATCGCTGTTTAATAGGTAGATATTGTTAGATATAAATATTAGAGGATGCATTTATTAAGTGATAGCCCAGTGGTAGAACATTTGCCTTGCATGCAGTTTGACTGGGGACTGACTGTGGTTTGATCCCTCAGAGTCCTATAGGGTCCCCCAAGCCAGGAGCGATTTCTGAATGCATACCCAGGAGCAACCCCTGAGCATCACTGGATGTGGCCCAAAAATAAAAAAACAAAAAGATCTCCTACTGATTATATTGGTCTCTTTGAGGTCACATGATCTCTATTGTCTAGGAACATTATTATGGCTTATCTAGAACTTAATTATACTGCTTGGATCATGTGTCTTCCCTTTGAGAATTATTAGTGGAGTTCAAGGATATAGGAGGTATAAAGAAGTATAAGTCAATGCAGTTTCAACATTTAAAGACATCTTCAAGAAGTCACTGAACTTGGGCCATATCTTGTTTAGAGGGTTATAAATCAAATTTCCAAAGAGAAATGAACAAAATAAAAAACATAGTTTATTGAATGTAGGGTGAAGTTGTATTGAGAGACAGTTGTTTCAATGTGTGTGTGTGTGTGTGTGTGTGTGTGTGATTGTGTGTGTAAGATGGGTATGTTCTGTGCCACTATGTGAAATGAATTTCCTATTGAGAGTCATACATGTTAGGTTTAGAAAATATTGGTTTCATTCAGACATTTGTCAGACTTTGCCCTGTGACTCCCAAGGAGGCCACATACTTATTCGAGATTGGGACAGAGAAGTCAAATGGGAAGAACTGCAAATAAAGTTTGTTGTTTGTTGTTTATGTTGGACTTTTTAATATAATATATATTTTTAATTTTGGGGCCACACCAGGTGATGATCAGGGTTTACTCCTGGCTATGCACTCAGAAATTGCTCCTGGCTTGGGGACCATATGGGATGCCAAGGGATTTAACTATGGTCTGTCCTGGATCAGCCGTGTGCAAGGCAAATACCTACCACTCTGGCCCATCATGTAATATTTTTATTTTAAAAAAGACTTTTTAAGGAATAGTAAGAAAGTCATTGGTTTGCTCAGTGAAATTTTGTTGTTTTAAGCATGGTTTATCCTTGCATGTCTTCATGTGGTAACCACAAACCAGAAGCATGTAGAGAGAGAAAATGTCATCATTCTTGTCCTTAAATTGTTATTGGAACAATATGATAACAATTGGATGCTGCTGCTAGATACTGTAAGGAAGAATAAAAGACATTAAAAATATGGAGCCAGAGAGATAGTACAGTGGCTAGGGCACTTGCCTTGCATGTTGCCCACCTGATTTTGACCCTAATACTCCTCTCCTGAGCCTGCCAGCAGAAATCCCTGGTGTTTAGTGATGTGGAGCATTTTTTGTTTTGTTTTGATTTTGGGCCACACCCGGTAATGTTCAGGGGTTACTCCTGGCTATGCGCTCAGAAATTACTCCTGGCTTGGGAGACCATATGGGACACCAGAGAATTGAACCTAGGTCTGTCCTAGGTTAGCACATGCAAGGCAGATGCCCTACCACTTGCACCACTGCTTCAGCCCCTATGTGGAGTTTTTCTTTCATGTGCCTTTTGGCTATTTGTATTTCTTCTCTGAGAAAGTATCTATTCATTAATTCTCCTCACTTTTTGATGGTGTTAGATTTATTTTTCTTTTTCTTGTTAAGTTCTGTCAATCACTTGTATATCTTAGATATTAGTCCCTTATCTAATGGGTAATAAATGAATAGTTTCTCACATTCTGTGGGTGGTCTTTGTATTCTAGTCTATTTTCATTGAGGTGCAGAAGCTTCTCAGCTTAATGTAGCTCTATTTGCTTATTTTTGCTTCTATTTATTTGGACAGTGACGTTTTCTCCTTGAAGATGCCTTTAGTCTCAATGTTATGGAGTCTTTTATTTATGTGCTATTCTATATACCTTATGATTGTGGGTTTGATATCGAAGTCTTTAATCTATTTGGATTTGACCTTTGTGCATGGTGTTAGAGGTCTGAATTCGCTTTTTTGCATGTAGATAACCAGCTTTCCCAACACCACCTGTTGAAGAGTCTTTCCTTACTTCATATTGTGTTTCTTGTCCCTTTATCAAAGATTATTTGTTTGTGTGTCTGGGTAACATTATTTGAATACTCAAGTCTATTTCATGTATCTGAGGGTCTGTATTGATTCCAATACCATGCTGTTTTAATGACTTGCTTTGTAGTAAAAGTAAAGTTGGAGAATGTGATGTCTCCCATGTTCTTTTCTCTAAGAGTTTATTTATTATTTATTCGTGGGTCCTTATTGTTCCAAATAAATTTCAAAAGCAGTTGATTCACTTCCTTGAAGAATGTCATGGGAGTCCATAGAGAAATTGCATTAAATCTGTACAATGCTTTGGGGAGTAAGACCATTTTTATGATGTTAGTCTTCCCAATCCATGAACATTATTTTTCTCCATTTTCTTATGTTTTCTTTTGTTTCTTGAAGCAGTGTTTTGTAGTTTTCTTTTTCTTTTTTAATCTTTATTTAAACACTGTGATTACAAATATGATTGTAGTTGTATGATTTCAATCATGTAAAGAACACCCCCTTCACCAGTGCAACATTCCCACCACCAATGTCCCAAGTCTTCCTCATCCCACCCATCCCTGCCTGTACTTGAGACAGGCTTTCTACTTCCCTCATTCATTCACATTGTTATGATAGTTCTCAGTGTAGTTATTTCTCTAACTGCACTCATTCATCACTCTTTGTGGTGAGCTTCATGTCGTGAGCTGGACCTTCCAGCCCTCCTCTCTTTTGTCTCTGAGAATTATTGCAAAAATGTCTTTCATTTTTCTTAAAACATATAGATGAGTGAGACTATTCTGGGTCATACTTTTTTTTTTTTTTTTTTTTTTTGGTTTTTGGGCCACACCCGTTTGATGCTCAGGGGTTACTCCTGGCTATGTGCTCAGAAGTTGCCCCTGGCTTGGGAGGACCATATGGGATGCCGGGGGATCGAACCGCGGTCCTTCCTTGGCTAGCGCTTGCAAGGCAGACACCTTACCTCCAGCGCCACCTACCCGGCCCCTGGGTCATACTTTTTTTTTAAATTTTTAATTATCTTTATTTAAGAACCATGATTACAAACATGTTTGTAGTTGGGTTTTAGGTATAACAACAACAACAACAACAGCAACAACAACAACAAAGAAACCTTCATCACTGCTTTTCTTTGTATATGTTCACCTCATTAGTTAAATTGACTCCCAGGTATTTGATTTTGTGTGGCACTAATGTGAATGGAATTTTTTAAAATGTCCATTTATTCTCTATCATTATTTTTGTATAAGAAGGCTATTGATTTTTGCATGTTAATATTGTAGCTTGTTACAATATGAAAACAATATGAATTTGTTTCTAGTAGCTTTTTGGTAGAGCATATTTTTTCTAAATATAATAGCATGTCATCTGCAAACAGTGAGAACTTGACTTCTTCCTTTCCTGTCTGAATACCCCTGATATCATTTTTTTGCCTAATTGCTTTGGCAAGTACATCTAGTATGATGTTAAATAGGAGTGGTGAGAGGGGGCAGACTTCTCTTGTACCAGATTTTAGAGGAAAGACTTTTAGTTTATCTTTATTGAGAATAATATTTGCTATTCACTTGTGGTAAAATGCCTTGACAATATTAACAACAGTTCCTTTTATTCTGATTTTATTGAGAATTTTTATTATGAATAGGTGTTGGACCTTATCGAATGCTTTCTCTGCATCTATTGATCAGATCATATGTTTTTTTTCTTTTGTTAGTATGGTGTATAATGTTAATTGATTTATGTATATTAAACCATCCTTGTATTCCTTGAATGAAACCTATTTGGTCATGGTTTATGACCTTCTTAATGAGGCATTGGATCATCTTTGCCAGGATTTGTATGCTTGTTTTTGTTTTTGAGTGACATCCAGCAGTGCTCAGAGGTTACTACTCCTGGCTCTATGCTCAGAAATCGCTCTGGGCAAGCATGAGGGACCATATGAGACTCTGGGTTCGAACCACCAAGGCAAATGCCCTACCTCCATGCTATCTCTTCGGCCCTTTGCCAGGATTTTGTTGAGGATCTTTGCATCTGTGTTCATCAGGGATATTTGTTTGTTATATTCTTTGTGGCATCTCTGTCTGGTTTTGGTATCAGGGTGATGCTAGCTTCATAAAAGCTATTTGGTATTATTGCTGTTTTTCAATTTCCTGAAAGAGCCTAAAAAGTGCTGGTAGTATGTCCTCTTGAAAGGTTTGAAAGAATTTGTTAGGAAATCCATCTAGGCCTGGGCTTTGTTTTAGGGAATAATTTTGATTAACATTTTAATTTTATCAATATTGATAAGCCTATTTAGGTATGCTAGAAAATCCTGATTCAACTGTGTCCAAGAATTTATCCATTTCTTTTTGGCTTTCTGTTTTTCTGTTTTGTTTTGGTTTTGGTTTTTGGGCCACACCCAATGACACTCAGGGATTACTCCTGGCTATGTGCTCAGAAATTGCTTCTGGCTTTCTGGTTTGGGGATCATATGGGACACTGTGGATTAAACTGAGGTCCATCCAGGGTCAGCCACGTGCAAAGCAAATGCCCTACCGCTGCATTATTGCTCTGGCCCCTAGAGTTTCTTAAAGTAGTCTTTAATTACCCTTTGAATCTTTGTGATGTCTGTATTGATATCCTTTTTTTTCCTTTCTGATCCACTTTATTAGTTCTCTCTCTCTCTCTCTCTCTCTCTCTCTCTCTCTCTCTCTCTCTCTCTCTCTATTTTACTTTTTCAAAAATCAACTTTTGCTTTTCTTGTTCTTTTGGATTGTTATTTTGAATTTCCACTTCATTGATTTCTGCTCTAAGATTTGTTATTTCTTTTTTTTTTTTGTTTTTTTTTTGTTTTTTTGTTTTTTTGTTTTTGGGCCACACCCGACGGTGCTCAGGGGTTACTCCTGGCTGTCTGCTCAGAATAGCTCCTGGCAGGCACGGGGGACCATATGGGACACCGGGATTTGAACCAACCACCTTTGGTCCTGAATCGGCTGCTTGCAAGGCAAACGCCCCGCTGTGCTATCTCTCCGGGCCCGCTTTGTTATTTCTTTTGCCTACCTATTTTTGGTCCCTTTTGTTGATTATTTTCTAATTTATAAGCTGTGTCATAATTTTTTTATGTAAGCCTCCTACTTTCTTCCTGATATGTGCTTGAAATGCTATAAATTATCCTCAGTACTGCTTTTAATGTCTCCCAAGAATTCTGATAATTTGTGTCTTTATTCGCATTTATTTCCAGTAGTTTTTAAATTTTTTTCTTTGATTTTTAACTGATCTATTGGTTGTTCAGTATTGAGCTGTTTAATTTCCAGATGTTATACTTTTTCTTTTGTGTCCCTTTTTATTTCACATCAAATTTTAGTGCATTGTAATCTGAGAAAATATTCTGTACAATCAGGGGTGGCGAACAGGACTTTTACCCTCACTCAAAATGGCAAAATGCAATATGTAAACACACAAAAACATATAATTTTAACAATAATATATTAAACATAAATATAAACAAATAAAATATATTATTGTTCAAATTAGATGCTTTTGTGTGAGTGTTTGTCTGTTTTGGCAGGTCACTGTGTGGTGTGGCTCTCTGACTCTCACAGTTTAAAATGTTGGCTCTTTGTGTCGAACTTGTTCGCCACCCCTGTGTACAATTGTTATCCATTTGATTTTATGGAGGCATTATTTATGGTAGAGTTGTGGTCTATCCTGGAGAATGACCCATATGTATTGGAGAAGAATGTGTAACCATTTATCTGGAAGTGGAGTGCCCTTTATATATCTACTAGGTTACTTTCTTTCATTTCTCCTTTCAGGCTAGTGTATTATTGTTGGTTTCAGCTTGTTTGACCCATCAGGGGGTTACAGGGTAGTGTTGAAGTCTCCCACTAATATTTTAAATCATATTTGTCAACAACTGTTTTAAATATTTTGCTGGCTCTTCATTGGATGTGTACATGTTTAGAAGTGTGATTTCTTCCTGTTGTACAGATACCTTGATTATTTGGATGAAATGTCCATCTTTGTCCCTTACAACCTCTCTAAATCTAGAGTTTGTGTCATCTAATATTAATTTGCCATTACAGCATTTTTTTTTTATTTTTTGGTTTTTGGGCCACACCCGGCATTGCTCAGGGGTTACTTTTGGCTGTCTGCTCAGAAACAGCTCCTGGCAGGCACAGGGAACCATATGGAACACCAGGATTTGAACCAATCATCTTTGGTCCTGGATCGGCTGCTTGCAAGGCAAACGCCACTGTGCTATCTCTCCGGGCCCCATTATAGCATTTTTGCTTGTATGATTGTTCTCCAACCTTTGATTTGGTTGTATCAAATTTTTAGCTCTGGCAGTTTCTATGCCATGATTTCCTTGAGTGTTGCTTCATCCTGGGTCTTTGGACTCCAATGATTCTTATGTTATTTCTGTTGAGTTTATCAAAGATTTCTATTTTCATCTGTTCACATTCTTTGAGGATTTTTTTCACTGTCTGATCATTTGCTTTAAGGCTCTTTTCCCATCTCTTCTGTTTTATAGAGTTATGCAACTCATCTTCCAGCTTACTGATTTTGTCCTCAAGGGCTGTTACTTTGTTGAAGAGGCTTTTCAGTGAGGTTTTCATTTTACCTACCAAGTTTTTCAGTCCTGTTATTTTAGTTTGGAGTTTTCTCCTTTCTACTTTGTATCCTCTTGATTCTATTGGTTCATTCAGCTCAATTCATGCTTTCTTTGAATTCTATCAACATCCTCCAAATTTCTTCCCTAAACGCCTTATATGAGAGATTAAATAAATTTTTGGCACTTTATTTTGTCATCAGAGCTGTCATCTTTATCCTCTATGCATGGTATTGGCTTGCACTGTTTCCATATTATCACAATTGTGGTGTAGTGTTTTCTACATGTTGTGCCGGAGTTTTCATTCTTAGGATATGTGTGCAGATGTAGAGCTAAGTGGCCACACTGCTCTCACTCCACATTTCATGATGGAGACTTTTCACTTCTGTTGTCATTCCCTCAGGAAATGTTCTATGTAGATGGTTCATGGTCCAGTACACAGCAGAGCAGTGGCATTTCAAAATGTCTTCTGTGTGCCAAAGCACACAGCAAGGATCACTTGGGTAGACTTTGATTACCATTTATATTTCTTCAACAATGCTAGGTCTGTTAAGAAATGCCAGATCAACTTGATTCAACCTTACAAGGTTAGAGAAGCTAAGAATTTACCCATTTCTTCCAGGTTTTTGTTTTATGTAAGAGTTTTTTAACGTAATCTGATTACTCTTTGCATTTTTATGAGATTTGTAGTAATATTCCTCTTCTCATTTCTAGTTTAGTTTATTAAGTTTCTCTTTCTCCCTTTCTTTGTGAGTTTTTCTAGTGGTTTATTGATCTTTATTTTTTCAAGGAATCAACTCTTGCTTTTATAGTCTTCAGATTGTTTTTGGATTTCTCATTTGGATTTCTGCTCTAAGCTTCATTATTTCCTTCTGTCTGCCTATTTTTAGTTCATCTTGTTTGTCACTTTCCAATTTTATAAACTGTGCCATTAAGTTTGGCCTCTTTTTCTTTTCTGATAAATGCTTGCAAATCTATACAGTTTTTCTCTTACTACTGCTTTAGCTGGGTCCCACAAATTCTGATAAATTGTGTCTTTATTCTTGTTTGTTTACATGCTCTCTTTAGTGCTGGGAGTTTCTCTGCAATGATGTCACTGGTATTTTTCTTCCTGGGACTCTGGGATTCCAATGATTCTTATGTTATTTCTGTTGAGCTATTCAAAGACTTCTATTTTCATCCATTCATATTCTTTGATAACATTTCCCACTGCCTGATTGTTTACCTTAATGCTCTTTTCCAACCTCTTCTGTTGTATGAAGTTGTAATGCATCTCCTCTTCCAGCTCCCTGATCCCATCTTCAGGCACTGTTACTTTGTTGGAGATGCTTTCCAGTGAGGTTTTTATTTCTGCTATCATGTTTTTCTCTCCATTTTAGTTTGAAGTTTTCTCATTTCCACTTTTGTATCCTCTTGATTCTTGTTTTTCTTTCAGCTTGATCCATGCTTTCTTTGAATTATTTAACATCCTCAATATTCTCTAAAGTCCTTATCTGAGAGATTAAATAAATTGTTGGTATTTTTGGGGTATATGAGCTACCATCTTTATTCTCTAAGAATGTTGGAGGCCTGCATTGCTTCCCCATTGTCCTGGTTCCTATCTTGTGGGCTCTACTGTTGTGCTGAGGTTTATTGAGTAGGAGGAGTGTAAGGCAGCTGAGTGGAGTGGAATGGCTTTACACCTCTGGCACTGTCCTTTACATCAGTACACTCACCTGGATGCATGACTTCTTGGTACTGTAGCTTCTGCAGATGAAGGAGAGCTGGCTCCACTCCTCTGTTTCTGCCCCTTTAGTCAGTCTGCTCACTTTGGACACATATGGTGACTAAAGAAATCTGATGAGGCTACTTCCCTTACAGTGGTGGCTGGAAAACTGGTCAATATTTCCACAAAGTGAGTGTCATACACACTTCCCTAAGAACCCATCGGGCTGAATTTCCTAACTTCCTCCAGGAAGAGTAAATCAAATTATATTTTCTAATATTACCCAATCAGTAAGTGGGAGCTAATAGAAAAATTCAGGGAAAACATAATGTTACTACTTGTGACTACAAACTATGAGAATACACTCAGTTCAGCTACTCATTTCTCTGTTAACAGTGTCCATCACTATTCTTAGACCTATTAATTGACTTCTAATATGGTAATCAATAGTGTAATGCAGGCAAAATCCAGGGTGAACTTGGCCACATTTGATGCACTCATGGATATCTGGTATATTATGTAACAATAATGGATTATTAAAAAATATACAAAGTAGGGACCAGAGAGATGGTGCAGTGGAAGGGCATTTGCCTTGCACGTGGCTGACCCAGGATGGCCCGTGATTCAACCCGCCATATGATTCCCTAAGCCAGGAGTGATTTCTGAGCACATAAACTGGGAGTAACCACTGAGCATCACTGGGTGTGAAACACAGCATTAAATTAGGTATTCCCTATTCCTGGGGTTTTCATCAGGAAACTGCATGATATTAATAAAACGTGTTTCTGGTTTGCATTTTAGAGTGATTGTCATGCTAAGCAATTTGGTGGAGGTTGGCAGATCATTTCAATTGTTTCAGTATATTGGGAGGACTAGCATTGTATGGATACACAAGGCTTTACAGAGACATTGGTTAGGATGAACAGACACTGTGGGAAGCTTTGAATACCCCACAGAGGTGTTGATTTTGTTTCACTCAAACCCGTTGCACATTTGTTATTATTCAGCTCAGAATTCATTTTGTTTATCTTTAGATTTTGCTCATTACTGAAGCTGACTCAAGTTCAATTTCCTCTATGGGAAATTTATCTGACCTTTACAGTCTACATATATCAACTCATCACTGAACTTTTTCATCTTGGTTGTAATAGAGAGGTTCCTAAATCTAATTGGCTTACAGCTTCCTTCTCAAAAAAAAAAAAAAAAAAAAAAAAAAGATTGTCTAGTGAATTCCTGGAAAATTAACAGAATCCCAGCACCCCACATTGTACTCATTGTACTTTCCACTGGATGTTCAAGAAAAACACACACACACACACACACACACACACACACACACACACACACCACAGGTGTTATCACTTTGGGAAACATTGCTGATATTCATATTCTGCCTTAATGTATTTTTTTACTTTTTCTAGTTTTGTTTTTACATCTTTCATGCTAATACTTAGCATATCTTAAAACTAAATAACCTCTTGCTTTATGATGAAGTCTTATCTTTCTATTTATATCTGGGACCTTGTTGAAGGTAAGAACTCTGGCTTAATTCTTATCTAAGATAGTGCTTGCCCACTCTAGAAGCAATACATAATTATTGAATAAATTAATATAAATTTGTTTAATATTTTATGCAAATGTCGACTCCTAAAAGGCATTGATACTTAAATTCTTAGAGTGCTTCATGAAATATACTTTTATTTACTCAACAAAAATGTCATCAATGAATGTTACCCTGCCTTAAGAAATCCTCAGTCACATGATTTCTACTCATTTCTTTGACATTAATCTTGTAAAATTGCTGTTCCTTTCTCACTGACCTATCTTAGTCTTATGACCTTTTATCAATTCTCTGAATGCTTAATAACTTACAGTCTATGTTCTCTTTAACTGTATTTCCCCTTGATAGTCTTTGATTTCCTCTGATTTGTCATTTAAATCTATAGTTTATAGATTTATAGTTTATACATTTATAGTCTCCTTTGAAAAATTCCTAATTCTAGTGCCTAGTCTATATTATCATGTTGCCTCTCTCCATCAAAAACTACCATTTCATGAACATCTGGATGATGTTCATTACTTTTTGATAATTCCTTTTTTTCTTCTTTCCTTTAGTTGCTTGTTTATTTATTGTTTACCTCTCTGCTAAAATTTATGTAAGCTTCACGACAAAAGCTACCTTTTATCTTTTGTTCATAGCGTATAGCATATATATCTTGATAAATATCTATTGAGTTTATTAACTAAGGGACTCAAGACCCAGTATTGTGAATACTGTGAGAAGACAGATGAAAGTTCTTGCTTAATTACTCGAAACAATTATTGGCTCCAAGTATTTCACAAACTTGCTGAATGGACGATCAACATATGAATGATATAAGAGAAAATCTAAATTGAATACAACAAAGAACAACAAAATAGGCTTATGTGTATGTGATTCATCAATATACATAAGACTCAGCTTCAGGGGCTGGAGAGATAGCATGGAGGGTAAGGTGTTTGCCTTTCATGCAGAAGGTCATCGGTTCAAATCCCTGCATCCCATATGGTCCCCTGAGCCTGCCAGGAGCGATATTCTGAGCATAGAGCCAGGAGTAACCCCTGAGCGATGCCGGGTGTGACCCAAAAAACCAAACCAAAACAAAACAAAAGAGAGACTCAGCTTCATCTTTGAAGTGAAGATAACATCTACTTTGTAATTTTTTCTTGGAATTAAACAACAATGAATGGATGGCCCTTAAATTATGTTTACCAATGGTAGGTACCCCATGAATGTTAGGCTTGAATCACTTTTCTCCAGCCTTGCCCACCCTCCACATATACCTGTGGCATACAGGGGGATAATGCATTATATTCACATTAATCTTTCTTTTTCTGACCAACTCTAGCTAACTAACTTTAAGGACCCTATCGCTCTCCTAGTTTTAAAACCAATGATGAAAAATGTGTCGTTCCAGCTCCCTTCTTTGTTAACAGTGGAGGTGGAACTGATTGTAGTTCATTTGTGTGCCATGTACTTTGATTCCTTTTGAAGCCTTTGTGTGACCCAGGAGGTCTCATTACTCTATGTTCCAGCACAGTATGGCGGGGAGCTATCTGATAATTGGCTGCAAGCTACTGAGAAAACATGAAGAGCCAGGAAATGCTCTAGACGGTAGACAGCTTGGCCTTCTGCAGAAGTGCTGCTGAAGCCTTGCTTTGGTGTTGCCTTAAATGCCCTCATTGTAGAGTTCTTCCTTTACATTAAATCGTTGCGGGAATAAAGAACAACTTCAGGAGTCATTTGCATGCGAATAGCTTGCTGAATAGCACTGTTCTATTCTAGTTAGTCCAATAGATTTCATTCAAGTCTAACATCGGAAAAACGATCTTGGCTTTGAATGATTCGTGCTACCACCTGATAATGTGAATTAATGCCTTGTGAAGGTCCTTCCTGGAATTGGGGTTGAGATGGGCTGGATTGGGGATGGGAGATGTTGAGGATCTTGTGAGCAAGGTTCCAAAGAAATCCTGGAGAAAGGGCAAGTTTGTTCAGTGGAGGAACAAAGGCAAGGACAAGTACACAACAGACCTCTCCAAGCTAACTCCTATCCATTTCTAATCTGTGTTCCCCTCCCAACTCCGCCTACACACATGTGCTGTTTAAATATTTATTTGCCCACTTTTGCCGTGTGTGGCAGCCCGGGTCTCAAAAGTCAGCCTGGTCCCTTTGAAGGTGTTTACTAATTAGATCAGGCTGGAAGTTAGGCAACTTCAGCTATATTTATCCTGCGTGAGGTAGTCTCTGGGCACAAGCCCCCTAAACAGCTCAAAGGAGGTCAGCTGTAGCTTCTCTGCTTACTTTTTATTATTGGAGGAAGTCCTAATGATTGCCCAATTAGGATGAATGACACTGCTTCTTTTTCTGCTATTAGCTCCTGACACAGTTCTAAGGCAGACATCAGAAAGACTGGAGCCAGACAACAAGGCTCTTAGCAAGCATGATTATGGAATAGTTGAGCACTGGGCTCAATTTGACACAATCCACATGAAATTTTTACTTGGTGACATAGCATTTGAGCCAGAGGTATTAACTTGAATCTGATCTAGGCTTAAAAGGAAAATTGCTGGTGCGGCAACTCAAGTTCAATATACCCTCAGATCATTGCCTTTAAATGTTTTAAAATAATATTTGCTTCAGGAAAAAACTATACATGTGCATCAGTGTGTCCTTGAATGTATATGAGTAGGTTTGTGTGTTTTATAAACTGCAAGAGCTTTTAGAAGAGGTAAAGTATAAAGAGAGGGGAGAACTCTGGGACTAGGGTTTAAGGTAGCTATAGTCCATTGGCCAACTTGATTTTATTTCCTTTAGCCTCCTGCTTATTATCACCATTCAGAAAGACAAGGAGAGGGAAATAAAAGCTCATGAGAGTTTTCTGTGGTCCCAGAGGATCCCCTTAAAGTTGTTTTATACATCTTCCAGGGTGCTACAGTAATGTGAGACACTTTTCATTTAGAGTCAGAGGTATGAAACCTCCTGAGTATAAAAGTATACTGGGAATGATGCATGCTAGTCCTGTGATGAAATGATCCTTGTTCTTTGCCACAGTCAAGACAATGTTTCTCTCTGCTTTGGCTCATACTTGCGCATATGTCTTCTATGTGCCATAATGACATGAGACTGGGTCCACTTGAACCTTATAAACTTGGTAACCTTGCTCTAAATTCCTTATCTGAGAGAACTAACTAGGTGATTTGCCATTTTCGGGTCATTAGAGTTGCTATCTTCATTCTCTATGCCTGCTATTGGCCTGCCTTGTTTCCCCATTGTCATGCTTGTATTGTAGGGTTCTCTATGTGTTGTGGTGGTATTCACCGGCTAGATGATGTGCGCAGCCACGAAGTGAAGAGGAGCGGCCTTGCTCTGGCTTCACTCTTTGTGGGTGGGACTACTCACCTCAGGGAAGAATGCCATACAGGATCAAGTCTTAGACTGAAGCAAGCTGGAAAAGACCAAAGATGTTTGTAACCTTGCTCTAAATCTGTGTCAGACACACATATCAAATGATCAAATAGAGGCATTTCCTCAAGACATTTGTTTTTATCTTGATGATGGTAAAATCACAACTCTTAGTAAAATAAAGAAACTTGCCCAAAGTTAGAACTGGACAGTGTGAATGGTGACAGGGCGGGGAAAGACAGAGCCAGCTGTGTCAGAATCTAACTGCCCTCCAAGATTTACTTTTGCATTGAGGTATGGTGGCTTCTCTTTTTATACTCTGCCATTATTGGGCTGGATTTCAGGGTGATTTATTCCCCAATATGGACATTCTTCCTATGTTTGTTTCTGACATTTAAGAGTATTATTACTTGGTAGTTAGAGCTTCTAGAGTCTACCTAGCTGAATCTATTCCATCTCCATCAGCAGCATGTTGTGTGACAATGGGAAAGCACCACATCTCTCTATAGCTTCTCACCAGATCCCTATGGAAATGATGCTATTATTTCTAAATCTTGATGTGAGGTTCAAATGGAAATCCCAATAGAGGTCTTCAAAGAGTGTGTGCTTGGAAAAAAATGCTCAGAAATCTGGGGGCCAGAGAAATAGCACAGCAGTAGAACATTTGCCTTGCACCACATGGCAGACCCAGATGGACCTAGGTTCTATTCTCAGAATCTTATATGGTCCCCTGAGCCTGTCAGGAGCAATTTCTGAGCACAGAGCCAGGAGTAACCCCTGATCACCGCTGGATAAGGCCCAAAACCAAAAAAAAATTTTTTTTAATGTTGTCTTTCTCCAATAAAGAGGGATACCATGTCCGTCTTATTCAGCAGTGGGAGAATGGTCCATATAAATCCAAAGATTGTTATTATATTCAAGAGAATAGATTAAATCATATAAAAAGTACAACTTCTTAAGGAATTTATTAAAATAATAATACAGAATTTACCTTTGAGAATGCATTGACATCTTCTTATCTGACCAGCTAATTCTTTTTTTTTTCAATTTCTTATATCCATATAATCATGGTGTCGTAAGGCTTACATAAATAATGTACGCTTTTATCCTTTTTTTTTTTTTTTGTCTCCCTCCTCCCCACCCGACCCCCGCCTGTACTCTAAACAGGTTCTCAATTTCCCTCATACATTCTCATTATTAGGACAGTTCAAAATGTAGTTATTTATCCAACTAAACTCATCACTCTTTGTGATGAGCTTCCTGAGGTGAGCTGGAACTTCCAGCTCTTTTCTCTTTTGTGTCTGAAAGTTATTATTGCAAGAATGTCTTTCATTTTTCTTAAAACCCATAAATGTGTGAGACCATTCTGCGTTTTTCTCTCTCTCTCTGACTTATTTCACTCAGCATAATAGATTCCGTGTACATCCATGTATAGGAAAATTTCATGACTTCATCTCTCCTGACAGCTGCATAATATTCCATTGTGTATATGTACCACAGTTTCTTTAGCCATTCATCTGTTGAAGGGCATCTTGGTTGTTTCCAGAGTCTTGCTATGGTAAATAGTGCTGCAATGAATATAGGTGTAAGGAAGGGGTTTTTGTACTGTATTTTTGTGTTCCTAGGGTATATTCCTAGGAGTGGTATAGCTGGATCATATGGGACCTCGATTTCCAGTTTTTGAAGGAATCTCCATATCGCTTTCCATAAAGGTTGAACTAGACGGCATTCCCACCAGCAGTGGATAAGAGTTCCTTTCTCCCCACATCCCCGCCAACACTGTTTATTCTCATTCTTTGTGATGTGTGCCATTCTCTGTGGTGTGAGGTGGTATCTCATCGTTGTTTTGATTTGCATCTCCCTGATGATTAGTGATATGGAGCACTTTTTCATGTGTCTTTTGGCCATTTGTATTTCTTCTTTGTCAAAGTGTCTGTTCATTTCTTCTCCCCATTTTTTGATGGGATTAGATGTTTTTTTCTTGTAAAGTTCTGTCAGTGCCTTGTATATTTTGGAGATTAGCCCCTTATCTGATGGGTATTGGGTGAATAGTTTCTCCCACTCAGTGGGTGGCTCTTGTATCTTGGGCACAATTTCCTTTGAGGTGCAGAAGCTTCTCAGCTTAATATATTTCCATCTGTTAATTTCTGCTTTCACTTGCTTGGAGAGTGCAGTTTCTTCCTTGAAGATGCCTTTAGCCTCAATGTCCTGGAGTGTTTTACCTACGTATTGTTCTATATATCTTATGGTTTTGGGGCTGATATCGAGGTCTTTAATCCATTTGGATTTTACCTTCGTACATGATGTTAGCTGGGGGTCTAAGTTCAATTTTTTGCAAGTGGCTACCCAGTTTTGCCAACACCACTTGTTGAAGAGGCTTTCTTTGTTCCATTTAGGATTTTTTGCTCCTTTATCAAAAATTAGATGATTGTATGTCTGGGGAACATTCTCTGAGTATTCAAGCTTATTCCACTGATCTGAGGGCCTGTCTTTATTCCAATACCATGCTGTTTTGATAACTATTGCTTTGTAGTAAAGTTTAAAGTTGGGGAAAGTAATTCCTCCCATATTCTTTTTCCCAATGATTGCTTTAGCTATTCGAGGGTGTTTATTGTTCCAAATAAATTTCAAAAGTGCCTGGTCCACTTCTTTGAAGAATGTCATGGGTATCTTTAGGGGGATCGCATTAAATCTGTACAGTGCTTTGGGGAGTATTGCCATTTTAATGATGTTAATCCTGCCAATCCATGAGCAGGGTATATGCTTCCATTTCCGCGTGTCCTCTCTTATTTCTTGGAGCAGAGTTTTATAGTTTTCCTTGTATAGGTCCTTCACATTTTTAGTCAAGTTGATTCCAAGATATTTGAGTTTGTGTGACACTATAGTGAATGGAGTTGTTTTCTTAATGTCCATTTCTTCCTTATTAGTATTGGTGTATAGGAAGGCCATTGATTTTTGTGTGTTCATTTTGTAGCCTGCCACCTTGCTATATGAGTCTATTGTTTCTAGAAGCTTTTTGATAGAGTCTTTGGGGTTTTCTAAGTAGAGTATCATGTCATCTGCAAACAGTGAGAGCTTGACTTCTTCCTTTCCTATCTGGATTCCCTTGATATCCTTTTCTTGCCTAATCGCTATAGCGAGTACTTCCAGTGCTATGTTGAATAGGAGTGGTGAGAGAGGACAGCCTTGTCTTGTGCCAGAATTTAGAGGAAAGGCTTTCAGTTTTTCTCCATTGAGGACAATATTTGCCTCTGGCTTGTGGTAGATGGCCTTAACTATATTGAGAAAGGTTCCCTCCATTCCCATCTTGCTGAGAGTTTTGATCAAGAATGGGTGTTGGACCTTGTCAAATGCTTTCTCTGCGTCGATTGATATGATCATGTGATTTTTATTTTTCTTGCTGTTGATGTTGTGTATTATGTTGATAGATTTACGGATGTTAAACCAGCCTTGCATTCCTGGAATGAAACCTACTTGATCGTAGTGGATGATCTTCTTAATGAGGCATTGAATCCTATTTGCCAGGATTTTGTTGAAGATCTTTGCATCTGCATTCATCAGCGATATTGGTCTGTAATTTTCTTTTTTCGTAGCATCTCTGTCTGGTTTAGGTATCAAGGTAATGTTGGCTTCATAAAAGCTATTTGGAAGTTTTCCTGTTTTTTCAATTTCATGAAAGAGTCTTGCCAGGATTGGTAGTAGTTCCTCTTGAAAGGTTTGAAAGAATTCATTAGTAAATTCATCTGGGCCTGGGCTTTTGTTTTTGGGCAGACATTTGATTACTTTCTTAATTTCCTCAATAGTAATGGGTGTGTTTAGATATGCTACATCCTCTTCATTCAATCGTGGAAGATTATAAGATTCCAAAAATTTATCCATTTCTGCCAGGTTTTCATTTTTAGTGGCATAGAGTTTCTCAAAGTAGTTTCTGATTACCCTTTGAATCTCTACCATATCAGTAGTGATCTCTCCTTTTTCATTCCTAATACGAGTTATCAAGTTTCTCTCTCTTTCTTTCTTTGTTAGTTTTGCCAGTGGTCTATCAATCTTGTTTATTTTTTCAAAGAACCAACTTCTGCTTTCGTTGATCTTTTGGATGGTTTTTCTGGTTTCCACTTCATTGATTTCTGCTCTCAGCTTTGTTATTTCCTTCTGCCTCCCTATTTTTGGATCCTTTTGTTGAGCACTTTCTAATTCTATGAGCTGCGTCATTAAGCTATTCAGGTATGCCCCTTCTTCTTTCCTGATGTGTGCTTGCAAAGCTATAAATTTTCCTCTCAGTACTGCTTTTGCTGTGTCCCATAGGTTCTGATAAATTGTTTCTCCATTGTCATTTGTTTTCAGGAAGGTTTTGATTTCCTCTTTGATTTCATCTCGGACCCACTGATTATTCAGTATGAGGCTATTTAACTTCCAGGTGTTAAAATTTTTCTTCTGTGTCCCTTTGTAGTTTATATATAATTTCAGGGCTTTGTGGTCAGCAAAGGCAGCCTGCAAAATTTCTATCCTCTTGATATTATGGAGATATGTTTTGTGTGCTAACATGTAGTCTATCCTAGAGAATGTCCCATGTACATTAGAGAAAAATGTGTATCCAGGCCTCTGGGGGTGGAGTGTCCTGTATATATCTACTAGGCCTCTTACTTCCATTTCTCTCCTCAGGTCTAGTATATTCTTGTTGGGTTTCAGTCTGGTTGACCTGTCTAGTGTTGACAATGCCGTGTTGAGGTCTCCCACAATTATTGTGTTGTTATTGATATTATTTTTCAGATTTGTCAACAGTTGTATTAAATATTTTGCTGGCCCCTCATTCGGTGCATATATGTTTAGGAGGGTGATTTCTTCCTGCTGTACATATCCCTTGATTAATACAAAATGTCCATCTTTGTCCCTTACTACTTTCCTAAGTATAAAGTTTGCATCATCTGATATTAATATGGCCACTCCTGCTTTTTTTTGGGTGTTGTTTGCTTGGATGATTTTCCTCCAGCCTTTTATTTTGAGTCTATGTTTGTTCTGACTATTCAGGTGCGTTTCTTGTAGGCAGCAGAAGGTTGGATTGAGTTTTTTGATCCATTTAGCCACTCTGTGTCTCTTAACTGGTGCATTTAGTCCATTGACATTGAGAGAAAGAATTGTCCTGGGAGTTAGTGCCATCTTTATATTAAAGTTTGGTGTGTCTGTTGGTAAGCCTTGTCTTAAAGTATGCCGTTCAGTTTTTCTTTTAAGAATGGTTTTGAGTCTGTGAAGTTTTTGAGCTGTTGTTTGTCTGTGAAACTATGTATTGTTCCTTCAAACCTAAAAGTGAGTTTTGCTGGGTGCAGTATTCTAGGCGAAGCATTTATTTCATTGAGTTTTGTCACTATGTCCCACCACTGCCTTCTGGCCTTGAGTGTTTCTGGTGACAGGTCTGCAGTAAATCTCAAAGATGTTCCCTTAAATGTAATTTCTCTTTTCGATCTTGCTGCTTTCAGAATTCTGTCTCTATCTATGGGATTCGTCATTGTGACTAGGATGTGTCTTGGGGTGTTTTTTCTGGGGTCTCTTTTAGTTGGCACTCTTCGGGCATGCAGGATTTGATCACATGTATTCATTATCTCTGGTAGTTTCTCTTTAATGATGTTCTTGACTGTTGATTCTTCTCGGAGATTTTCTTCCTGAGTCTCTGGGACTCCAATGATTCTTAAGTTGTTTCTGTTGAGCTTATCATAGACTTCTATTTTCATCTGTTCCCATTCTTTGAGTAATTTTTCCATTGTTTGATCATTTGCTTTGAGGCTTTTTTCCAATTTCTTCTGCTGTATGTAATTGTTATGTATCTCATCTTCCAGTGTACTGATTCTATCCTCAGCTGCTGTTAACCTGTGGGAAATCTCAAACATGTTTTTCTTCAATTCATCTACTGAGTTTCTCAGACCTGTTATTTGATCTGAAATTTCCGTTTGGAGTTTTCTCATTTCTATCTTCATATTCTCCTGATTCTTTTTAGTTTTCTCTTCTATACTTTGTTTGAGTTCTTTGAACATGTTCCATATTGCAACTCTAAACTCCTTATCTGAGAGACTGACTAGGTGGTTGATCATGTTCAAGTCATCAGAGTTGCCATCTTCATTCTCTATGTCTGGCACTGGCCCATGTTGTTTCCCCATTGTCACACTAGTACTGCGTGTTTTTCTACGTGTTGTGATTGTATTCATTGGCTAAATGCTGTGCACCGTCGCGAAGGGGAGCGGAGCAACCGTGCTCCTCTGGCTTCTCCCTTTCTGGGCGTGTCGACTCACCTCCACGGAAGGCTCACAGGAAGGCAGGCTGGCAGATGGGCCGCACCCAGGATGAAATCAAGCCAAAAATGCAGGACAGCAGAGTAGAGAGGCAGAAGGGTGCTGGCATCTGAGATCCAGCGAAGTTCAGTGGCTCCTCCCTTTCTGGGCGTGTCGACTCACCTCCACGGAAGGCTCACGGGAAGGCAGACTCCCCGGAAAGCTCACAGGAAAGCAGGCTGGCTGATGGGCCGCACCAAGGGTGAAATCAGGCCGAAAATGCAGGACAGCAGAGTAGAGAGGCAGAAGGGTGCTGGCATCTGAGATCCAGCAGAGTTCGGTGGCTCCTCCCTTTCTGGGCGTGTCAGCTCACCTCCAAGGAAGGCTCACGGGAAGGCAGACTCCCCGGAAAGTTCACAGGAAGGCAGGCTGGCTGATGAGCCGCACCAAGGGTGAAATCAGGCCGAAAATGCAGGACAGCAGAGTAGAGAGGCAGAAGGGTGCTGGCATCTGAGATCCAGTGAAGTTCAGTGGCTCCTCCCTTTCTGGGCGTGTCGACTCACCTCCACAGAAGGCTCACGGGAAGGCAGACTCCCAGGAAAGCTCACAGGAAAGCAGGCTGGCTGATGGGCCACCGCTTTTATCCTTCGGCTTCCCACTGACAGCCGAGGGAGCAGACACAACTCCCACAATTCCAGGGGGGCGCAGCGGAAACCAGCTCCCCATGCGCAGGCGCGGCGGCGACGGTCAGAGACCCGGAACGTGGCTCGACCAGCTAATTCTTAAAGGTTCAAATCTATAACTTTGAACAAGAGCTCAAGAGGACCAAAGACTTCATTTTAATGTTGGCTTTCTAAAAAATGCATCTCTTTCCTTGGGGACTGAACAGAATTAGCATGGTACTGGATTTTATTATATTTGTATTGTTTATTTAGAATAGTTTTATTATACAGTATTTTATACAATATCCAATATATACTGTATATAAAATGTATCTGTATCCAAACTATCATATTTTTACTTCCCTTTTAAGTGCTTCATTAATATATCATAAGCTTCCATTAATATCATAACTAAACTTTCCATTAGCATCATAAACTTCCTATGAGAGCAAATTAAGGAAGACACCAACAGCTGGAGATATGGAAAGAAATTCTAGAAAATTGTCAAGTCTTTCAAAGCACAAATTCTTTCATGAGGACCTAAAAATCAGCATTTAATGTCTTAGCAATGGAATTTAAGGAATCCCTTACCAAAGAAATTCAGAAATCCATAGATTCAACAAACTCAAAGAACTCTTTCAAGAGATGAGAAAATTCTTACAAATGGAACTAAGATAACTAAAAATCATGCTAGCAAGCTATAATAGCAGAATTACACACATAGCAAATTGCATGGATGAACTTGAAGACAAAACAAGCGAACAACAACAAGTCAATAAAAAACAAAAGATAAAACATTGGGAGAAAATGTAAGGTACTTAAACAAAGACAAAAGAAATAATCTACAACTAATACCATGTTTCCCCCCAAATAAAATATCCTCCAAAAATAAGACCTACTTACAGATTTTCTTCTGGGCAGAGTGAAGGTCTGAGAGAGGGTTGAGCATGGGTTAAAAGAGAGGAGGAGATGTTCGCAGAAGTGTAGAAGAAGGATCAGGCAGATGGAATATGACAAAGGTGATGAGTAAATTATTGATACTGTAGGATTCACAGTTTATCTGGCTTCTGTTGACAACTACCATATTACCATACCCATATACAGGTAATAAATTTTCTTTATTTTTATTTAACAATAAGTGTGTATCATATTTTCTTTATAGAAAAAGAAGACATCTCCTGAAAATAAGACCTAGCATATCTTTGGGAGCAAAAATTAATATAATACACTGTCTTCATTTTGGGGAAACAGGGTAGGAATACCAGAAGGGGTAAAAATAGGGAAAAGGAAAAAACAAGTAGTAAGGAAAATAGTAGCAGAAAATTTTCTCACTCTTGGAAAGAAACAGCTTTACAAATCCAAGAGGCAAAAAGAGAATCAAATAAAATAGATCCTAACAGATCAACATCAAGTCATACAGTAATCAAAATGGCAAAAAAGAGAAAGAAAGAGATAATTATTCAAAGCAATAAGGGAGAAAAAAATCTCAAGTATAAAGGAAAGAACATAAGAATCAAACCAGATCTTCCATTTGAAACAATTCAGGCAAGAAGACAGTGGAATGGCATATTAAACTACTAAATGAAAGAAACTTCCAACCTAGAGTACACTACCCAGCAAAACTCTCATTTACATGGAAGGGAAGATTAAAATAATTCTATGCCAAAAAGAACATGCAACATATGCACTAACAAAACTGACTCTAAATGAACTACTCAGATTAATTACAAAAAACAATTCCCAATGATAACAACAACCACCCTATGCAATATGATCGCACAACAACCCTCGCTGCCAGTAATTTTTTTAAATATCAATGAACTAAACTATCCCATTAAAAGGCACAGAGCAGAGGGCTGGATCAGGAACCAAAACTCAGGATAGTCACAGGCTGAGAGTAAAAGGATACAAATCAATTATACATGCCACTGGAAAACAAAAAAATGCTGGGACAGCCATACTCATATCAGACCAAATTGCCTTCAACCTCAAGAAAGTAATCAGAGACAAAAATGGACACTACTTATTGATCAGGGGAACATTTGACCATGAAGTACTAACTCTGATCGACATTTGTGCACTAAATGTAGAGCCTGAAAAATCTGTAAGGATTTTGCTAGTAAATCCGGAGAAATATATGGATGGAAATATGATAGTAGTGGTAGATTATAGCACACCATTATTGCTACGAGACAGATCCACTAGACAGAACTAGGCAGATCCACTAGCAAAGACCTAAGAGCCCTACATGAGAAACTAGGAGAACTAAGACTAATGGACTCATACAGGGCACTCCATCTCAGAAAACAAAATACACATTCTTCTCAAGTTGTACATGGAACCTTTTATAAGAAAAACCATACCTTAGAATTCAAATCTAACTTACATAAAATCACAAATATAAGAATTCTACCACATGCAACTGAGAAAAAGATTGATTGAAAACATGTGGAGAAATCTAACACCTGGTGATTAAACAATAACATTCTTCTCAACAATAGTTGAATCAGAAAGTAAATTAAGGAAGAAATAAAAAGGTTCCTTGAGATAAATGACAATGAAAAAACAATTTGCCAAGCCTTATGGGACACAGGAAAAGTAGTTATTAGGGGAAAGTCATAGAAATGCAGGCCTATGTTGGAAAGAAGAAAATGGCAAAATTAACAGCTTAAATGGACACCTTAAGTATCTGGAAAATCAGCAGCAAAAGAACCTAAACACAGGTAGAAGACAAGAAATAACAAAAACCAGAGCAGAAATAAACAACATAGAAACAAAGAAAACAATACAAAGAATTAATGCAACCAAGAACTGGTTTTTTTTGAAAGAATAAAGAATATAGACAAACAACTGGCAAGACTCACAAGGAAAAAAAAGGAAAAACACACAATAAATCGGATCACAAGTAAAAGGGGAGAAATTACAACAGAACTTCAAGAAATCCAAGATGTCACGAGGGTTTACTATGAACAAATTTACTCAGTTACGTTAGAGAACCCAGAAAAAAAACATATATTAAAAAAAAAAAACCAACTCCTAAGACTCCTGAGATAAGGAGGAAGTAGAAACCTAAACAGGTCAGTCATATCTAAGAAAATTGAAAGAGTTACTATAAAACTCCTCAAGAATAAAAATCCAGGACTAGATGGTATTATACGTGAATTCTCTCAAACATTCAGAGAAGAATTACTACCATTGATACTCATGTTCTTCCAAGGCATCAAAAAGACAGAACTCCTCCCTAATTCCTTTTATGAGACTAATATCATGCTCATTCCCAAAGCTGATAAAGATACCACCAAGAAAGAAAACTATAGACCAATCTCAGTAATGAACATGGATGCAAAAATTTTTAACAGAATCTTAGCAAACCAAATCCAACAACACATCAAAAGGATTATACACCATGACCAAGAGGGTTTCATCCCAGTAATGTAAAGATGGTTGAACATATGCAAATCAATAACCATCAATAAAAAACAAAGATAAAAACTTCATGATCCCATCAATCGATACAGAGATGGTGTTTGACAAAATCCAACACCTATTCATGATGAAAACACTCAGAAAATGAAGGTTGGAAGAAACCTTCCTCAGGAGAGTTATCAGCTGTCTACAAGAAACCCACAGCCAACATTATCATCAACTGTGAAAAACTGAAAGCATATTCACTAAGGTCAGTTACTATGCAAGACTTTCCACTGTCTCCACTTATATTATTAGAAGTCCTAGCAATAGCAATCAGACAAGAGAAGTGAATCAAAGTAATTCAAATAGGGAAAGAAATGATATTTGCAGAAAATATGATAGAAAACCCAAAGGGTCTACTGAAAAGCTCTTAGAAGTAGTAAACCAATACAGCAAAGTGGCGGTTATAAAGTTCAAACACAAAAGACAGTAACATTCTTTTATAGAAATATTGAAGCAGAAGAGAAATACATAAATAAATCCATCACATTTAAAATAGTATCTAAAAATAATAAGTACCTAGGAATCAGCCTAACAAGAAAGATGAAATACTTATACCATGAAAATTTCAAAATGCTTCAGAAAGAAATTGAAGAGGACCAAAGAAATTGGAAGAACATCCCAGCCTCATGGGTAGGAAGAATCAACATAATCAAAGTGACCATTTTACCTAAACTATTATATAAATTCGATGTAAATTCAGACATCATTTTTTTAGAACTTAGAACAATAAATTATGAAGTTCATGTGGAATCACAAAAATCTAGGTTAGCCAAATCCATATTGAAAAACAAGAAACTGGGTAGCATTTCTTTTCCTAACCTGAAACTTTATTATTAAGCCCTAGTGATCAAAACAGCCTAGTACTGGAACAAAGATAGAGTCTCACACCATTGGATTAAAATAGCATATCCAGTGACATACCCCCAAATATATAGTCAAATAATATTTGACAAGGGAGCCAAGAATTTTAAATGGAACAAAAACAGTCTCTTCAACAAATGGTGTTGGAACAATTATATAACCAGTTATTCAGTTTAAGTTTTAGCTAAGAAATTAAAAATTATTTCATATATCACATCTTACACAACAGTGTACTCAAAATTGATTAAAGAACTTAAAATCAAACCCAAAGCTATAAAGTTCATTTAGGAAAACAGGCAGAATACTCCAAGTCTTATACCTCAAAAAAGTCTTTGATGATAGAATGCTAATGGCAAGAGCTATAGTATCAAACCTAAATTAATGGGACTACATCAAACAAAAAATGTTTCTATATGGCAAAAGAAACTCAGGCTAAAACTAGAAGACAGCTAACATAATGGGAAATAATTTTTGCACTTAACACATTAGATAAATTTTTGATATCTAGGATATACATAACATTCACAAAGGTTAGCTTCACCAAAACCTAAAAAAAAAAAAAATAACATTGAAAAATGGGGAGAAGAAATGAAGAGACACTTCTTTGAGGAAGACCGACAGATGGCCAATAGACACATGAAAACGTGTTCATCATCATTATCATTAGAAAAATTGAAATCAATATAACAATGCGGTACCATCATATACCAATTTTGATGGCTCATATCAAAAATAATGGGAACAATCTCTTTTGGCAGGGATGCGGTCAGAAAGGAACTCTTATCCACTGCAAGTGGAGATTGCTGCCTGGTCCAACCCCTATAGAAAACAGTATGGAGGATCCTCAGCAAACTGAAAATTGAATTGCCATATAACCTAGCAATCTCACTCTTGGGTATCTATCCCCAGGATAAAAAGACATTCATACAAAAGTATGTATGCATACCACTTTTTACTGCAGGACTCAGTACAATAGCCAAGACTTGGAATCAACCTAGAAGTCCAACAACATGGATCATGAAGATGTGGTACATATACACAATAGAATAGTACATAGCAGTAAGAAATTATACAATCATGCAATTTACAGCAACATAGAAAGACATAGAAAATATTATGTTAAATGAAGTAAGCCAGAATGAGGGTAAATACAGAATGATATCACTTACATGTGGTATTTAGAATAACTCCATGAAGAAACACAATGGTCTAAATGACAGATACTTAAAACATCATAGGTGACAGGGTATAGTAAGGAGAAGGAATCATCAAATCAAGCAGAAGAGGAGAAACACAAAGCCTTTCCTCTTTTTTAAATCTTTTTAATTCTCTTTATTTAAACACCGTGATTACAAATTACTCTTTTTTTATACTACAAAGAAACTCACAACAAAGGGAACAGCTGTTTAGACTGAACAGAGGTGTTCAATCAATCTCTCACTACAAAGGCCTATAATAATGTTCTAATATTTTTATCCAGAATCAGGTACTGAATATGATTGAGAGTCAGGGACTTCTACTACAATGCTTACTATCAAATACTATGTTTTAGTACCTTAATTGTATTATGTATAAAATAACTCTTCACTTTCTTTGTCTACAGAGGTTCTTTGAGAAATGGGTTGAACACTAATTTCACAATTCAGTGCTCTATCATATTGGACTCCATATACAGTGCTCATTATGACAATGTCTTAACAGGATACTCCATTTTACCATTTCCTTTTGCCTATGTCTGCTAATGTGACCTAAAGCTTATGACCATGGAGACCACTGAAATAGGCAACTGCACACCATAGACTTTTGTTACAGGTTTCACTCATTGAGTATGTTTTTGCAAATTATATTATCCTTTTTCTTTCTTTTTCTTTTCTTTTTTCTTCTTTTTTCAATTTAAGCATAATACCTATGTTGTCAGTCTCCTTTCAGGAAAGGAATCTTGATGTACAAGACACTATGGGTGACTACTACACAGGGCAGAGTCATCTTATAGTTCTCACTACCATTTAGCTTAGTAATCTAGATGTGAAAATTATGTTTACCCTGAAATGCTCCATGTGAAATCTAGCCCAAAAACTCAATTTAGCAAAATTCACCCTGGCCATTGATGAAGGGCCTAGACATTGGAACCTCCCTGAAGTGCCTGCCCAATTTATTATTTCCTTTTATTAAAATGCATATATTTATTTTGTAAACTTAATTGTCTTTCAAGCTCTCTGATCTATATACTACAACCTATGAATAGATCTCTAATCTGTTTATATGTGGGTGCGAGAGTGCATGTAGTGGACTCATCTATGTTTGCCTAATCTATATTGTAAACAATCCATGCTTATCTTGTATATAGCCCCTGTTATATGTTTTCCTTCCTCCACCCTCTGTTCAAAACTCCTATCCCCCTCAATCCTGATCTCTCCCTATTTAACCCATTTTACCCTCAGTACTTTTTAAAATAATATCTTTATTCAAACACCATGATTACAAACATGATTGTAGTTGGGTCTCAGTCATAAAAAAGAACACCCCCATTCACCAGTGCAACCTTCAACAAAGCCCCCATCTCCATGCTCCCCCACATCCTGCCCATATTCGAGATAGGCTTTCTACATCCCTCACTCATGACATTATGATGATAGTTCTCAGCGTAGTTATTTCTCTAATTGTACTCACCACTCTTTGTGGTGAGCTTCATATCTTGAGCTGGTTCTTCTGGCCCTCATTTTTGGGAATTATTTTAATGTATTTTATTTTTTTTAAACCTATAGATGAGTGAGACTTAGATCTCCATCTAACACTCTGCACAAAGGTCAAATGCAAATGGATTAAAGACCTTGATATCTGACCTGAAACCACAGGTAAAACACTCCATGACATTGAGACTAAAGGCATCTTCAAGGAGGAAACAGCACTCTCCAAACAAGTCGAAGTAGATATACACAAATTGGACTATATTGAGCTGAGAATATTCTGTACTTCAAAGAAAATAATGCCTAGGACACAAAAGCCACTCACAGAATGGAAGAAGCTACTCACCTAATACAGTTCAGATAATGGGCTAATATTAAAGATATACAAGGTACTGACAGAACTTAACAAGAAAAAAAAATCTAGGTCTATGAGATATGGGACACATGCTGGGAAAAGGGATGGAGGGAGGACAACCATGGTGGTGGGAATGGCCCTGGTTCATTGTCATTATGTACCTTAAATATTACTGTGAAAGATTTGTTATTCACTTTTAGTCACAATAAAAATTATTTTAATAAAAATGGGAGAAGAAATGAACAATTTCTCAAAGAAGAAGTACCCTCAGTTCTTAACTTCTTAGAAATCAAGACCGTCCTCTGCCCCAGTAAGCTGCCACCTCGCACCCAAAGCAAAAGCGAAAGGACACCATCTCAAGATGAAATCTCTAGCCCCAGCAAGAAGCTGCAGCCACTGTCCTTGCTGACTCATTCTATGAGCCCTCCCCCACCTCCCCCACCCCCAATGTGGACTATTGCATGCTACTGGATTCAGCTCCAGGGGGACGCCCCAGCTCGAGGACACTACCTGATCCCTTACTACTGGAAACCAACTCTCAGACCCAATAAGACCATGGTGTAGGATGAATATATGCCCTGTATCTTATCCCCCCCCATCCATGTCTATCTTGACTTTATGGGAATATCTATATTTTCTTTGTATGCTTACATTCTTAATAGTAATACCTCTTAATGTATTTATTTTCAAATGTAAAAGTAACCTCCTTCCCTTTCTCTCTCCTCTCCCTCCCCCTTCTCTCTTGCTTGTTTTAGTTCTACTTAGTAAGAAATTCTAGTAGAAAAGTTTGTTTGGGATAAGAACTTAAGTCAAAACCAGGGCACAGAGATTGTATAGCTTGTCATTTTTACCTCCAAATGCACCAATGATACAATATGGCATTGTCTTTTTTTTGCATAGACACACTAAAATTGGGACATTTTATGCATAGAAACAAGTTTTTATCTACTAGGGAAAAACACATAAATTTTATAATAAAGTGGTGCTTTTTTACCTGAACTTTTGTCATGGTGACTCAACTTAGACCTCATGGGATCGGACATCAACCTGGGATGCCAGATCCCAACCTTAGGGCTGGCACAGTTCCCTGCACCAGGACTAGGAATCAAAATCCTCCAGGAGGAGTCCCTCATACTGCTCTAGCACCAACTGTGCCAGAGTAGGTTCATAAGACATCCTGACGACTAGAAAATAGCAACAACTTGATCTAAGGCAGTGGTCGGCAACATGCGGCTAGCGAACCACATGTGGCTCTTTACACTTTTAATTTGGCTCTTCTGTGTGCTGGGCAGCTACTCCAGGAGTCCAAGAGTGTAAGATGATACCCACTATCAACCCTAAACAAAGGTGTTCCCCAAATGTCATCCTTTCTTAAAACTCTTCCTTTGATATGTAAAAGCTCACTGAATATGTACTTTTGTCTCTCTCTCTCTTGACCTGAAGCCTCCTGGTATTGGGAATTGGTTATAATAAAGAAAGAGGTGTTCTAGCTTTTTGGGCTCGGGGCAGAGAGTACAAGATAAAAGGCCATGGACTCCATGATTATCCTTTCTTGGCTAGCTTGGTTTATTATTTCTTTCCTGCTCCCCTTCTTTTTCAGACCAGGTTGGGTGGGGTTTAGAAATACAGTGCCTGGAGTGATCTTAAAGCACATATTTTATTTTGCACAAGAGTGGGCATCTTCCATGAAGGGATTTTCAACCCAGAGTTTTCTTTTCCATGGATTCTCATGTTCAGAGTACTCATGATTAAAGTTGTGAGTTAATGCCCTTAAATGCTGATTTTTATATTGATTATGACTTTCTGCATAATATAAGTGCCAATGAGAAATTTTTTGCAAGAGTGGATACATTTCAATATCTCCTTCTCAGACACAGCTATCCCAGAATCAAGATTCTTTTTTGAACACATCCATCTTATATCTCTCTGTAAAAAGTACTTATGAAACTCCCCTGCAGAGAAATATTAAATTCATAGAGATAATGAACAATATTTGCCAAATATACAAGCTTAGCTACCCATTACTTGTCCAACTGGGGCTGTACAAATTCAGAGTTCTGCTCTCACAGGAACTTCACTACTTCTTCCCTCTTGCCAACAAGGCGAGAGAGCACCTTTCCCCTGAACAGCCACTTCACTTCTTCATGGAGAAGATGCTAGTAGTGGGCATCCATACTCTCACCCAGGGTGGTGAATAGCCTTGATTTGATCACAATTGTGAATTTCACAAATTACTTTACTGTGTCATCTGTCACAGAGTTTAGTTCAGCAGGGAGTTTTTTTTAATCCAGTCTCTCATACAATGAGTGGATACAATCTACGGGTGTACAACTTCTGTTTCTTGTGACTACACAAAAACACTGAGCCATGCACAGTGCATCATCTGTGCATACATCAATACATAAGATTATTATTCTGATTGAAATGAGTCAGAAGGAGAAGTGTGGACACAAAAAAATCATTTGTGGCATATAAGAATAATAACTGGCAATATGGTAATAATATCTAGAGAAAATAGGGATGAGGGACAGGAGGACTAGTCCTTGATAGGAAGCTTGCCATAAAAGGTGGTGAGTTCAGTTAGAATAGAGAAAGGTACATTATGACATTGATAGTTGGAACATATCACTCTGGACAAGAACTGGATGCTGAAAATGGATAAGTGACATGCATGGTACCCTGTAATTAACAATATTGCAAACCACAGTGTCATAAAGGAAATTTTGAAAACCTCAGTGTCATAAAGGAAAAGAGATAGAGAGAAAAAAGCAAAATGCCTGCCCCTGACATAGGCAGAGGAGGGTGAAGGGGAAGGAAAGAAGGGACATTGGTGGTGGGGAAAGTGCATTGGTGAAGGGTGGTGTACATTCTATGATTGAAACTCAAGTATGAATAATTTTGTAACAAATATGCTTAAATAAAAAATTATTTTTAGGGCCGGGTGGTGACACTAGAGGTAAGGTGCCTGCCTTGCCTGTGCTAAACTTGGATGGACCGCGGTTCAATCCCCCAGTGTCCCATATAGTCCCCCAAGCCAGGAGCGACTTCTGAGCACATAGCCAGGAGTAACCCCTGAGCATCACCAGGTGTGGCCCAAAACCTAAAAAAAAAAAATTATTTTTAAAATGTTTCAGGAACTCTATCATAATTTCTTTATGATATGATATCATATGCCTTTAACAAAGTGCTGTTTTTGTTTTTGTGTGTATTTTAGTTTGGTTTCTTGCAGCACACACTAAAGTGTCAGTAGATTTTTTTCCTTTCAGTGAAATCATTACTTTTGTCTCGAACACTGTCCTTGCTTTTAAGGATTGTTAAAAGGTTTTTCTCTTTTACCTGTTTCATCTTCACATTGTAGGGTTTTAAATTTTCAGCACATTTTGGTTATCAAGAGGAAACATTTTGAAATGTTTTGCTTACTTATTATCAAAAATCAAAGCATTTTTCCTCAAGAAGGGTGTTCACTATCCAGAATTAACAAATGATCAGTGGATTAAAAAACTGTATTTCATGGCGGATGTTACTTCACATCTAAATCAGCTTAATCATAAACTACAGGGGAAAGGAAATACAATTTTTTCAATGTTAGAAGAAAAATTTATTTCGTTTGAAAACAAATTATTAGTTTTTGCTCAATATTTTGACAGAGAAACTTTGATTTTTAAATATGAGGGAAGCTTTTCTCAAGAGGTTTCAGGATTTCAGAAACAGCAAAGCGATATTGGCCTTTGTTAAAAAACCTCTGGATGCCACTGTAACAGAATTAAATTTTTCTCTGTTTGGCAATTTTGAAATGTAATTTCTGGATTTAAAAAACAAAGAACTGTGGAGCTCAAAATTTGAACGTCTTTGTGCTAATTTAGAAAGATTGGAGAAACACAAATGTGAACTTAGTTCACAGCACAAGTGGTCGGCTTTGAAAGACCTGGAGAAGGAAGATATGTTGATTTTTAACACCTGGAATAGTATTCCTGACTCATATAATCAGCTAAAAAGCTAGCGTTTGCTGTTCTTTTCTTGTTCGGGTCTACATATTTATGCAAACAATCATTTTCAAGCATGAATCTTATCAAGAGTAAATTGAGAATTTGTCTCATCGTTGAGAACCTGTAATCATGCCTAAAATAAAAAAAAAAACAACATACAAACCTGACTTACTCAAACTATCCAAGGAAATGCAAGGCCAATATTCACATTAGTGTTTGTGACTTTGTCAGTCATTGTCAGGATGTAATTTTCTCTTCATTATATGCAAATTTTATGGAATTTAACGTTATCGATAAATAATATCATTCTAATTTTTTTGTTTTATTAGTTGTGCTATTTGTATCCTCCTGACCTATGTGAATACTTGCATGCAGAATATTCTCAATAAAAACTTATTGAAACTAAAAACAGTGTACCATCCTATGTATTTTCGGTTTTAAAAATGTGGCTCTTGGGGCTGGAGAGATAGCATGGAGGTAAGGCATTTGCTTCTCATGCAGAAGGTCAGTGGTTCGAATTCCGGCATTCCATATGGTCCCCTGAGCCTGCCAGGTGCGATTTCTGAGCATAGAGCCAGAAGTAACTCCTGAGTGCTGCCAAAAAAAAAAAAAAAAAAAAAAACAAAAAACAAAAAAAAAAACCCATGGTTCTTAAAATAAATTTCAATCATGGTTTTGGCGAGATTTGGCTCAGTTGACAAAAAAGGTTTCTGACCACTGATGTAAGGGAAGGTGCCCTATCCCATCACCTAACGATGAGGAAACCAGAAAACCCTTTGCCCTTGAATTTGTGCAAAAAGCAAGACCACTAATTATAGAAGACTGACTGCAACAACCACCATTGATCAGAAATTCTTCTGGGATGATAAAGAAAGACTCTATCCTAGACTTCGTTCTAAAATTGAAAATAAATAACAGTAACTACTCAATGTATGAGCTCTGTAGCAGGGAATTTATGACATACAGTTGCATATTCTATTGTTATCTGTAGATATAAACATGAGTTCACATTTGCAGGCATAATCAAATAGAAAATGAATAGATTAAAATTTTTGTCAAGACATTAATTAACTTAATGCAATGTGGAAGTAGGGTGATCTATATCTCCAAATAATACTGTGAACAAAAAGATCAACAAGTAGTTATAGACATAGTAAAATTAAGACATTAAAACTTCTTATAGCGAGCACTTCTTGTAGTAAGGTAGTCCATGGCTTCCAAATGCATTCTGCATTAGTTTCTGTGGATAAAAGCATTAGGACATAATTTTAGGTATCTAATAAAGGCATTCTATTAAATACCTGCTCAATATAAACAGCTGTATTTATTGCTGAAGGTCTCTTTGAAATATAGAAGAGAATAAGATTTTGTTTCTTCTCTTCCACTCAGAACCTTCTCTTTACTTCACAATCCTCGGTATGATGCCGTTTTCATTGTCTTCTGCTTTTCTGTTTCTATAAAAACAGACTTCCACCAGTGACTTCCAGCAATATTTCCTTCCTCTTCTCATGTCAGCACATCCTTCACATGGTATTTATTCATTCATTCACTTAATAAACATTTATCAAATCCTTGCAATAGGTTCAAATGGTACGGACATATCCCCACTGGTTTAAACATTTCCTTCAGATCCCTATTATTTTTTTTATAAAAATGGGCTTTTTCTAAAGTCACTTTTTTTGTGGTTATGATGATGTCAGGAGATTGCACCCAGTTGTAATAAGGATAAATTAAGGACCTCACATCTACAACCATGTGCTCTTCTCCAGTCCTGAATGCCTTTAACTGAGAATTAGAAAGCCTTGCAAGTTTCTACTTCATTCTTATTTTTAATTTTATCCCTCACTACACAAAAATATCAACTCAACTCTAGCTCAACTAATTTACTTAGTCCTCCTGTGCCTTTGCTTTATCATTTCCTTTTCCAAGTACAACCTTCAATTTCTTTGTTCAAACCTAATGTTCAACGGAGAACTCAGCTGTTACTTCTTTTGTGAACTCACCTACCTCTTCTTAGGAACCTTGTCATTTATAGTCAAACTAATAGCATTTAAATTGCTAGCTACCTTTTTATGCATGTATGAAGTCAATGAAATTTCAAAGTGCTGGAAGTAAAACATCTTGACCTCTACATTTATTTTTCATAGAATTGATTAACATAGACCATATGATAAAAGATAAACACTGACTAAACCAATCTTGATATTTTCAATGTTCTTATTTGATACATAAACCATTTATAAATATAAGTGTCAAAGAGAAAGATAAATACTGGGAATTTAGTATGGTAGAGATTATTTATTTAATCATTTTAATCTCACTTTGATTTCACTTACCAATTTAGCCCACACCCTTATCAACAATGAATTTGTTGGGACCGGAGTGATAGCATGGAGGTAAGGCATTTGCCTTTCATGCAGAAGGATGGTGGTTCGAATCCCAGCATCCCATATGGTCCCTGTGCCCGCCAGGGGTGATTTCTGAGCATAGAGCCAGGAGTAGCCCCTGAATGCTGCTGGGTGTGACACCCCCCCAAAAAACAAAAACAAAACAAAACAAAACAAAAAACAACGAATTTGTTTTTTAACTTGGTTGACTTGAAATCTTTATCCTTATTCTATATAAATGTTTTATCTAGACATATTTTGTTACCTAGTTTATCCAGGAGAATCTACATGTTTCACTGTAGAGAGAGCTGCAAGTTTTCATAGATAAATAGATCTGTGTTTTAGCTGTAAGATGCATAACCCTGAGAATGATTCTAAGAAGTTTCTTAGAGTCTCAGAGAAATTTCTCTTCTGTGAACTATATAATTTTCTGGCAGGACTGTTAGAAAAATTGAACAAAATAATGATGCATGTATATAATACTTATTTTCTTGCTTAATTTATACTAGTTGACTATTCAACTACAGATATAATTACAATAAATTCTGTAGTCCTCTTCACTTTGTTCTTAGTTTATTTGAAAGAACCATTGGATTTATAAAATATAGAATAGCCCATATGGTATACTGGCATAAAATTTTATTTGGGAACTCTTCACAGCATCAAATATATTCCTTTATTAGTACAGAAGATTGTTTATTTATTTATTTATTTATTTATTTATTTTGTTTGTTTGTTTGTTTTGTTTGTTTTTGGTTCACACACGGCATCGCTCAGGGGTTACTCCTGGCTCTAAGCTCAGAAATCACTCCTGGCAGGTTCGGGGGACCATATGGGACACCAGGATTTGAACCGATGACCTTCTGCATGAAAGGCAAACACCTTACCCTCCATGCTATCTCTCCGGCCCCTGTTTATTTATTTTTAATTTTATAGGAATGTAGTGACTTCTGTAGGCATTGATAACAGATTACAAGACTCATCTCTCATTGATTATTGGTCAGTGCTTTGTTGGGATCCTTGAAAAGCAGTACTGATGTAGTGGCAATTGCTATATTGTATTATGTTTTTTTTTTTACAATAGTCATGATAATAGATTCAATGGTGAGAATATTAGAAAAAACAGAATGACTTTGTGTGGTTTGATTATTAACCAGTGTGAAAAAGTGTCCCTTGAATAATGAAGGAAGAACCAGGATTCTATCGTAAAGAACTATTTTTCATAACCAATTAGTGACCTCTTCTGGGACAATGAAAGAGACTAGCGAACCTCAGTATTGGGGGAACCCAATAATATCTGCAAGCAATGAGAGAATGAATAGTCTCTAGGGGGAGAAGATCTTGCGGTGGATCTTTGCCCTGGGCAGCCAAGTGGTAAACAAAAAATGAAAAAAATGAAACAAAATCTTTCCAAATAACCGTCCATGTGAAAACTCTCTTAGAACACTAATAAATTCTGTTGGCTTTTCCATGCATAATGTTGAGGATCCTAGTCTTGCAAACTATTAAGGACCAGGACTAGGACCAGGTCTCAAAATGAGCATTTTAGGGAAGATGACTTCAGAGAAGTCCTGATGTGTGTGTGTGTGTGTTTGTGTGTGTGTGTGTGTGTGTGTGTGTGTGCGTGTGTGTGATCTATTGCAAAGCAAGATGTGAACGCTTTTATTCAATTATCCTTTGTGGGCAACAAAGGGATACATGTCTACTGTAGTCCTTCCAATGAAATGAATGATGAAAGACAGAAAAGATGTTTCTCTACTCAGTGGCAACCTATTCATTTCATACTTTAGGGTCTTGGAAGAAAGGAGAAAGAAAGCTAGAAAGTTTTCTTGTGACTCTAAGGAAAATGAGGGGCCATTGACATTGTCTTCCTTTCTGTGTGCTTAGTAGCTTAAACAGTGATAGATGGAATATCTAATTGAATATGTTCTAATAGAACCCTACAGGGAAGTGCTGCATGACCATTCCACAGGCCATAGCATTAATTGTATTGCCCTATTTATATATCCTGTTGTTCTGGTAAAATGGAATTGGGGGAGAAAATTTTTGATAGAAACAGAGGTCAAAAATATGGAGACAGGACTTGGATCTTTGGATCATATTTTCTTTGGCTATCTCTTCTTTCTGTGAGTGGTCACTTTTCTTTCCCTCCACTGCATACTAAATTTTACACGTTAATAATACATGAATATTAGATTAATATGATAGCTACTATATTACCATTTATTCATACTAGTATCTTCATTTTTTCAAAAAATATTTATTAAATAGCCATTATGTGCTAAATATGGGGTATAGTAGAAAGCAAAATATTGTAAGTTGTCCATTATTTGTATCTCATTAATTTTTTTTGCACTTGTTTTTATTTTTGAATATTTATTTTTTGATGTGTTTCTTTGTAGCAGATGGTTTTGGGTTTTGGTTTATTCCTTTTTTGTTTTGTTTTGTTTTGTTTTCTTAACCTGTTTTGCACTTTTTTTGTTACTCCCTTATTGGTTTCACTACTCCCTTTTTTGTTTCATTTTGGTTTGTTTTCCCTTGTCTTGTTTTACTTTGTTTTGTTATTTTTTTCTTACCCATTTCTTCTTCCAAAGGGATACTTATAGCACCTAGATAGACTTGTCCCATATCCCTTCTTATATCTCATATAGAGCCACATTAATGGAATAACCATGATCAGCAGCATATTTGCAGGGAGAAAAACGGATGGTACCAAGCCCAAGTCGTATGTCCATTTGGTGGAAATAAAAAATAAACAGACTTGAATACAAAATCCTAAGTCAACTACAACAGAAATGATACAAAATCTACATCAAGATGTACATGGGGGAACAGCTGCACTAACACTACAGAGGGTAGAGGAGTGGGAAGAAGGATGCATGCTGGAACAGGAGTGGAGGGAGGATACTGGTGGTGGGAATGTGCCTTAAATATTACTGTGAAAGATTTGTAATTCACTTTGCACACAATAAAAAATAAAAATAAAAAGAATATTTGGTGTTTACTCATGTATTACCTATTACCTTAATGATGCCAAAATGAATGACATTGTTCACCATTTCTTTTTCTGACTCATTTGCTCAGCATGATGACTTCTAGTGCCATCCAAGTACAGTGAATCATGGGATTTCATCTTTGCTTATAATCGAGTGTTGTGATAGGTACCATAATTTATTCACACATCTGTTTTGGGATACATGGACTGTTTTTAGACCTTAGCCAGTATGAATAACACTGTAATGAACATAGACATGCAAATATCTTTTTAAATTAAGGCTTTCCTGTTGTTGGGGTAGATCTAAAAAATCTTAAGCAGGTTGGGCTTGCATTGCTGGAATGTTCAGAATGTATCTACTCATGACCTTGTGAGGCTACCTTCCTACTCTTCTCAAATCCTCAGTCTTTTCCGTATTGTTGGAGCTGAGTCGCTCTTCTTTCTCTCCTGTATCCTTACTGTAGAAAATATTTGAGCAATTCTGGGTGAAAAGTGTTTATAGTCTTGAGGTCTGAGCGACAGCACAGTGGTAGGGTATTTGCCTTTCACACCGCTGATCCAGGACGAACCTTGGTTGATCCCAGGTGTCACAGATGGTCCCTCAAGCCAGGAGCAATTTCTGAGTGCATAGTCAGGAGTAACCCCTATGCGTCACTGGGTGTGGCCCAAAAACCAAAAAGAAAGTGTTTATAGTCTTGTACATGGCACTTTATACAGGCTTTCTCATATGATGTTTGGCAGGGTGGAATTTTTTAAAGGGTATAGAATTGCACAGACCATTGACATATTTTACCACAGACATTTTTTTCTCATAGAACAACTTCTGTTCTATAGAAATAAATCTGGACAATACAGAACATGTTTAGGAAAACATTATAACCTAAAGTAGTATTATTATTTCACCTGATAACCTGTTCATGATGGTTTTGCTGAGGTCTGATTCAAGTTTACTGAGTCTGGTCACAGCTTCTTTTGTTCTGTGTGGCCTTGGGCAAATAATTTAATTTCTAAACTTGGTTTCCTCATCTGTAAAATGCAGGCAATAATTCCTGTCCTGTCTGCTTTGTCAGGCTGTTAAGAAGATCAAATAAAATAATGGACATTAAAGTCAGAATATATACTTCATCACCACAGCCTATCTATCCAAAACAAAACAAAACCTAATACCATTACTCTGCTACCATGCATGCTCAGAAAAACATTAATATTTCCGGTTACACCATCTCTGCACTTAATCTTAATCAATGTGCAACAAATTAACATTTGGTTTATTTATTTGTGTGACCTGGAGTAAAAACCCAGAGGTTGCTGGCTATTGGATAGAAATCAAACCAAAGAATTAATTGAAGTAAGCCATGGAGAGTGCCAATCTGACATAGAATCATGCAAGACAAGCCAGTTGCTTAAACAGCACAGGGGAAAAAAGAGAGAAAAACATAGGTATTGTGTGAAAGCAGCCAGAGAGATGAGTTCTTAAAAGAACAGTGCTGAGCTCTATCCGGCATGGGGTTTGGGGAGACCCCATGTTGAAGACCTTCTCCCTAACTTCTGCCCCCAGCCTCCAGGCCTTCCCTGGGTGCCAGTCCAGGCGGCCAGACAAGGTGGGTGTCGGGGGTTCCCTCCTGGATGGGGTCCCAAGCTTTCCCCGCCCTTCCCCCAGCACTAGGGTGGGAAGGGCACAGGGTGGAGGGCGGGCAGATCCTGGCTTCCAGCTCTTTACCGAATCCTTTCTTGATCTGGAGGCTAGCTCTAGCCGGCATGGGGTTTGGGGAGACCCCATGTTGAAGGCCTTCTCCCTAACTTGGGTGTTAGGCCCTCAGCCATCCCCTCTTCTGCCCCCGGCCTCCAGGCCTTCCCTGGGTGCCAGTGCAGGCGGCCAGACAAGGTGGA
Organism: Suncus etruscus; assembly: GCF_024139225.1. Lineage (NCBI taxonomy): Eukaryota > Metazoa > Chordata > Mammalia > Eulipotyphla > Soricidae > Suncus > Suncus etruscus. The sequence goes on from NC_064866.1 coordinate 36,461,838, forward strand.
TGTCGGGTGGTCCCTCCTGGATGGTGGGTCCTAATTTGGGGTGTGCTGAGATTTGCTCTGTTGCACTAAGTTTGTCACTGGCAATTTCTTACCAGTCTACATGTTCAAACCGTCCGGAGGCTAGCGCCCCGCACGCACAGAACATTTTAAGAGTATTCCCTATTCTTAAGTTATGTTTTGCGTATGCAGAATGTCCATTTTGTATTCTGCCCTTTCGCACATCCCTACAAAGCTCATTTTTACTCCTTAACTCTCTCACCCCCCCCAACCATCAGTAACCAACATTACTCTTTTTAACTTCAGTACCCAACAATTCACATACCAAAGCCGTGCATTGGAACTAACAACCCCCAACTATTTCAAAAGACATAAAATGGACACATATGTCTTTTGAATATTTTTTTCTCTTTTTAAAAAAAAATTTTTATAGTGACTGAAGTTTATTACACAGAATTATTTATGATACATAGTGACCATGAATGAAGGGCATTTCCACCACCAATGTTGTCCTCCCTCTACTCTTGTTCCCAGCATGTCTCCCACATCTCCCTCCTTTACCACCCAGAATCCTAGTGCAAATGGTCTCCACCTTACAGCTTGTTATAGGTTGGGTATCTATTCTGTTTGGTGTTCCAGTCTGGTCATTTTTTTTTTACACTACATGTTCATATGACTGGTCCTGGTATCATTCTTTCCCCCCCTCAATTTATGAGGCTGAATGATTCAAATTATGCTATTCTGCTGGAGATAAAAAGGTTAAGGAAAAGAGGAGAAAAAAATTGGTATCAACTACAAAAAAAAAAAATCACCGAATAATATCCACCAAAGTGGAAAAGAAAGAAAAAGTGGGAGAAAAAAGAGAAGGAAAATAATATAAAAAAAAACAAACAAAAATAAAACAAAACAAAACCAGAAAAAGTGCTTCAGTGGCAGGGTTTGTGTTACCCACCGTTTTTTTTTTTTTTTTGTATAGGCACAGCAAGTATTGGGGAAGGAAGCAAATTCCCGTGGCCTAAGAGATTCAGGGTTTCTCGACTCTTGAAGCATATTGTCATGGGAACAACCACTGGTTCCATACCTTCTCATTGCCATATCTCAGGGTTTTTGTGTGTGTGTGTGTGTGTGTGTGTGTGTGTGTATGTGTGTGTGTTTTGCAGTGTCAGGAACCTTTAAACTTCTCTGTTGTGGATGAGAAAATAAGGCCACTATAGCAAGCAATCTTGGTATTTGCGCAGGTCCTAGGACAGGGCCTAGGATAGAGTCTTTAAGGTTCTAGAGGTATTGTTCTCCATTGTTGGTGTGTTCAGTTTTCTGTATCATGTGCTCCATGTTTTTGCTCATTCCCTAATCTGAAATCTAGGAAATTATGGTTCCAATGGTTCTGCTCAGTCTTTGTTGTCAGAATTGGTCCTCTGTACTAAGGAGTCTTGATTTTTGTAAAAGACCTGGGCTATAGCCTAGGGTAGGGTTTTCCTTAATGGTCTCAAGGTATGTTCTGCCCAGTCACAGTTGTCAAAGTCAGTTTTCTGTAGTTAGTGCTCTTATTTTTCTTTTTCTTTTTTTTCTTTCTTTTTTTAATATTTTATTTAAACACCTTGATTACATACATGATTGTTTGGGTTTCAGTCATGCAAAGAACACCACCCATCACCAGTGCAACATTCCCATCACCAATGTCCCAAATCTCCCTCCTCCCCACCCGATCGATCCCCGCCTGTACTCTAGACAGGCTTTATATTTCCCTCATACATTCTCATTATTAGGACAGTTCAAAATGTAGTTATTTCTTTAACTAAACTCATCACTCTTTGTGGTGAGCTTCCTGAGGTGAGCTGGAACTTCCAGCTCTTTTCTCTTTTGTGTCTGAAAATTATTATTTCAAGAATGTCTTTCATTTTTCTTAAAACCCATAGATGAGTGAGACCATTCTCCATCTCTCTCTTTCTCTCTGACTTATTTCACTCAGCACAATAGATTCTGTGTACATCCATGTATAGGAAAATTTCATGACTTCATCTCTCCTGATGGCTGCATAATATTCCATTGTGTATATGTACCACAGTTTCTTTAGCCATTCATCTGTTGAAGGGCATCTTGGTTGTTTCCCGAGTCTTGCTATGGTAAATAGTGCTGCAATGAATATAGGTGTAAGGAAGCGGTTTTTGTATTGTATTTTTGTGTTTCTAGGGTATATTCCTGGGGTGCTCTTATTTTTCATAGTTCAAAGGACGATACATTTTCTGATTTCCACTTAGTGTTAGGTGATGTGATAGGACCTCCTGGTCATAGGTCAAGTTGTCATTTCCTCGCTGTCCTTGTTATCATATTAACACTGGCACAAGTATATCTCCCAACGCAGCTTAGTTCCTGATGTTGTTGCGTGGGTTTGTTTCAGTTCTACGTCTGGGATCTGGGATTTGAGAATGAACTAACAATGTCCAATCTCGTGGAGACTGAATTGTATCCACATGACATATGTCCAGGATGGGAGGCACCCTTGTATAAAAAGTGTGAGTTCTTATCCTTAGAAGATAAGATCTTGTGTCTGAGTCCATGATTTCCCCTTATTTACTGTGCCTATACAAAAAGTATAGTGTCCTTTTGTATTGCTGGTGCTATTCAAGGTAAGGATGACAGGCACATGTACAGTATCTGTGGTGTGGTCTGAGCTTTTATCCCAGGCAAGACGTTTTCTTGGTTTTTAACCAAGCAGCACCAAAACTGGTGAGGGTAGAGAAAATATGTATATACAAAAATAGAATATATAGATAAAATTGAGATACATATATAAAAAAAAGGAAATTGAGAAAAAAGGGAAAAAAGGTATTTGAAAAAAAGTGATTGGGGAGGCTATCTGTATGTTTAGGAATACATGTCTTAAGATACATTATTATAAAGGTATTAAGCTAATGTAGGCAATATAGGCCTCCCAATTATGTCTTCTGAGATATTCTTGTGGGGAGCGAAAGCCAAGGTACTTTTTTGTATCACAGACTTTGGTCTAGAGTTTAAGATATGATTTGCGACATTTCAGAATCCTATAGTGTTCTTGAGCTGGGGGTTTTGCTGCAGCTGAGTCTGGTATCATGCAACCATCCACGATTTGAAGGTGGTGAGAGGGGTCACAAGCTTGAGTCAGGAGGCTTAGTGGTTGTGATTTCTTGCTGAGACACAAGATGAGGGATCAAGAGGGTGTCATTCAGTGAGGAGCTTGATGGTGGTCTGTTGGGAAGGAGGTCGGTCTTGGTGCCTAACTGTAACTCCACCCTGGATTTAGGTGTACATACCTGAGACCCACCCTTTTCTGGGAGGGGTCTTGGGAACTGGATATTAGGTGTAACCTTACCTGCAAGACCCCTCCCATTCCGGGGCGTGGTCTTGGAAGGTTATATAAAGCCTTTGACCCAGGGGTTTAGGGTCTTTGCCCTTTTGGCTTTAGGCTGGGTCTTTGCCTCTTTTGGTCTTTGACCAGCATGGAGGTCAAAGGAAGATGGCTGAAAGGAGTTAAGATGCAGGGCCAAGAATAACTAGTGCTTGAAAGGTTATGATGTAGGCTACACACATGTGGTGGATAGGGTATGAATAAAGCTGATGCTTCCTGATGCCTGTCTCTGGATGAGTTGATTCCGCCGTTCACCTTAACCTGGGACCCGCTGGCTGAATGGGGGTTGCAGAGCCAAATGGCCTGGAATGGCATCCTTCACCATCCATCTCCATCCAGATCCATCCACCACCATCTTTAGTTATTTAACACTACACCTAACAAGTTAAAAACTGAGGGTAAACAGGGTTAAATAAGGGGGAGATAACAAATCCAGGTTGGGATATGGGAGGGGGGTTGGAAAGGTCTCTGGGTGTGGAAAGGCAATATAGAAGAAGGGCTCTATACATTGTATAGATAAAATATTTAAGGCTAAGGCTCGGTAGTCAGAGAGGACAGTTGTATAGAAAGTAATGTTTACTTAGACACTGACTTCAGAGATCTATTTGAGTGCTATCCTCCATACATAGGATATTTCATTTCCTTACCTACAAATAGTCAAGAATTGGAATATTTTGGACTATATTAAAAAGGGCGCATCTGCGCTTTTGCACTTTTGAAAATGGTTGAGATAAATCTGCTTTGGTTAGCTGTCTGGGGGTTCTTCGGCTAGCTGTCCAGCCCAGTGCCTACCACATACCAGTGCAAGGGACCAACTCCTGGCATGTGGCTTCTCCAGGCCCAGTTCTCGCCTCTGTAGCTTGTGAATGAATGGATAGGGGCAGAGTTTTGCTTCACCCCATCCCATCCCCAAAGGCCCAGGTTACCAGATCAGTCCATGAGGACCATTCTGGCATGGGGGAATCTGGGCCCTTGGACTGACTGAAAGTCCGGGGGTTCTTTGGCTAGTTGTCCAGCCCAGTGCCCACCACATACCAGTGCAGTCTTTTGAATATTTTATATGTTTTTTTCTCTGACAGCTATAAGTCTTACTAAATATTTTCTTATACAGTGACGATTCTAACCAATTTTTATCTTTTCTTCTCTTTGTGAGCTGTTCAATAAGGATTTTTGGTGAAAGAGTCCCCCAGTTTAATGCTTATGTTTGAACCATGTCATGGGGATTGTTGGACTTGTTCTTATGGCCCCCATATGTGCTGATAACATCACGTGGCATTGTTCCTTGTTTGCATAGGCACACTAAAATGGGAAAATACTATACATACAAATAAGATCTTATTTAATAGAGATTGGAGCACACAAATCTTGTAGTGCAACGGGACCTTACACCCTGAACATTGACATAATGACCTGGCACAGGCCTCCAAAGAATGGACATTCTCCATTCACCCCTGAACCAGGGAAGCCATCCACGAAACATTCAAGTTTGTTTATAACATCGCCTGGAAGCAATCCTCTACCAGGGAAGACCCTACCACTTCTCTGACTTCGACCTGCTGAAAAGAGACTTCCCTTAACACTGAGAATACTTAACAACAACAACCTGCTTACAGGACAGTGCTCTTTGCAGTGCCCTTTAATTGTGAGGTGAAACTAGAGGATGCTCCACATCCTGACTTCAATGTAGGATATGCAGATTCCAGGATCCTTAATACAGAAACATGATACCAACAACAGAGACTGTGTGAAAAATAAAAGTGTGTTGGCACTATAGACAATGTCTTGAATTGGACAAACTAGCTTGCTCGGAGCCTAGAGTTGGTCTTTTGCCAAGGAAACTTCAGGGGTAGGGTCTCCTTGTATTTAGGCCAAGGTTTATCCTTTCCATGTCCCTCATATTTTGGTGGGCCTTTGCAAACAATAATTGCCACTCTAACACCATTTTTACTGTGTTCCTTTGACTATAATTCTTAAAAAAAACCACTTAAACTTTTGAGGTTAACAAACTAATATGCATGTGCATGGAAATGTAAAAAAAAATACTATGCCTTTAATGTTTAAGGAGTTACATAAGTTTTATGGCTTTAGATTGCTTTGTGTGCTGCTAAGAAATATTATGTATTACAATCTGGGGACTTGAGGGACAAAGTAATTGTACATGGGTTCTGTTTTATTTCTCTTAATGTTCTTTGGCTGAAAGTTCAAAGTTAAGATATCAGCAAGGGGACTTCTGAGAATTCTGTTTATGGGTGATTGTTCTTCCACTGTAACTTTACCTTGTCCTCTTTCTTTGCATCTTTGTTCTCATAATTAAAAAATTAAAAATTAAAAAAAGAACAGTGCTATAAGGAGAAGGCTATAAATGCGCATTGATATGGATAAAAAATGATCACTAACAATTTAGCTGATTTTGTTGACATCACAGACTCGTTAAATGATGTTGGGTGTGGTCACCCAGTGAGGGTTAGTAGAGCACAGTATGAAAATGCCAAGTTGGCAAAGTTTTGTGTATCTTTGTATAGTGTCTATTAAGAATACATGACTCTAACATGAAGAGATAATACAGGAAGTAGGGTGCTTGCCTTGCAAGCTCCCAATCCAGGTTTAATCCCTAGGATCCCATATGGTCCCCCGAACAGTGCCAGGAATGATTCCTGAGCACAGAATTAGGAGTAGTAACTCCTGAGCATTGCTGGATGTGCCTTACTCCCCAAAGCCCCAAACCAACAAATACAGACCTATCTCATACTAGTTAGCAAATTGTGCTCACACCTTCTGACCCCAGCATGCCAAGTTCTCTCTTTTTCTAGAGCTTTTCACTCTGTCTGCATGATCTTCAGCACAATTCTCTGATCTAGATTAAATTATATTCTACAGTCTTGAAGTTTATTACAAATCTTGACTCTGATGACAATGAAATAGTGATGATAGTGTTAATGACTATAAAATATATATAATATATTATAAAATAAATAGAAGTCACAGAATTCCCATGACTGGGTAGAAAGCCACCTATATTCAATGCTTCAAAATGTAACTTAATAATAATAGTGATATCCTCAGTGAACTGAAAAGGGATCCCAAAGTATAACAATTTATCAGAGATCAAATGTACAGAGCAAGCAAAGCTGCACTGGGAACTAGATTCTATTTCTAATTGCTACCTTCATACAACATTACCTTTGTGGTCACTACCCAAGATAAAATGAACTCCTCTAGGTATCCCATATTTGAAGTGTTGAAGAATTTTGCCTCTTATTTATTTATTTATTATTTATTTATTTATTATTTATTTATTTATTTATTTATTATTATTATTTATTTATTATTATCTAGAGCTCTTATTTTGGAAAATAATTGAGGGGCCAGATAATCTCAAATCATACAAACAATGACCTACCATCAAAGCCATACATAAATGCTCATGACAGGGTTTCCTTGAAAAGGCAACATGCAATCATAAAAAAATTTGTGTTATGTTTTGTTATAGAATATATTTCTAGCTCAATATTCTATCTGTAAATTGACCTTATAAAATGTCCTACCTTGCATGGAAAGGTTCCATGAATATATTTAAAGCATACAGTACTGGCATGTGCTTGCACATTTGGTTTTATATGATCTGTGCTCTGGTAATTGTACTTTCTTAGAACTCAGCATTTTGAAAGACAATTACCTTCTCCAGAAGGGTGACTAATCTTGAAGAGCATGATGTAAGTCTTATTTTCAGGGAATCATTTGCTCAATGTATAGAAAGTGTCCCCTCCTCTATAAATTGCTAATCTATTGGATGAATGAATACTTAAGTATTCTGTGTAGTCATCTAAAAGAATCAAGTGAAGCATTTTCTATTATTGTTTCCTAATGTATGAAAAACGATAATTTCCCTTGATACAGCGAAATTCAAGTAAGTTTAAACTTTGTTACTTTTCTCATACTCATACATTGAACAACATGTCTTAAATTACTTCAAAGGATAAGCCAGTGCTTATTCACCAAATAATCTTCAGTCCATTATTTGGTCATCTATAATGCTTCCTGAGTAGGTATTGATCTGTAAGAACAGAGAAAATGCTTTGTTCTCTGTTACATTCCCAACAGTCCGTAAACTCCCAGTCATCAGTTGTTTAATAAATATATAAGGATCCAGTGGATGTTCTCCTAATATTTTATGTGCCCATATATCAAAAACTTGAAATTCTAAACACGTTCCTTACCTACTTCTACCCATAAGAATGAGTTGTCAGTGTCCAGGCAAAAACTCAATAGAATTAAAAGGTCTCTGTTTACACAAAGCTATTTACCAGGATTACTAAGCAAACAAGAGAAATGGAACAAATGATAAAAACAATCTGTGGTGCTTTCCTGCGGGATTTTCTGGGGTCTTTTAGGGCATATCTAGCGGCCGTTAAAATTGACTTTCTGAAGGAAAGAGGAAGAAAACTTTACACTTGATCATGGACTTCATCTTTGATTTTGTAGATCTTGCCAAGCATGACTCTATACAGCTGTTGCTAAATACTACTCTCTTGAATTGACCCGTAGTTGGCCAATAACATTCCCTGGAAACATGGGTAGGCTGAGGTCAGAGAATGTCACTGCAGTGGAGTGACCTGGCCTTTCTCAGAAATGAGGGTTCATTAGTAACCAAATCCAGATAGCAGCATAGTCAGGGGCCAGGGAGTACTTCTGGGCTCAGGTTATCAGCAGGGACACCTGAATTACCTGTAGCAGTAGAGACACAAATATTTAGGTAGCTGCTAAGTTTCTCACAACTAGAGGGCCATAGCTTAAAATTTTTCACAGCCTTTCTAATTTGAAGTGAACTTTATTGTCTCTAAGAACAGATGAAGTAACAGTGTCTTGGAGGTTATATGACATTTACCTAAGGTTATCCAGTTAAGTAATGACAGACCTTGTCATTTCTTTCATTTATGGCAGCTCCTGAGATTACAGATATATTATATTCAATAATTACACAGATGTTCTTTCTGGAGACTGAGGGGCACAGCCTTCAGAGATGATGCAGGCAAAGAGATGCCAGGGAGCTTTAGAGTTGCTATCAAGTGCCAGATAGAGTGAGTACTCAAGGATTTATATGCAGGATATCATTCTTTTTTGCAATCGTATTATGAATTCATATCATTATTTCAAATCTGCAGATGAGGAAACTAAGACTTGTTCAAACTTGCACTATGAAGAAGTATGAATAACTAAAAAGTGACAGTCCAAGGACTTAATCATGACTCTGCAAGTACCTATTAATATATAGCCAATGCTAATGGTTCTCAAAAATGGTCAATAGATTGGCTGCATTGGCATTGACCAGCTACTTCATAGAAATGCAAATTCTTGGTCTCATCCCAGAATTTACTGAATCAGAAATTCTAGTAGAGGTCAGCAAACTTAGCTGTAGCTGCCTTACCTTATCATGGTCCAAACCTAAGTTTGAGATACTATAGTTTATATCATCCTTCTTTATATACAGGAACAAAAAAGATGTGCAAAGTACTATAGGTATCCAGTGAGCTTGGTCTTGGAAAAATGTTTGCTCAAGAGGTACTATTTTTTTTTTTTTTTTTTGGTTTTTGG